>NC_134792.1:56696039-56718539 GCF_046742065.1 Oratosquilla oratoria | reverse complement strand
GTATGAATGATATTTTGACGTATCCCGAAGGGATTTCTCCCCGTCTTCTCTTTTTCTGCACAAGGGAAGGTCGCCCATTCAACGAGGCGGCCTTGCTGTGGATTTGCTGTGCCTTGCTGCATTGCTTCTGACCCAGGACAGTGGGAGAGATGCGGGGATGACCCGTCATCCAGGAGGAGCCAAGAAAAGAGGGAGGGAGGGAGGGAGGGGTGGTGAATGGGAATTGAGTATTTGGGGATGAAATGGATTGAGAGTGGATTTATGCCTTTGACTTTGGCTACCTCCCTTGTAAGGGGAAAAAAGCTCTTGGTATATGTATGTACTACGAGTCCTAAATAACATATTCAATATATATATATATATATATATATATATATATATATATATATATATATATATATATATATATATATATATAACTGTTGTTTCACTTATAATGGGGCTAGCACAACCAAAACTCAGCGAGGCATAGTTGATTCTTCTGAAATGAATAGTATACTCAACTCTTTCTCTTCTTAACTTTTTATTTCATTTCATTCTCTTTTATATTACTTTATCTTATCTATTTATCAAATTGTTTTGCTATTGGCAGTCAACCCATTGCCCTTGTTCTTCTTGAAAGTGACCCGTGACCCTCAGTAAACCGGCAACGGTAACGTGGTGTTGTGTGGAAAGAGTGAGTGGAGGACTGTGCAGTATAGACTGCTTTTATGTGGTGCTGTTGGCTCCAACTAAAGAGAGAGTTATTGTCTGTTTCCAATTCGATTCTGTGGTACAAGAACCCTTTTTATAATCTTTTATAGTTTTATAATCTATAAATTTATAATCTATAAATAAATTATAATCTATAATTTATGTGGTGCTGTTGGCTGCAACTTAAGAGAGAGTGATTATTGTCTGTTTCCAATTCGATTCTGTGTTACAAGAACCCTTTTTATAATCTTTTATAATTTTATAATCTATAAATTTATAATCTATAAATTTGTAATCTATAAATAAATTATAATCTATAATTTATGTGGTGCTGTTGGCAGCAACTTAAGAGAGAGTGAATATTGTCTGTTTCCAATTCGATTCTGTGTTACAAGAACCCTTTTTATAATCTTTTATAATTTTATAATCTATAATGTTAAGATTATCTTTTCTTGTTCCCTTTGCAAAGGCAGGAAGACTTTTATCATTTTTTTCTGGTTAGGATAATGGATGAATATTAATTTAAATGACACCTTGGCACGTGCATCCATACTTAATACCTATTCTAGCTGTCCCCAGAAGGTTTTCTTCATCTTTATAGACGTCAATGGCTGACTCCTTTACTTCTTGCATCGTCTTCCAGTGCTGATCCACCACCCCACCAACTCCCACTCCCTCCCACTCCCTCCTACTCCCTCCCCCACTCCCTCACTCCCCCACTCCCTTGCCTCTGTGATGCCTGCAGCATTCCGACATTGGCTCTCACTTGCTCTCTCTCTCTCTCTCTCTCTCTCTCTCTCTCTCTCTCTCTCTCTCTCTCTCTCTCTCTCTCTCTCTCTCTCTCTCTCTCTCTCTCTCTCTCTCTCTCTCTCTCCTTCTCACTCTCTTCATCTATCCTTTCTTCTTTCCCTTTCACGCTCTGCATCCACCCACTCTTCCTCCTCCACCTCCTCCACCATCTCCTCCTCCTCCACCTCCTCTTCCTCCTCCTCCTCCTCCTCCTCCTCCTCCTCCTCCTCCCGTCCCTTCCTATTTTACTCCTTTTCCCACATTATCCCTTCCCTCTCTCTCACTCTCTCCTTCTATCCAGTCTTCCTCCACCTCCTCCTCCACCTCCTCCACTTCGTCCACCTTTTCCTCTTCCACCTCCTCCTCCACTTCGTCCACCTCCTCCTCGTCCACCTTCTCACTCAACCTCCTCCTCCTCCTCCCTTCCCTGCCTTCTTCTGCACCTCCATTTCCAATATGCTTCCTTCCCTCCTTCCCACGCTCCGCCGCCCCCTCCTCCTCGTCCACCTCCTCCTCCACCTCCTCCTCCTCCTCCTCCTCCTCCTCTTCCTCCCAGTCTTCCGTCCTCTCTAAGGCCACTCCTTTTTTGTATTATCTTCCTCTTTGGTTATTTGATGTTAGGTTTTGTCATTTTCCTGATAATGAAAACTTACATATTTGCGTTTGTTGTCGTCAGGTGATTTTATTCAGTCTGAGAGATGACATCTGGCCTCTGTCCTCTTTCTGTTTTTTGGTTCCTTTGTGTAGTTCTTCATTCGAAAATTAATGTTTGTTTTCTGTCATCAAATCTATACCTTGGTTTCGTTTGTCGATTATCTGTCCAAGGCACGCATGTTTGCACACATAAAGAATTACACACACACGCACACACACACACACACACACACACACACACACACACACACACACACACACACACACACACACACACACACACACACACATTGGTGGGTGTCTGGAACAAATTGGACAAAACAATGGTGTGTGCAAACACCATATAAGAATTTATGAACAAACTAGATGCGGCGAGATACAAAGACGGGTCAATACGATCATAGCACCCCTTCTAGTATAATACAACCAGGTAAACACACACACACACACACACACACACACACACACACACACACACACACACACACACACACACACACACACACACACACACACACCCGAATAATAACAAAACAATCATGTCTTTTCTTACTTCTCTCCTTCTTCCCCTTCCTTCCTCCCCTTCCCTCACCAACACCACCACCACTACCACCACCGCACTCACCAATACCCCCCCCCCCACACTCATCCAAGCCCCCTTTCATCGGTCCTTTTAGTTCCCAGCGTCCAGACGAACCGGCGAGCGGGTCAGAAGAGGTCATCCGATTATCATACATGTGCGTGGCTTTGTATGTGTGTGTGTGTATGTGCGTGTGTGTGGGTATGTGTGTGGATATATACAATTGGCTTCTCTTTTGATAACATGGCTTAGGTTTTGTGGTTTGGTTTAAGAAGTGGATTGATTAACAAATTGATTTAATAGACTAGTCAACTCATCCATACAGTTATCTGAAATGCGAAGTCTATTGAAAATATCTGTAGATATACATACAAACATATATACCTACCTGCTTGCCTACATACATGCACACATATATGCATACATACACATATACAAACATGCATGCCTATCAACCTTTCTACCTACCTACACACACACACACACACACACACACACACACACACACACACACACACACACACACACACACACACACACACACACACACACACACACACACACACACACACACACACACACACACACACACACACACACACACACACATATATATATATATATATATATATATGTATGTATATATATATATACATATTTATTTGCTTATTTATTTATTTGTGTGTATATACATTTTCTTTCATAAATATATATGAAATGAAAAAGCTAAGAATTTCCTTATAAGGTCATTACACCTTTAATTTAATTAATAACGACCCATACTGTCTTCTGACCAGCACCCCATCTGTTGTCACTCCCTTACCAACAGGTGGAAACGAACCCGTGACAACACTCACCCCTTCCACCTGCCAACCAGACATGACAAAAGACCACATGTGCATCTGAACAACATCTGTACACCTGTTCGCTGTCGTATGAGCGTACAGGCGTTTTTGTCTTGTGTGTTGGTGAGAGCGAGTGTGTACGTGCGTGTGTTCGTGCGCGCGCGCGTGTGTGTGTGTTCGTGCGTGCGTTTGTGAGAATACCCGGATGTGTGTGTGCGTCTGGTGCCCCGGCTTCTTCTTCTCTCTCTCTCTCTCTCTCTCTCTCTCTCTCTCTCTCTCTCTCTCTCTCTCTCTCTCTCTCTCTCTCTCTCTCTCTCTCTCTCTCTCTCTCTCTCTCTCTCTCTCTCTCTCTCTCTCTCTCTGTCTCTCTCTCTCACTCACTCAGATGCTGCCCTTCCCTCTCCTCTCCTCCCCCCTCCTCTCCTCTCCTCTCCTCTCCTCTTCCCTCCCTTCCTCTCACTTCTCCTCCCTTCCCCTCCCCTCCCCTCTCCTCCTCTTCCCTCCCTTCTCCTCTCTTCCCCTCCTTTCTCCTCTCTTCTACTCCCCCTCCTCCCTTCTCCTCCGCTCCTCTTCCCTCCCTTCTCCTCCCTTTCCCTCCCCTTCCTTCCCTTCTCCTCTCCTCCTCCTCCCCTCTCCTCCCCTCCCTTCCATTCTCCTCCCTTCTCCTCTCCTTCCTTCCCTCTCCCCTCCGTTCCCCTCCTCTCTTCTCTCCTCCTTTTCCCTCCCTCCCCTCCTCTTCCCTCCCTCCCCTCCCTTCCCTCTCCCCTCCCTCCCCTCCTCTCCCCTCCCTCCCCTCCTCTTCCCTCCCTCCCCCTCCTCTCCCTTCCTCCCCCTCCCTCCCCTTCTCCCTTCCCCTCCTCCCCTCTCCTCTCCTCCCTTCCCCTCCCTCCCCCTCCCTCCCCCTCCTCTCCCTCCCTCCCCCTCCCTTCCCCCGTTCCTTGCCACCTTCCCATTTTTTGCAATTAACATCTTACCTTACATCTCTGCTTAGAGAACCTTTGAACTGAATAAAATCCTTTGTCTTGTGGGATAAATCCTTTCGTAGGAGCCCTTCTAATAGTGTTTCTAGACGCCGTCCCTCTAACAAGCTGGATTTGTTTTACTTCAATCGTCTGTACCTTCAGGATTGTTAGCCCTATACCTTGAACCCCATGTTATGTACTTATAACTGCCGTCAGATGATTTTATTCATAAGGAGGAACCCTCCCTTCCCCTCACTTTCCCTTAAAAAAAAGAAAAAAAATCACTCTACCGACACATTTTCAGGACTCGAACTTTATTCTAGTAGCTGCCAGGCTGTTTAAATTCAGGAACCATTTCTCCTTGACCAACCCCTTCCTCTTTTTTCTCCTTCCTGTCCTCCTCCTTCCTCCCTCTTCTCCCTCTTTCTCCTATTCTCCTTCCCCTTACTTTCATTTCCTCCTCTCTATCTCCGTTTCTCTCTTTCTTTCTTATCTTCCCTTTCCCCTTTCCCCTTACCTTTCCCCTTTCCTCCAGATGGTGTATTGACAGAATAAATTTCATGAAATTACCATTTCAAGGGCTTCAGCGACGCCCCTATGGCCCAGAGCCACGTATCATTGTATCTCCACTTAGAAAGAGGCCGCAAATCACCTTTCGTCCTCTCCTGTCCCTCGTTTCATCCTCCTTCCTCATATCTCCCCTTTACCTCGTCTGTGAATCATGGCCGCCATTTTGTCCTCTTGGATGGAAGCGCTGGATATAGCCAAGGAATTGATAGAAATACTCCTTCCTCTAGTCTCCTTCTATCCCTTGTTTTTCCTCTTCTTCTCCTCCTTTATCTTCTTCGTTCGTTTCAAGTTTTATCTAAGTCAAGGACGATCCTTTCCTTCCAGTCTTTGTTTTTCCTCTTCTTCCCCTCCTTTGTCTTCTTTGTTCGTTTCAAGGTTTATCTAAGTCAAGGACAATCCTTTCCTTCCAGTCTTTGTTTTTCCTCTGCTTCTCCTCTTTTGTCTTCTTCGTTCGTTTCAAGGTTTATCTAAGTCAAGGACGATCCTTTCCTTCCAGTCTTTGTTTTTCCTCTTCTTCTCCTCTTTTGTCTTCTTCGTTCGTTTCAAGGTTTATCTAAGTCAAGGACGATCCTTTCCTTCCAGTCTTTGTTTTTCCTCTTCTTCTCCTGTGTCTTCTTCGTTCGTTTCAAGGTTTATCTAAGTCAAGGACGACCCTTTCCTTCCAGTCTTTGTTTTTCCTCTTCTTCTCCTTTATCTTCTTTGTTTCAAGGTTTATCTAAGTCAAGGACGACCCTTTCCTTCCAGTCTTTGTTTTTCCTCTTTTTCTTCTCCTTTGTCTTCTTCGTTCGTTTCAAGGTTTATCTAAGTCAAGGACGACCCTTTCCTTCCAGTCTTTGTTTTTCCTCTTCTTCTCCTGTGTCTTCTTCGTTCGTTTCAAGGTTTATCTAAGTCAAGGACGACCCTTTCCTTCCAGTATTTGTTTTTCCTCTTCCTCTCCTGCTTTGTCTTCTTCGTTCGTTTCAAGGTTTATCTAAGTCAAGGACGACCCTTTCCTTCCAGTCTTTGTTTTTTCTCTTCTTCTCCTTTATCTTCTTCGTTTCAAGGTTTATCTAAGTCAAGGACAACCCTTTACCATAACTCTTTGTGAATCTTCCTTTCACATAACCTCTACTCCTACCTGGGATCTACTTTCTCTTTCCCCCCCTCTTTATCCTCTTTCTATTCCATGTCCTCTATATACTCTTCATACTCTCCCTTCCTCCCCCACCCTTTCCTTCTGTCTTCCTCTTCCTTTTAATTTTCTTCGTGGTCAAGGTTTGTGTTACCTCTATTCCTTCATTTTCTTTCATTTTCTTCTCCTCTTCCCTCTCTTTATCCTCTCTTCTCCTCTCTTCTTTCCCTTCCTGTACCATCTTTTCTCTTTTCTTTTCTTCTCTTTTATTCTCTTTTCTTTCTCTTTTCTACCCTTCCTTTACCTTCTCTTCCCTTCCTTTTGTTTACCTTTTCTTTCCTTCCTTTCTCTTCTCTTCCCTTCTCTTCTCTTCTCTTCTCTTCCCTTCTCTTCCTTTACCTTCGTTTACCTTCTACTCTCTTCCATACTCTTTTCTTTCCTTCATTTATCTTCTCTTCCCTTCCCTTCGTTTACCTTTCCTCTCCTTCCTTTCCCTTCTCTTCCCTTCTCTTCCCTTCCTTTACCTTCGTTTACCTTCTCCTCTCTTCCCTTCTCTTTTCTTTTCTGAGCATCTCTTCTATAGTTGTTGGGAGTTCTGTAGACAACGTTTGTTTATGTCTATATCGTTGCCACTAACGTTTTGGCCTCTTAATTTGTTTTTGATTATTTTTATAATTTTTTTATACATTTTTATACATTTTTATACATTTTTATGCATTTATATACATTATTTTTATAAATTTTTTATACTTTTTTATACATTTTTATACATTTTGACTATTTTTATATATTTCAATCTACTGATGAGGAGGCTAATCTTTTTAATATAACAAGTATATTTGGCTTCCAACCAGAAAGTCTAGAAATATCTAGAAAAGATAGTGATTATTTCAAGAGTAATCATTACCCTTTAATTATTTCCCCATACATACTATGGTATCCTATAAAAAGGATTCCAAGGATGACCCCTATCAATTGTCTTAGGTCAAGGTCAAAGGTCAAGGTCAAAGTTCAAGGTCACTATGACGTAAAATGTGATTATTATTCAAGGGTCCAATACGTCAAGGTCAAGGTCAAAGGTCAAGGTCATTATGACGTAAAATGTGATTATTATTCAAGGGTCCAATACGTCAAAAGTTGTGCCCGTGACGTCAATCCGACAAACGTTTATGAACGTTTCTCTGGATTGATGACGTATATCTTCTCGTATGCTGCCTGACTCAACGTGCCATGTAGCAGCATGTGCTGAAGCTTATCGATGCTTTCGACAAGTAATCTCGCTCAGCATGATTTGTCTCTTTATCTCTCCTCCTCTTCTTCTCCTTCTCTTTCTCTTCTTCCTCATTTACCTCTTTTTAGTTCTATTTTTTTTTCCTCAACCAAATTTCTGTTTCTTCTTTTGATTTCTTTTTCGGGTGACATGACTATCATAGATTGATCAATATATATTATATATGTATATATATATATATATATATATATATATATGTATTTTATATATATATATATATATATATAATATATGTATTAATATATATTATATATGTATATATATATATAATATATATAATAATATATATATATATATTAATATATATTATATATGTATATATATATATATATATATATATATATATTCATATATATTAATATATATTATATATGTATATATATATATATATATATATATATTATGTATATATATATATATATATATATATATTAATATATATTAATATGTATTAATATATATTAATATATATTAATATATATTTATATATATATATAATATATATATATATATATATATACATATATATGATCAACTGTTTTTTATTTTATTTTTTGAGATGGAATTGATTACAGGAAATTACAAAAGACTTTTACAAAGGCGGAGCATGCCGACAGGAGACCTTTTGGTCCATAACTATGTCGGAAGCGAAAAAAATATATAATAATGATAAAAAAAAATGAATAATACTTTCATTAATAAGAAGGTAAGACTAAATCCTTTTCTTTAACAAAATTATTTCTAAATAAAATGTAAGATATTTTCATCTGAAGACTATTAATTATGTACTTTAGTCGAAGAGACCCCCTTTTGGCTTTGTCACGAACATTTTCGTTTCGCAAAGTCTTCTTCTTTTGGCGATTGAGGACTCTTGGTCAAAGTAAATGATGCCTTCAATAACCTCTGCCCTGTGGCCAGGACTCGAACTGAGGCTCGATTGACCTCCATGGTGGCAGCCGTCCGCGCGCTATCTTTGTTATACAGCAATTCCCGTTATGTTAGACATTTGAATTTGTGAATATTTGTTATTAACCTAGCTATGTGTAATTCCATTGCCTAGTACAGACACAAACACACATGCACACACGCACACACACACACACACACACACACACACACACACACACACACACACACACACACACACACACACACACACACACACACACCTCGTGGCGCTGTGGTTAGAGTTCTCGCCTGCCACTACGGCGGTCCGGATTCGACTCCCGCTCAGGGCTGAAATAATTTCAGTATCGCTTCGCTGCGGGGTGTTACTCCAACTCTCGTGGGCGGGGAGTTGGGTGTGTGTGTGCGTGTAAGGTCACAGTATTACCCATAGATCGGTCATACGAGCTCTGAGCTCTCATCCGGGAGGTTAATAGCTGTCGATCACGAGTCCAACACGTGATCCAAAGACCATGATGAATCACACACACACACACACACACACACACACACACACACACACACACACACACACACACACACACACACACACACACACACACACACACATTCACACATGTAACAAACATATAATTTGATTTCCTGTATCAGTCACTATTGCAAGGCCTATAGGTTACAACATTTAACCAGAAATGTTCGGGTCAGGTATTGCTAGGCATCCCGTGTTCTCTTCAGTTTCGGTGGGAAACTGTTGTGTTGTATATAATGTTCAGTATATACATACATACATGCATATATCAAAGGCTTTTCTCCCCTTACACGGGAGGTAGCAAAAAAAAAGAAAAAAAAAACCATAGAAACCACTCCCACCCATTCCATCCCCTACATACTCCACTCCCCTCTACCCTCTTCCCTCCCTTTTATCTTGGCACCTCCTGGATGACGGGTCATCCCTGCATCTTGTCCACTGCCCTGGGTCAGTATATAGAACAGTATATTTATTTCCGTAGCCATGTAGGTAACTACACAGTCATTCACATCATAGTTCCAATTGGGACCTTTTGGAATGTTTTCTCAATAGTACTTCTCAAGTATCTCCGTTTGTTGGCATTGTCTTTGCTTTAAGGAAAGATCCTGTTATTTTCAGGTGAGGATGAATCGTCCGAATGTGATGTGTAGATTGACTAGTCATTTCATCTAGTCACTTCCTTAATGGGATTAATGTCGCCATGGGTAGGGACGTTGATAAATAGAGACTTGACGTCAAATGGTATTTAAGACTTATTCATGAATTCCACTTTTCTAAAGCCGATTAAGATATCCTTTGGGTTTCTTTAGTGACCTAAACTATGAACAATCTCAATAGCTGTTGTTGGGTTTGAAAATGTGTATAACATATGCCACCTGTCCAGGAAGAAAATAGTTTCAATGGTTTTAGCTTGGAGGGGGCACACTAGGTGTACCTCAATAGCATGTTACTTGGTTTTGTTACTTCGTTTGAGTAGAAACGACTTCGACCACTTTTTTCCAAGTATCTCAATGTCAAATTAGTCTTGCGTCGTATAGGGAAACGCTGAATGTCGAACTAAGAGAGGTTAAACCTAGAACACGAATGTTAGACACATTGTCGAGATGTTCTTACGGAAGTCTAGAATATTGTAACCTAAGTCGTTTTTACTCAAACGAAGTAGCAAAAGCAGATAGCACGCTAGCCTAGTGTGTCGCCATACTTCGTTTGATTAGTCAAAATAAAGCGTTAAGGGGAGCATACTAGCGCTTCCAGGGATTTGTGGAAGAAATTCGATGATTTTTGGTCTAAGGATCGCCCTTCAAGTGAATGGAATTGGCTAGTGCTTGACTGAATTGCCTGGCGCTTGACTGAGCCAACTGTGTCAGAGGTCGCACGGGGTTGAGGTGATTATGGTACTCGGTGATGGCATCCTTATCCGCAGGAAGCGATGCTCCAACCAGGTCGACCAAGGAGCATCCTTGGAGAAGGTGACCGTAAGAAAGGTACTTTATATTTCTCCGTACTTTGCTGATGATCACGAGCGCTTCTATTTTAAGGTCCGTAAGGAAAAGGTCAAGGAGGAAATATAAGGGCGAAGGAGGTCAAGCCGCTGCTTATACATACATATATATATATATATATATATATATATATATATATATATATATATATATATATATATATATATGTGTGTGTGTGTGTGTGTGTGTGTGTACAACACTGAATGGGTCCCAGTGAACATATTTACGTTTATCAACCACAATTCATTCGAATTCTATCTTGATTAGCGCAATCGGTTAAGTCACTGTCACTTGTTACCTGTTAGCGGAGGTTCGAGTCCATAGCTGTACCACGTATCAGTTTCTGCATGTATACTTATAATTAAAGTGAATTGTGGTTGATAAATGTGTTTATATATGTGTATATATATATATGTGTGTATATATATATATATGTGTATATATATATATATACATATGATATGTGTGTCTGTGTGTATGTGTGTGTGTGTGCGTGTGTGTGTGTGTGTGTGTGTGTGTGTGTGTGTGTGTGTGTGTGTGTGTGATTCACCATGGTCTTGGATCATGTGCGTGTGATGTGTGTGTGTGTGTGTGTGTGTGTGTGTGTGTGTGTGTGTGTGTGTGAAAGAGAGAGAGAGAGAGAGAGAGAGAGAGAGAGAGAGAGAGAGAGAGAGATTCACCATGGTCTTTAGATCATGTGTTGGAACTGCGATCGACAGCTATTTCCTCCCCGGAAGAGAACTCAGAGCTCATGTATGACCGATATGTGTGTGTGTACGAACCTCACCGGCGTTGAATGAACTCGTTTGTTGTGTTAACCAGAATAAATTCTATGTAGTGTGTCACCAATTTGAAGCATTACGGGCGATAGGTGCAAAGGGGCCTTTGATTACCGAAATGCGGGGGGGGGGGGGGTTCTCTTCAAGTGAATGAAATCACTTGGCGGCAGACGTCGTAAAACGATTACATATATATAGTCTTTATTCTGCTTAACGCCAGCAATAGATTTAGTAACCGTGTAGTGAGCGTTGAATCTATTGGTTGATTTAGTAGAAGGTTAGATAACTTTATGGATGGGGATGGAAGGTGATATTGGTCTTGGAATTGCCTAGTGTAGGCCTTATGGTCTCTTGCAGTCTCCTACGTTCTGATGTTCTGATGTTATGTTAACGTATGAGGTCGCATTGTTACATAAGAGGAAAAAGATCGTCATATCTTCAAGAATAGGGTCTGTCCCTTTGATTCTAGTTTTAACTCATGATCTGATTCTAACGCCTATTCTAGTAGGACTTAAGCTTCGGAAACAAAACAAAAAAATAATGTGTCAGACTCAAAGTGGACTTCGAATTTATCAAAATCTGATTTAAGATTTCGAATTTGTCAATATCTGAATTAAGATTTCGAATTTGTCAAAATCTGAATTAAGTTTCATTCAGAGGTTCAGGGCAAAGAACCCGAATTCGATTTTCTCAGGGAAATGCAAGGACAAGGCTCCCTGAGGGTCAAGGCACTTCAGGGGCAAGAAGCAGTGTAAGGCCCAAGTTTATTAGGGGCAGGGAAGAGGAGGAGGAGGAGGAAGAAGAAAAGGAGGAGGACGCGGCGAACATATGGAGGAGATGTCTGGACACAAAAACCTTCTTATAGACCAAAAAGAGGAGGAGGAGAAGGAGAGCATTTGGAAGAGAGGACTGGGCACAAAAACCTTATTATAGACCAAAAAGAGTAGGAGTAAGAGGAAGAAGAAGAGGAGGAGGAGGAGGAGGAGGCGGAGGCGAACATATGGAGGAGAGGACTGAACACAGGAATCTTCTTATAGACTAAAAAGAGGAGGAGGAAGAGAAGAAAGAGGCGTGGAGCATTTGGAAGAGGACACAAAAACCTTGCTATAGACCAAAAGGTCATCCCTTGGTCCCCGCTTCCATTTTCTTTCCATTGCAGGAGGACTGGAGCGAGTCCAACATTTCGTTGGTCTTTATTGGTTTTGTTTCATTTGGCGTCAGGCGATCCTGTTCAGCAAAGAAAACGGTAAACTTGACCTGTGGTCGGTCAGGTGAACATGGAAGTTGTTATGATCACGTTAATTACCCCGTGTTCTTCTATAAGACGAAAAACAGAAAATTAACAAGAAATCGAATGAGTCCAACATTTCGTTGGTCATTATTGGTTTTGTTTCATTTAGCGTCAGGTGATCCTCTTCAGCGAAGAAAACGGGAGTTGTTATGATCACCTTAATTGTCCAGTTTTCTTTTATAAGACGAAAACCGAAAATAAACAAGAAATCGAATGCCTTGGGAGTCACCGTTGTGGAGTGCCCTGACCAGAGGAGTCAAGAAGATTGGGAGTAGGAAGATGCAAGTCATGCTAGATGTAAAAGAAAGCGGTTGGGAGTGGAAGTGACGATGTGGGAGTGGGCGGGAGTGAGAAATCGGGAATGTCGATATGGTTAGCCAACTAAGAGAGTTTCTTTAGGGTTCGAGTTTTTGTGTTTTAGAGTTATGTTGAGTAAATGGAAGGTTGATGAAGAGGAGGGTAAAGGATAAAGACTCCTACGGAGTTAACTCATAAATGTAGAATGACAATTTTTATTGCCTCAGTTTTCAGTCTACTGATATATGAATATATATATATATATATATATATATATATATATATATATATATATATATATATATATATACAATGAAAATTGTTAGGATCAGTTTAATTTTTTATTCTAAAAACATATAATTATTTATATATATTCAAGCGTTGTCCTTGAAAGCCTAACACCTACCGCCTGGGACACTCGCTCCATAATTTGAAAAGTTCTACAGTAATCCCTTTAGGTCATTTAATTCATTTTCCTTGAAACAAGAGAATTCCATACACATTACATAAACCTCTCTATGCTTTCGTGGGTTGAAAACTTTATAAACTGTTTCAGTTGATTAACCTTTGAAGCTGTTTCTTCATTTTGATTTTTGTTCTTGATAGCGCCTTGCTATTTCATTTACATGAGAACAGAATCGAGGAACTTGTTTTAGGTAATGCCTAGAAATATAGATGTGTAGGAGGATATAATGTTCTCCACCCGACTTAAAGAATGTTGATTTATGAGGTTGTTACTTAGGGGATACAAAGATCTTGAATTCCACATGTTTCTAGAAACACATAATTCAAGGTAAAATAACGATGGTTAATTATTTATCTATATACTTATTTACTTTTTCATTTATTTGTTTATCTATTATGTTTATATATTTAATTATTTATTGGTCTTTGTTTCCTTTTAACTTTATTCATGTATTTATTACATACATATATACCAAAAGCTTTTTCCCCTTACAAGGGAGGTAGCCAAAAAAAAAAAAAAAAGGGCATAGAAACCACTCCCACCCATTCCATCCCCTACATACTCCACTCCCCTCTACCCTCTTCCCTATTTATATATTAATTTACTTATATATGTATTCATCCCAATACGCCGTTTCCAGCAAAGCAAGGTGTCTAAGCATGGGATGAGAGCATCCGCACACCTTTCCACTTCGATCACAATCGTCCCTTTAATTCCTTCCTGATTCAGTCGTGTAAAAAAATCTCGTTTCTTTCCTCCGCAATACCTCCGGCTCACCCCGAGGCAGTTCGACCCTGTCAAGGAACCATTAATCGACGTAGACTGTATTCATCTCCAACTCACTAGTCACTCGCGCACGTTTCCGCTTGTTCGACATCCTGACGACGCGGCTATATGGAATCGTTCAACCCATCCATCCATCCATCCATCACCTTTTTCTTGGTCTACCCATTAATCTTACTCCCGACACTATCCATTTAAAGAACATTAGAATCAAGGAGATTTCAAGAGACCATAAGGCCTACACCATGTAGTTCCATGTTCATTACCACCTATCATCCCCCATCTATGAAGTTATCTAACCTTTTCTTAAAACAACCGATAGTTTCAGCGCTCACTACATGGTTACTAAGTCTATTCCATTCGTTAACTACCCTATTGATAAACCAGTTCTAGCCTATTTCCTTCTTAAATCTAAATTTGCGAAATTTAAATACATTACTACGAGTCCTTACCTTTTTGTCTTAATATGATGACCTTGTCTTCATCGTCATCAATTATCTTTCTCTTCAAACAACCAATAATCTGTTTCACTCGTCAACCATTCTGTTGGTAAACTAGTTCTATTTTTTTCCTTTTTAGCCATAAATTTGTGAAATTTAAATCCATTACTACAAATCCTGATTTGCTGTCTTAATATGATGACCTTGTCTGCATCGCCATCTTGTATCCTTCGAGGACATCTACTCACAACCATTCTCATAACATGATCGAACCATCTCAGGTTGATTTGTTATCCTTTTTCTCCCAAACTTCGTCTTCATCTCTGTCTTCGCGAGTCCTAATCGTCCTTTAGTAATATTTCCTCTTTCCACCCTAAAACATCTGATTTTCTCTGTCTTTACGTAACATTTTTGACATTAAACGCCCAGGCCTCATTTCCACACACGAGAAAGGGCGCAACCATTGATTCATACGTTCCTTTCATTACATAACATTCTTTTGTTTCCACATGTCGATTTCGAGGCACCTTCCACCTTCTCCACCCCCTCCCCCACTCTCTGACCAATTTCCTCCTCCAGTTATTCTCTTTTATGTATATCGCCTCTCAGATATTTATATCTCTCTACCTGCTTCAGTGAATAAAAAATCCAACTGTTCTCTGTGGTTACCTCACCACCTATCCAATCACACACACACACACGCGCGCGCACACATGCACCCACACCCACACACACACACACACACACACACACACACACACACACACACACACACACACACACACACACACACACACACACACACACACACTCTCTCATGGCGCTGTGGTTAGAGCTCTGGCCTGCCACTACGGAGGTCCGGGTTCGACACACACACACACACACACACACACACACACACACACACACACACACACACACACACACACACACACACACATAAATGATTGTATGTATGCGTAACAGAACATATATATATCTATATATAGTAATATAGGTATGCATGCATACATACTACCATACATTATATATGCATACATGGGCATATACATAAAACATACACACATACATAAAGAAATACGTACATGATACTATACATATATACATGTATTCATACTGTACCTGAATACATTATTCATGCGTATTGTACATACGTAATACATACACACATACATACATACATACATCATACATAAGTACTGTACATAGATATATACGAGTGTATGCATGCATACATACATACATACATACATAATGCATACATGCAGTACATACACATACATACATACATACATACATATACCAAGGCTTTTTCCCCCTTCCAAGGGAGGTAGCCAAAAAGGGAAAGGCATACAAACACTCCCACCCATTTCATCCCTAAATACACTCCACACCCCTCCCACCCTCCCTCTCATCTGAGCACCTCCTGGATGACGGGTCATCCCTGCACCCTGCTCACCGCCCTGGGTCAGAAGCAGTGTCGCAAGACACAGCACATCCACAGCAAGGCCGCTTCATTTAATCGGCGACCCCCCCTCTCCGTCCCCCCTTGCATATAAGGAGAGGACGGGGAGAAATCCCTTCGGGCTGCGTCAAAATTTACTCACACATACTACCCCACCCCCCACCCCCCCGCCCATTCCTCCTCATGCAATCACAACATCATCCATATACAACCATTCTCCACTCACCTCTGTCTTCCGTCCTCTCCCTTCCTTCCTCAACAGACATTCCCCTCTTCCCCAAAGCCCCCTTCACCCCATCCATCCACCTCATCCTAGGACGTCCCCTCATGTTCACTCCCTCCACTTCTGCCTTCCATACCTCTTTTACTAGTCTTTCTTCACTCATTCTTTCCATGTGTCCAAACCATCCTAATATTCTTTCATCAACCCTATCTCCCAAATCCTTTTTCACCCCTGTTCTCCTCCTCACCTCCTCATTTCTCACTCTATCCAGCCTAGTAACCCCCACCATACTTCTCAGACACCTCATCTCAAACACATTCAAACTCCTTCTCTCTTCTTCTCTTATGTTCCACGTTTCTGCCCCATACAGTGCTGTTGGCACAATCACTCCTTCATACAGTCTCCTCTTCGCATCCATTCCCAAATGTCTATTCCTCATTACACTCTTTAATCCACCAAGGCATTTACTCGCTTCTCTCAATCTACATTCTACCTCCACCTTCACTCCACCTTTTCCTGCTACACTTGCACCCAAGTATCTAAAACTATCCACTTCCTCCAGTCGCTCTCCCTTAATGTTCACTTCCAGTCTACTGCCACTTTCACCCCTTGTACATCTCATCACCTTACTTTTACCCACATTTATCTTTAGCTTTCTTCTATCACATACTCTCCCAAACTCTGCCACCAGCTTCCTCAATCCCTCCTCTGACCCTGCCACAAGCGCAGTGTCGTCCGCAAACAACAGCTGGCTCACCTCCCACTTTTCTCCATTTTCTTTAACCATCTCCAATCCCTGACCCACTACCCTAGCATTCACCTCTCGCACCACCCCATCCATGTATAAGTTGAACAGCCAGGGCGACATAACGCATCCTTGACGAAGTCCCACCTTTACTTCAAACCACTCACTCTCTCCATTTCTAATCCTGACACAAGCTCTACTACTCTCATAAAAACTCTTGACAGCTCCCAAAAGCTTTCCTCCTATCCCATAAATCTGCATAACCTCCCACAGTGCCTTTCTGTCTACCCTATCATAAGCCTTTTCCAGATCCATAAAAGCCCAAAAAAACATCCTTCCCCTTTCCTATAGCTTTCTCACATATCTGTCTTACCACAAAGATCTGATCTATACAACCTCTACCTGTCCTAAATCCACACTGTTCCTCACCAATTACTCCTTCTGTTCCTCTCCTAATCCTCTCAATTAAGATCCTCCCATAAGCCTTCCCTACTACACTTAACAGGCTAATCCCTCTGAAACTACTACATTCACACTTGTCCCCTTTTCCCTTGTAAAGAGGAACTATACAGGCACTTCTCCAGTCCTCCGGTACTCTACCCTCTCTCCAGCAAACATTAAATAACCTCACCAACCAGTCCACCATCACTGAACCTCCCTTTTTCAGACATTCTGCATGGCATCCATCCAGACCAGGTGCCTTACCTGCTTTCATCATCTTTACAACTGCCTTCACCTCATCCTTCCTTATTTCTCCTCCATTCTCCTCACTCATCACTCTCATTTTCTTCGCATTTCCCACTGCAGCTATCTTTCCTTCCCTATCCTCCTTCACATTTAGCAACTCCCTAAAATATTCTGCCCATCTTCCCCTTGCTGCCATCTCTTCCATTATCATCTCTCCATCTGTACCTTTTACCTTTTCTTCCCTACTTGATTCGCCTCCTCTTCCTCTCTTAATTTCTTTCCAAAACATCTTTTTATTACTTTCAAAATTTTCTGTCATACTCCTACCCCATTTCACATCTGCTCTCCTCTTTGCCTCCTTTACCTTTTGCTTTACTTCTCTTTTCTTTTCTTTGTACGTCTCATATGACTCCCCCGTCCTCCTTTGTAACCAATCTGTGAATGCACGCTTCTTCTCTTCTACAACCTTCTTTGTTTCCTCATCCCACCATTCACTACCCTTTCTTCTATTTCCCCTTGTCCTTCTTGTTCCACACACCATCCTTTTTCCGTTACTTATACAAATAGTAGTTGCAATTCCGATATATATGTGTGTGTGTATGTACTATCCAAGAGGGAGGCCTTTTGGATAGTACATACACACACACACATATATATCGGAATTGCAACTACTATTTGTATAAGTAACGGAAAAAAAGTATATTTGTGCCGCACATAATAACAAGAAGCTTACAAAAAGAAAGAGAGAAAAGACATTATATATATTATTCCTTAGCTAATTGTCTGTTAATTTACTTAGCTAATTGTCTGTTAATTTACTCTTTGTCTGTCTATTAATTGTGGCCAACGAGTCACGAAATTGGAGCTTCGGAAAGGTACAGAAAGGCGAATGATTGGTCAATGATCCCTGTGACCGATGTTCACCTTTTTGTTTCGTTCGTATTTTGTTCTTCTTCGTTCGTTTCTCGTCTGACAATTTTCAGAATATATAACGTTTCGCTCGCTTGGATGTGCAAAGTGTCTATATATCTCTTTTTCATATTGATTTGATTATTTATTTACGTGTATATCTAGTTATTCTATTGAAATAATTAATCACTGTGTTTGTTCAGTTAATCAAAGATTTACAAAATATTTTGTGCAGAGTGTCCATTTTCTATTACGTAGTCTGTTTAGTAGTTAGCTCGTAAGTCAGTTAGGTAGATAATTAGATGGTTAATCAGTAAAATAGGTATTCTACCTAGCTAGTAAGCTGTCTTTTTGTTAGTTACCTGCTGAGTTTGATCAATTGTTTATTTATTGGTTAAATCTCGCGTCGCTTGCTAGATGGCTCTGAGGCTGCATAAGTAAGCGTATCTGGGAGTGGAGGTGGGAGGGAGGGAGGGAGGGAAGGAAGGAGGGTGAGGGTGGAGGGTGACCGAGGGCGGAAGAGGAGGAATGAACGTGAGGAAACATTGGAGATCAAGAATGGAAAGGTACTTGGAGGGTGGTGGAGGAGGGAGGAGGAAGAGGAGGAGGAGGAGGAAGAAGAAGGAGAAGGTGGAAATGGGAGGAGGAGGAGGAGGAAGAGGAAGAGTAGGGTTAGGGGTTTGAGGAGGTGTGGAGAGTAATGAAACTGTTACAGATTGAATACATACACGTACACATGTATTTATACATATACATGTACATATACATGTACGTGTGCATATACATACTAATATACATATATATATATATATATGTGTGTGTGTGTACATACTCGTATACATACAAATATACATTACGTGTTCATATACATACAAATATGCATATACATATATATATATATATATATATATATATATATATATATATGTATATACATATATATATATACATATATATATATATATATATATATATATATTGTGTGTGTATGATCTTATACAAACATATATACACATGCGTAGACATGTATGTATACATAAACACATTTTCATGTGCAGCACAATTTTCTGTACTATCATTACGTTTACAAATTAATGAGTTGGCTAATTTCTGGTATTTTGTTAATTTTCGAACTCAATTTACATTTACCCTCTGAATTAGCTAGTTTTCGAAATTGCTCTCTTGACTGTCTAATTTCTGTAATAAAATTATTGCGGAAATTACCGGAAGTAATTCTTCATTTAAATTCTCAATTCCTTGACTGCGTAGCCATTTTTCATAACTGAATTAATCTTTTCGGTAAAAGAAAGAGAAACGAATATATAAATATATAGATGACTAGATAAATAAGTAAATAGATAATTAGATAAATAAATAGATTTGAAGATAGATTTCATGAATAAATAGATAAAGTAATTTGACACTACGAATGTCTGATGCTAACCAGCATAGAAAAAAAAAAAAACATTTGAACTAAATTATTGTCGAAAAGATAATTGCATTCTTGGACACCTGAAGTTGCCAATGATATAATTTTCTTAAAATTAATAAAATGGCACGGGAAGAATACCCAGAGGTCAGGGTGGTGAATAGACACCCCAAAATAAATAAATAAATAAATAAATAAATAAATAAATAAATAAATAAATAAAGATAAATAAATAAGAAAATAAATAAATAAATAAAATAAAAACAAACAAATAGATAAATAAATAAACAATATACATAAACAAAAAATAGATAATAGATAAGTAAAAAAAAAAAAAAAACTCAGTCAAACTCTAAAATACCTTAAATTAGAAAAAATATAATGTCGTCACTAAGACATGAGAGAGTGAATATGTTACTGAAACTTTAAAATCAAACGAGATTCTTTTCTTTCATCATAGCTCTTTGTAGGTTAAATCACTTTATACAAAAGTTCTAGATATCACTAATCAGGAGGCTAGGATTTTGTAGCGTGGAATTGAATGCACCATGCCCTTGGTCCAACTCGCTGGTGGGAGGTTTCGAACAGCCGTCACTTCGACCACCTCTGCAGCTAGGGACGCTCTAATCCGCTCTTGATTATATCCTCCCTTGTCTGGTTATCTAGATCGTCTTACAAACTAGTATAGAACAAAACCTTAGTAACTATCTATTTCAATGTTATTCACAAATTACACTTTTGTTAAGGCTGCTGTCCGGCGATTTTATTCACGAGATCACGCCCCTGTGCAGAAGAAAGTTAACTTAATCTCGGTTAACTCTTTTCGTTGTTACTGACGACTTGATAACTTTGTTCAGGGCGTGAGCAGATTATTTTCTTCAGGCGATGAAATCCTCCACATGTAGCTTAAGTTTCAACATAAGAATACTTTCTTTTATTTTCATTTTTATATTAAGTGAAGCGGCCTTGGTGTGGATGTACTGTGTCTTGCTGCATTGCGTTTGACACTGGGCAGTTGGAGGATGCAGGTATGACCCGTCATCCATGAGGAGCTAAGATGGGACGGGGTTGAGGGGGTGGAATGCATGGGAATAGGTACCTGCCTCTGGCTTAGCTACCCTCCTTATAAGGGGGAAAAAGCTCTTGTTTTATAGATAGATAGATATCTTTTATCAGTGGTAAGGGACAATTTCACCTCAGTTGCATACTTGATACGATTCGTTACAGTTGATTGAATAAAAAAATGTCAATTAGAATGGAGATAGATGGACGTTTAGATAGTAAAGTTATTTCTGTCCAGTCTGTTCTGTGATTTCCATGTCGTTTAACCAGACGCTTTTATTCAGTTACAGGATAAACTTCAGACTACATTGTCAACCTTCATTTGATTCTGTTCACGCAACGATGTTTTAGAATCCAATTATCTGAGCACCTTGGCAGTATCCAACACAGTCTGTTACTTGATTATTTTGTTAACTCGTTTTGTTTGCCTCATTGGGTGTTTGTTTACTATTTTTATTTATCTTTTTTTCTGCAATCGACCTCGTCAAGGGCTGAAAGGTCTCCTGCCGCGTTCGCTAAAGGAACAGGAAGAGAGAGAACCCGAAGCGGTGGACCGGGAGCGAGGCGATGTTATGTAACGCTCTCTGGTTCCTGGGTACTCGGAGACTTCAATGCTTGACTGCGTTAGGATCGGAGCTCCACAGCGAAGTGTCTGTCTCTTCGTAGAGAAAAAAAACTCCACCCAACACACACACACACACACACACACACACACACACACACACACACACACACACACACACACACACACACACACACACACACACACACACACACACACGCACGCGCACACGCACACACACAAACGCGCACGCGGAATGTGGTGGAACATCAAACTATTTCCTTGTCATTCTCAAGGACTGTGGAATGCTATGGGGCGGTTGTATTGTAATGAACTTTCATGATCTAAAAAACAGAAAAATATTCGGTGTTATCTTAATTTCTTCCCTAATATGTATGCATGTATATATATATATATATATATATATATATATATATATATATATATATATATATTATACACATTTGTATTTACCTAATTGTAGTATACAGGAAAGGAGTATCGCTTGTATGGGTCTGTTTTTTACTTGTGTGTGCGCATATGTACGTTTACACACACACACACACACACACACACACACACACACACACACACACACACACACACACACACACACACACACACACACTCGCACGCGCATGTGTACATATGTGTATATCTGTGTGTATAGAGAGAGAGAGGCAGAGAGAGAGAGAGAGAGGCAGAGGGAGAGAGAGAGAGAAAGAGAGAGTACCATACAAAGCTGAAAAGGTTATTTATAGACGGGAGAATCATCCTACAGAAGCGAAGGATCACGAAGAGACTTCTGAGGAAGAGACAAGGTAGAGCCCCGTGGGGGAGGGGGAGGGGGAGGGAGTCCTGTGGACGGGAAAGCTGGGGGGAACGGGGGAGGAGGGGGGGACTGGGGTGATTGTGTTGGGGGCTGGAGAT
>NC_134792.1:56678539-56686039 GCF_046742065.1 Oratosquilla oratoria | reverse complement strand
ATTATTTTATAAACTGAATTTTTATTCTAACAAAGATAAAAGATGTGTGACTGTAGTCCTTAGGAGCACCCCAAACTAGTTCTGTTCCTTGTATCTCCTTTCTCCATTAGTCAGAGTAAGTGAGAGAGAGAGAGAGAGACAGAGAGAGAGATTATGTTCTCACTGGGTACAAAACTTGCCTCACATTAAATCTCGGACAAAATGTTATAGAAACACTGATTGTCGCCATACTATTTCATTCACCTGAACGTGACCCTTTTGATAGGGAAAGGGTTAAGTTAAGATGGAATAAAAAAAAATAGAATATACGAAATAGAGCTTAGATAGCAAATAAAGGAAAATTTACATTTGGTTCCGTCCAACACTAAGTCGGTCCTTAATTACTTAGTTCCTATGTAGTTAAGGTTCTATTCTCAGGTAAGATCAGTTGAACAAATAAACAAAGCTGTGTCTATCTGAGTCTATCAAATGTGGGTCTTTAAAAATCGCGAAGCAAATAAACAAAATAGCAAACTCACCTCTCACATTTGCTCTCAGGAAATGGCCTGGTTTTTTTTTTTTTCATGAGAGTGACTCTTGCATTTCGGGGCATTTTTTACCAATGTACCACTTGACTCTATAAAGCAGATGCCCCTGGAAAGATCTCACACTTTGAACTGAATCAGAGAGTTGTAATGAGAAAGAATGGTCGGTCATTATTTAGATGAAAGGTATTTTCAAACTTGTATTTTAGGAAAGAGAAATGTATGAGGTATTTATGAGGTAAACACACTTTGCTGCGTCTATACCGTGTGGTTGTCCAAACATTTGAAAACATTAATTAATTAACTTATTAATTCATTTATTCATTTGTTCATTCATTTATTCGTTTATTAATTTATCTACTCATTTATTAATTTATTTGTTTATTTATTCAATTATATATTTACTTATTTGCGTGTGTGTGTATTTGTGTGTATGTTTGTGTGTGGGTAATTTTGTTTGTGTGTGTGTGTGTGTGTATTCACTTGGTCTTTGGATCACGTGTTGGACTCGTGATCGACAGCTATTTCCCTCCTGGAAGAGAGCTCAGAGCTCGTAGGTCCGATCTATGGGTAATGCTATGACCTTGCACACACACACACACACACCCAACTCCCCGCCCACGAGAGTCAGAGTAACGACCCGAGGCACAGCGATACCGAAATAATTTCGGCCCTGGGCAGGATTCGAACTGGGTACTGGGAGCACTTCTACTTCCCAGTTCAGCGCTCTACCAACTGTGCCACCGAGTCGGTGTGTGTGTGTGTGTGTTTGTGTGTGTGCGTGATTTATCACTGTAGTCTTGGATCACGTGTTGGTCTCATGATCGACAGTAATTATTTACTAGGGAAGGAGCACAGATCTCATATAGTGCAACATATTGGTAATGCTGTGACTTACACACATCACGCATCCATCCCTTTGTTTAAAATGTGGATATAATAGCCTGTAGTATTAGTGGAATCTTTTCACATCATGACTGGGGCGCGTACTCAGTACTACAAGGTGATGGTCGGTGAAGCTAACTATTACACCAACAAACGATGTGTGTGTGTGTGTGCGTGTGTGTGCGTGTGTGTGTGTGTGTGTGTGTGTGTGTGCGTGTGTGTGTGTGTGTGATCGACCATTTCAAATAACGAAAGCGTGTGTATAGCAAAACGAATTCATAATGAATTGAATATAAAAATGAATAAAAAAATATTTGGTGGGTGGATGATAGAAAGGATGCTTATTGAGTAAGTGGATGGCAAAATGGATGCGAGGCCAGTTGAGTGGATGACAAGAGAGATTTGTGATTGGTTTGAGTCGTTCCACAAGTGAACAAAACCCAAGTTGTTGGACTAAGCTGTGTTGATAGTTGAACGAAGCATTTAGAATCAGTGTGATTGGTGTGAGTAGTTTAGCAATTGAACGAACAAATTAGACATGAGTAATCGGGGGGGGGGGGAGTCCAAGCCGGCTTGGTAACTGAGCGAAACATTCAGGAACATATGTCTGTGTGTTAACACATGTTTGCATAATTGTATTTGGGCATCTGAACATGTGCTCCCATGTCTACATACAAACATCTGTGTGTTTACATGTCTCTCTGTTTTCACTTGTGTGTGTGTGTGTGTGTGTGTGTGTGTGTGTGTGTGTGTGTGTGTGTGTGTGTGTGTATGCATATTTCATCGCCATTCATTGTCATAAAAACTTTGTATATTACTGTATTTATAGATTTTTACATTGATAGGTATTTGTATCTTTCAACGTGTTTGTGACAATGAGCTTATGCTTTACTGTTTCCATAAACGCATATCATAAGTCTTAATACACGATTATATATATAGATATTACAACGTTTATTTACCTTGTGGTAATATGCATCATTGTGTTTGCATCCACATACATAATCTTTGCCATATTTGTGTTCAGGTGACGGATGATTTTTTTTTAGGGGGATTATTTTGTCAGCCTTTTTAAGTTGATTAATCAATTCAGGAATGCCCTGAGCACAGGTCCTGAGAAGGCGTCATCAGATAATACAAGGCAAACACAGCCATGGTCAAATACGTATCAGATCTGCTCTCCTGTGACGTCATGTCGCTTGGATGATGTCACCAATTCCATTCTTGTGGATGTACGCGTAATGATGAACTGAAAAAACCGAGAATAATGTTTGAGTGATTCATTTCAGTCAATATTGTTATTGTAGGTATCTTTAATTTTTGTTTAGCTTTTTTTGCATCACTTTAATAAAAAAAAAGCTCAAAGTTGAAATAAATCGTCTCAGTAGGAATTTATTGGTGTACTTCTTACATTAACCCACAGAAACGCATTTTTAGTTTAATAAAATCGTCTGACTTACCAGCGCAAAATCCTAAAAGATTTGTTGTACTTGAAGAAAAGACCAGAGTTTGACTATACCTCTAAAGGTATTATGAGTACTAATAAATTATTTGAATATCTGAATATTTCTTTTGACTAATACTAGATCATTTGATCTAACTTGGGAAAATTGTTGGAGGTTAAAAGCCATCGCGATTAGAGTATATCTTGATCAACTAACTTCTTTTGAAACCCTGACACGTTCAGGAATTTTTATACTGGGCACCACAGTGCAGTGGACAAGATGCAGGGATGACCCGTCATCCAGGAGGTGCCAAGATAAGAGGGAGGGAAGAGGGTAGAAGGGAGTGGAATATGTACGGGATTGAATAGGTGGGAGGGGTTTCTATGCCTTTGTTTTTTGGCTACCTCCTGTGTAAGGGGGAAAAAGCCTTTGGTACATGTATGTATGTACAATTTTTTTTTTATTCAGTTTGAATTTTAAAGAAACTCCTGACTTAGAAGAAAGCAACGAAAAAGCACAAAGGACAATGAAATGACGCTCTGTCTTGTGCGAATGAGCTTGCACATCGTCAGGCAAGAAAAGTGCTGGGTGGGAACGGATCTGAAGACCAGGTGATCAAGATTACCACTTACTTATTACACCCTTTTCATCACCATCTTCCCTTCCAGCAGCCTTGGGTACATATTTATGCGCAAATGCAAACGTCTTTCCGCATGATTGCTTAAGAATTTGTTTGCTTTTGAGGTAATGCTTGAGTGGCCGCGATAGAACGCTCCGAGCATGTGGTTCGAAATCCACAGCCGTCCCAGTAGATGCATTGCAAAAAGTATCTGATTCCACTTTGTGGCTCAGTGACTATGAAATGCAAATGATTACTGAGAAACCCAAATGGATTCATGTTTGCATTTGTATGAAAAGTGTTACAACATAGATAATGGGTAAGTTTACCCACGTCGTTATGTTTTATTGTTTGGCTGATGTAACTTTTGTCGACGTATGATACCATCAAAGAAACTAACAAGTATTTATCTGCTGAGTGTATTTTGTTGACGAACATGCGTGTCCACTACATTAAGAAAACTGAATGCCCCTACTGATAGATTTGATAACGTGGAAAGTTAACAATAACGTGACACTTTTTCACGCAATGACACAAATTGTTTCGTTCAATGATCCGAATTACTTCGTTCAACAAGTCTTTCGATACTATTTTTGACTTGTTATTTACTTGTTCATATGCTACGTGTTCTCATATGTTCATTGGGAAATCAATGAACAGAGAACTTGTTGCGACCTGAAGGCTAGTTATTTTCCCTGACACTAAATACACAGTTGAACTAGTTCATAGTGTGATTCACTGTGGCCTTGGATCACGTGTTGGACTCATGATCGACAGCTATTTCACTCCCTGAAAAGAGCTCAGAGCTCATATATGACCGATCTAGGGTAATGCTGTGACCTTACACGCACACACACACACACACAACTCTCCGCCCAAGAGTTGGAGGAACGACCCGCAGCACAGCGATACTGAAAATATTTCAGCCCTGGGTGGGATTCGAACCCGAACCACCGTAGTGGCGGGCGCGAACGCTACCACTGCGTGTTTACGCATGCGTGGCCGTGTGTATACGAATTGTGTGTATGTATGAAGGTGTGTTTGCATTTGAGAAACTGTGTAAGAAGGTACCAACAGCAGGTTAACAAAGATTACTGATGTCAATATTTGTGACTTGCGCAGTTTGATTCTGCTTATGAAACTTGCCGGAATTGTTTTAAGATCGTTTTTATCCTAAACTGTAAAAGAACAAATTAATTACGGATCCCAAATTGTGCACAACTCTCCAATATTGCGGTTTGTGATTGTTGAAATTGCGCAACATTGCGCGCCTTATGTTGCGCGCCTTACGTTGCACGCCTTACGTTGCGCGCCTTACGTTGCGCCCTAAGCCCCAGCCACACGAAGCTCACGACCTGTTTCCGACCACCTTCGACCAAAAATCAAGCGATCGGTCGGCGACACAAAACCTATGGAAGGAATTGAAATGGAAAAAGTTAATGTGGTTGATAAGATGAAAATCTATGCACTGGGGACTATTCAGTGTGTTGTAATATATCTGTCTATCGATCTATCTATTTACCTATCTTATTACCGACTACCAGCGACTTCCAAGGACTACCTTCAACAGGCCCTAAGGTCGCCTGCTTCCTTCGTTCACGTTGTTCGATGTCTGTGTTGGTGTTTACATATATGTTCAGCTTTGTCAAATGGCGGGGCTAACTTTGCCTTGTTGGTACAATGAAATATACATACATACATACATATACCAAGGCTTTTTCCCCCTTACAAGGGAGGTAGCCAAAAAGGAAAAGGCATATTCCCTGTGGTGGGGGAAAAGAATACTGCCACCAAGTATTCCCACTTGGATCATAAGAGGCGAGAAGAAAGGGACGGGGATTGGGACTAGGCATCCTTCTCTTTGTAGCCCCACAGGGGACATTCCTAAAAGAAAAAGTAAAGGTACAATGAAACACTTTATATATTTCTATATTCCAGGGGCCAGGCGATTTAATTCAGCTAAGGGATGGTTCCTAGCCACAAAGGAGTCTAATTAGATAAAAATAAATAAATAAATAAAGGTAAAATAAAATAAAATGAAAATAAATAATTGGGTAAATAAATAAATGTAACATAAGAATAAAATAAAATGAAAATAAATTAATAAACAAATAAACAAATGAACAAATTTATTAGATAAATGAATAAATAAATAAATAAGGATTTTCACCATTTTGAATGGAGTGTATCTTACACATATACTGTCTTATATTAGATTGATATTTTTCTTGTATATAACTGGAGAAATATTCTTCAAATGTAATGACTAATGACCCTTAATCGTTCCTCTGTTATCTACTACATCTTTTGACTTGATGCATCGCACAATAAATATATATAGCCACAGAGAAACAAAAATATAGAAAAAAATCTACAATTAAAGTTGCGTACAAAGTAAACTTTGATGAAAAACGAGAATATAAGTTCCATTCATGATGTATGTACTTTCTCTAACATGTAATGCTTATCCCCCGTGATAAATTTACCCCTGGTTAAGACTCGCTTCGATAATGACAAACAAGGGAAGGAATCATACCTGTTGAGCTCCCAGGCAGACGCCCGATCCATCCACACCTTTTTGTTGTCCAATATCCTTAGCCCACATCAACATGACTCATACGATTTTTATTATTGTTATTATTATTATTATTATTATTATTATTATTATTATTATTATTATTATTATTACTATTGTTATTATTATTATTAATATTACCATCATCATCATCATCATCATCATCATCATCATCATCATCATCATCATCATCATCATCATCATCATCATCATCATCATCATCATCATCATCATCATCATCATCATCATCATCATCATCATCATCATCATCAGCAGCAGCAGCAGCAGCAGCAGCATTGTTATTGTTATTATTGGTGTTATTATTATTATTGTTATTATTTTTGTCGTCATCATCATCATCATCACCATCATCATCATCATCATCATCATCATCATCATCATCATCATCATCATCATCATCATCATCATCATCATCATCATCATCATCATCATCATCATCATCATCATCATCATCATCATCATCATCATCATCATCATCATCATCAATAATTATTTCTTTAGTTATTTTTTATTATTTTCTTTTCCTTCTTCTTCTTCTCCGTCGTTTCTGAACACTCAGAGCAAGTTCGGAATCCGTCTGTGGGAGAAATATCTTGTTTTGGTCAGCGTGCTTGAGACTGCGCATGCGCGCGAGCACACGGACCCCTGTCGCGTTCGTATGTTCGTTTGTGGTCAGAGGCCACCGACAGCGCAGGAGAGGCGCGTGCGTGTGTGCGTATGTGTGTGTGTGTGTTTGTGTGTGTATTCACCTTGGTCTTTGGATCGCGTGTTGGACTCGTGATCAACAGCTATTTCCCTCTCGGAAGAGAGCTCAGTGCTCGTATGACCGATCTATGGGTAATGCTATGACCTTACACATACACACCCAACTCCCCGCCCACGAGAGTCGGAGTAACGACCCGAAGCGCAGCGATACCGAAATAATTTCGGCCCTGGGCAGGATTCGAACCAGGTACTGCCGCACCTCCGTATTGGCAGTCCAGTACTCTATCAACCGCGCCACCGAGTCGTGTGTATGTGTGTGTGTATTCACTTGGTCTTTGGATCACGTGTTGGACTCGTGATCGACAGCTGTGTGCGTATGTGTGTGTGTGTGTTTGTGTATGTGTGTGTGTGTGTGTATGTGTGTATTTGTGTGTGTGTGTGTATTCGCCCGTGTGTCGAAGATCTTTGGAGAGAATTAAAAAAAAAAAAAAAAAAAATCCGGTCCCATATCCGGAGTACCGGAAGTTGGTACTCCCGAACACCGCGCATCTGATGATGAAATTTGGAGAGAAAAAAAAAAAAAAAAAAAATCTGTCTGAGGCTGATTTTGGGACAAAAGGTCCTTCAGTATTCTTCTGCTGTTTGACTCAGTCTGTCCCTTTATTCTCTTTCTAATACTACTTCACGATTTTCTCTCTCTCTCTCTCTCTCTCTCTCTCTCTCTCT
>NC_134792.1:56668539-56671039 GCF_046742065.1 Oratosquilla oratoria | reverse complement strand
TTACACTTCTCGCAACTTATATATATATATATATATATATATATATATATATATATATATATATATATATATATATATATATATTCTCCAGTACGTGATGGATATCCCTATGTAGCTTTTAGCATATCATTAGGTAATTTTCTTTAGATAAAAAAAAGTATATATACATAGAGAAATGCATTTAAATTTGTATCATGCATAACTTTTGGTGGAACAAAACTTTAGCTCATGACTGCACGTGAGTGTAAATAAAACCCAAACTATCAGACGGAAAATGTTTTCACAACACAGTATCCTTGAGCACTGATACCATCATTAGGGGTAAAAAACAAGATGTAAGAACTGCCCACCAAATTCTTTGGCGAATATAATTTTTCTCTGATGGTTGGGGTTTTATTTGTTAGAGACCAGAAGACTGTTGGTCTTTATTCATTCCTAGAGAAATATCTGTAATCGTTATAAGTAAATAAATAAATGAATTAATAGATATGTAAACATAAAATAATTAGTATCTAGATAACTAACATAGATTGCAGCTTATCACATAGATGCATATCATGCGTATTTAATTAGAGACTTAAAGAAGGAATAGTATTGCATGTGATTGCGTCTGAAGGAAGATTATTGCATGCACTACGTGATTAGCGAGGTTGGTTCTGTCTAATTATCAATTAATACTATTGACTACCCACTGAGGTATTTTGTTTTTTCGTCTTATGTATATCCAGAGTGAGATTCTTTTCAACTTCGATGCAGCCAGATTTTTTAGAGTATGTGTATGAATGTGTGTATTTACCTAGCTGTATCTTACAGGAAGGGGAGCTGTGCTCGTGGTGTCCCGTCTCCGTATCTCGCCATATCTAATTTACTCTTAAATTCGTGTATTGTTTTTGCACTCACTACTGTTTCGTCTAGTGTGTGTGTGTATGAATATGTGTGTGTGTGTGTGTATGTGTGTGCGTGCGTGTGTGTGTGTGTGTGTATGTATGTATGTCTGCGTGTGCCTGTCTCCCTGATAGAGATAGAGATAGAGAAAGAGATGGAAACAGATGCATAGATAGATTTATAGATAGACAAATAACTAGATAGATAGGCAGAGAGAGAAAGAGAGAGAGAGAGAGAGAGAAACATTAAGAGAGAGAAGAAGAAAACATTCATTTATTCTTGGTGATATATAATCTTTGTGACTGATACGTAAAAGCCCATTTTTCTTAGTGTATTCTTCCTTTTGCGAAGAATTTTTTGCTTTGACATATTTCTTTAAGTAGAAAACCTTTCCGCGAGCACAAAATTGGAAAGAAAACGAAGAAAACCCTATTAACTTTCATCTTTCTTAGTGTATCCTTCTTTTGCGAAGAAGTTTTTGCTTTGACATATTTCTTTAAGTAGAAAACCTTTCCGCGAGCATAAATTGGAAAGAAAATGAAGAAAACCTTAATAACTTCATTACCTTTCATGAAATTCAGGACCCATACAAAACAATATATATGAACTAATCTATAATCTACATACGAATATTTCCTTGTTGGGTTATTTATGTCGAAAGATGGCTTCAAGCATCAAATATGATATTTTTCTTTCATGCAGAAACAGACCACTTAAACGAATTAAAATTAATCTTCTGGATTAAAACAATCTATATGAATTAAAATTCTTACTAATAGTTATAGCGAAATCTATATATGTTTTCCATATAACTTGTAACAATTCCAAACGCTATTTTTACCAACTTGCAATGCCTTGTATCTAATGACCTTATCCAATTTTTTTCGGACCACGCTATTTTCACCGTTCTGTTGACTCTCGTATTAGAATGTATAAATATTCCTAAACACTTTAGCTCTGTTTTACGATCCAAGAATTTATTCTATCTGCCGCCAGACGATTTTATTCATCTGAGGGAAGCCCCTCAAGAAGCGAAAGGGTTGAAAACTATCTCAGTTCGAAAGCCTCTCTCTCTCTCTCTCTCTCTCTCTCTCTCTCTCTCTCTCTCTCTCTCTCTCTCTCTCTCTCTCTCTCTCTCTCTCTCTTTGTTCCCCCTCTCTCTCTCTCTGTCTCCCCCTCTCTCTCTCTCTCTTTGTCTCCCTCTCTCTCTCTCTCTCTCTCTCTCTCTCTCTCTCTCTCTCTCTCTCTCTCTCTCTCTCTCTCTCTCTCTCTCTCTCTCTCTCTCTCTCTCTCTCTCTCTCTCTCTCTCTGTCTTTCTTACTAATCCCTGCACTACCTATCTTCTATTATTTAATTTTTTTACCAACCCTGGAGTAGCAATTTTCTGTTATTTATTTGCTGTGGATGTGCCGTGTCTTACTGCACTGCTTCTGATCCAGGGCAGTGGGTGAGATGCAGGGATGACCCGTCATCCAGGAGGAGCCAAGATAAGAGGGAGGGAGGGGGATGGATGGGAGTGGAGTATGTGGGGATGGAATAGGTGGGAGTGGAATTTTGCCCTTTGATTTTGGCTACCCCCCTTGTAGAGGGGAAAAAGTCCATAGTCTATGTATTT
>NC_134792.1:56653539-56663539 GCF_046742065.1 Oratosquilla oratoria | reverse complement strand
TAAGGGAACAGCATGCATCATTATCACGGACAATTCATCCATGAGACGACCAGCAGGCGGACAATTCGTCCACCGACAGCGGCGGACAACTCACCCCACTGTCAGGCGAGGTTGATTGGTGTTGCGGCAAGACACGTTGCCTCGTCCCTTTCTTGTCATTATAGATTGCCAAGCTTGACTTCAAGCATTTTTCCTCTGAAGAAGCCACTCAGGCGAAACTGGTTAGGAATAAAAGTATTTCCCTCAGCCTGTGTTACATGTACCACATATCCACATAAAAAGTAACACTTAAGAAAGGAGATACAAAACCATCGTGGTACAAAGAGTAGGTGAGTGGTGGTACCAAATATAAAAAGTAGCAATTGAAATATATATATATATAGTATATATATACAGTATATATGTATATATATATATATATATATATATATATGCTAATAAGAACACGGGTACGTGTGTTCACTTATGCAAAGTAGACCACTTGGAAAAAGAAACTAACGAAGCAGAGCGCTTTCGTATATTACATCTTCAGTGCAACAAGTATATTGCACTGAAGATGTAATATACGAAAGCGCTCTGCTTCGTTAGTTTCTTTTTCCAAGTGGTCTACTTTGCATATATATATATATATATATATATATATATATACATATATATCTATATATACATATACATATATATATATATTAAATATATTTATAAACATCACCACCAATGTACAAATAGCAAACGAGTGGTGTGATCATTCTATGACGAAAACAATCCAATTAAATCATCGCTGGAAGAACGGATTAGAGCGTCACTGCTTGCGACGTAGACCGAGGTGACGACGGTTCGATCCTAGCCGCAAGCGAGTTGGACCAAGGTCATGGTTCATTCAATTCCAAGCAACAAAATCCTCTGTAAGGGGCACCGTCCTAGCCTCCAGGGAGTGGGGCGAGTGAGAAACCCAATGGAGTGGAGGGGGGAGGGGGAGGAGGAGGGAGGGGGTGGGAGGGAGTGAGGGAGGGGGGGGGCCTCTCCGCGCGGAAATGTGTAAGGATAATAAATATTTGGACCTTGGGGAGCGAGGGGAAAGGAGGGGAATGGGAAAGTGAGGGGAAACAGGGAATGGAGGGGGAGGGAGGGAAAGGTAGGGGAGAAGCAGACGATACTGTGTTGGGGAGAATTTAAGTGAAAGAGGAAAAGAGGGGAGGAAAGGGAGAGAGTGGAGGGAGGAAGAGGAGGGGGAAGAGGAAGAAGATGGAGGTAAAGGTAAAGGAAAAGAGTAAAGAGAAAGAGAAAGTTATTAGGAGGGATAGGAAGAGAGGAATAGAAAGGGATGGAGAAAAGGATGAACAGGAATTAGACGAGGGGGAGAGGAGGGGAAGGAGGTGGGTGAAGGGTGGTTGGAGTGAGAGGAGGGAGAGGAGAGGGGGAGGGGAGGGGGAGGGGAGTGAGAGGCTAAAGACAGAGTAGGAGGAGAGAGAGAGAGGGAGAAATGGTAATGGCAGCCCAGTTCGTTCGTAGGGAGAGGAGAGGGGTATGGGAGGGGGGGAGAGTGGGAGGGGAGTGAGAGGCTAAAGACAGAGTAGGAGGGAGAGAGAGAGAGAGAAAGAGAGAAATGGTAATGGCAGCCCAGTTCGTTCGTAGGGAGAGGAGAGGGGTATGGGAGGGGGTTGAGAGTGGGAGGGGAGTGAGAGGCTAAAGACAGAGTAGGAGGAGAGAGAGAGAGAAAGAGAGAAATGGTAAGGGCAGCCCAGTTCGTTCGTAGGGAGAGGAGAGGGGTATGGGAGGGGGAGGGGAGAGTGGGAAGGGAGTGAGAGGCTAAAGACAGAGTAGGAGGAGAGAGAGAAAGAAAGAGAGAGAGAGAGAAAGAGAGAAATGGTAAGGGCAGCCCAGTTCGTTCGTAGGGAGAGGAGAGGGGTATGGGAGTGGGAGGAGAGTGGGAGGGGAGTGAGAGGCTAAAGACAGAGTAGGAGGAGAGAGAGAAAGAGAGAAAGAGAGAAATGGTAAGGGCAGACCAGTTCGTTCGTAGGGAGAGGAGAGGGGTATGGGAGTGGGAGGAGAGTGGGAGGGGAGTGAGAGGCTAAAGACAGAGTAGGAGAGAGAGAAAGAGAGAGAGAGAGAGAGAAAGAGAGAAATGGTAAGGGCAGCCCAGTTCGTTCGTTGGGAGAGGAGAGGGTATGGGAGTGGGAGGAGAGTGGGAGGGGAGTGAGAAGCTAAAGACAGAGTAGGAGGAGAGAGAGAAAGAGAGAAAGAGAGAAATGGTAAGGGCAGACCAGTTCGTTCGTAGGGAGAGGAGAGGGGTATGGGAGGGGGGGGAGAGTGGGAGGGGAGTGAGAGGCTAAAGACAGAGTAGGAGGAGAGAGAGAAAGAGAGAGAGAGAGAGAGAAAGAGAGAAATGGTAAGGGCAGCCCAGTTCGTTCAACCAAACACTTTAATTCCAGGTTTTCCTCCTCTTCAAGTTTCGACCTCCGCAGCAACGTCCTCCCGTCCACTCCCTCCCTCCCTCAATCCCTCCCTCCTCCCCTCCCTCCCTCCCTCCCTCCCTCCTCCCTCCCTCCGTTGCCTCTTCATCTCGAGCTCTTTCGAGCATCCTCTCTTTCTTTACTTTTGTTTTTCTTTCTTCTTCGTGTCTTTACCCCTGTCACAGTTCTTCTTTCTTTCTTTCTTTGTCCTCTTGCTCTTCCTTCCTCACGCTCCTTCCCTTCCTCGTTGTAGTCCTAAGCTCCTTCTCTCCTTCCTCCCTCCTTCCTTTCTTCCTCCTTACTCCCTCCTTACTCCTTCCTTCCTTCCTCCTTCCTTCTTCTTTCTTTCTTTCTTTCTTTCTTTCTTTCTTTGTCCTCTAATTCTTCCTTCCTCGCGCTCCTTCCCTTCCTCATTGTAGTCCTAAGCTCCTTCTCTCCTTCCTCCATCCTTCCTTTCTTCCTCCTTACTCCCTCCTTACTCCTTCCTTCCTTCCTCCTTCCTTCTTCTTTCTTTCTTTCTTTCTTTCTTTGTCCTCTAATTCTTCCTTCCTCACGCTCCTTCCCTTCCTCATTGTAGTCCTAAGCTCCTTCTCTCCTTCCTCCCTCCTTCCTTTCTTCCTCCTTACTCCCTCCATACTCCTTCCTTCCTCCTTCCTTCTTCTTTCTTTCTTTCTTTCTTTCTTTCTTTGTCCTCTAATTCTTCCTTCCTCACGCTCCTTCCCTTCCTCATTGTAGTCCTAAGCTCCTTCTCTCCTTCCTCCCTCCTTCCTTCCTTCCTCCTTACTCCCTCCTTACTCCTTCCTTCCTTCCTCCTTCCTTCTTCTTTCTTTCTTTGTCCTCTTGTTCTTCCTTCCTCACGTTCCTTCCCTTCCTCATTGTAGTCCTAAGCTCGTTCTCTCCTTCCTTCCTCCTTCCTTTCTCCTTACTCCTTCCTTCCTTCCTCCTTCCTTCTTTCATTTCCATTTTCCCTCTCCAGTAAAACCCATCTCTCCGTTTGAATATCTTTCCCCGCCCTCCCTTGCCTCCTTCCCTCCCTCCCTCCCTTCCCTCCCTTCCTCCCTTCCTCCCTTCCTCCCTCCCTCCCTTCCCTCCCTTCCCTCCCTCCCTCCCTCCCCTCCCTCCCCTCCCCTCCTCCCTTCCCTCCCCTCCCCTCCTCCCTTCCCTCCCCTCCCTTCCCTCCACTCCCTCCCTCCCTCCCTCTCTCCCTTCTCAGTTCCTTGGCTAATAATGATCGGCTTCTCTTGCCTGTGTGACCTCTCTCCTTCCCACACACTCCCTCCTCCTCCACCTCTTCTTCCTCCCTCCTCCCTCCTCCTTCCTCCCTCCCCCTCCTCCCTCCTCCCTCCCGATCTTCCCTCCTCCCAGCACCTCAGCCTCCTCTCCTCCCTCGCGCTTCCACCAAAACATTCCCTACTTGATGACCCCAAGGAGGAGAACTTAGCTTGTTCCACATCGTCCACTCCTACTTCAGGATGTCCGTGGCTTCCTTTAGGAAGCTCTTCCTTCATATTTCCTACACAAAGGTTCTTCATATGCTCGTAGAGGACCCTTTCTTCATCTTCTCTTCTCGTCTTTTTCCATTTTTCAATTTCATACTTCGCTTTTCTCACTTTCATAGCTTTCCTTGTATCGACCTTCCTTCTCCAATTATATTATACTGCACAGTATATCATATCATAATATATACATTATATAATATTATGTTATATTATAATATATTGATATTATGTTATACTATATTATATTATATTGTATCATATTGTATTGTATTGTATTTTTTTATTTCTGTTATATTGTATCATATTGTATTATATTGTATTTTGTTATTTCTATTATATTGTATTATATTATATTGAATTATATCATATATCATATCATGTTGTATTATATCATATTACATTATTGTATATATTATAGTATATTGTATATATTATGTATTGTAGTATATTGTATCATATTGTACGATATTACCACTAGGCTACTTCCTTGGCGGAGTGAGTTTTTAGTTAGAGATACTAAATCGACTAAGTTGATCTGCTTTAAGCAAATTGGCTTCACGTTTCCTTACATTAAATCTATTTAAGAATTGACGAAGAGGTTCCTAATGGACTACATACTTTAGTTCTTGAGTTAATTTTGCTTTTGGTGACCATAGACTATTTCAGACATTATTTATTAAATTATTTATTTATTTTTGTGAAGAAATCTACATAAGTTTAATTTTTTAAGTAAATTCTTATTCTTTGACGGCGTTGTAGGGTAAACACGGAATGTAGTCTTTTTGGTAAATAATTATTATCATCATCGTTCTATTTATTTGATTGAAAATAGCTGAAATTTCACCAAAGGACATCTCCTGCCTTTGTCCACATCAAGACACCCACGCAAGCTCTCAGACAAATCCTCAGCCACATTCCAACATCCCTATTTACTTTGCCGTGTTTTTATGTTTAAGCACTAAAACATATTACCCATTGCCCATTACAAAACATTATCCATTACCCATTACAAACATTACCCATTACAAAAAAAAATCCCATTACCCATTACAAAACATTATCCATTACCCATTACAAACATTACCCATTATAAAAAAATCTCATTACCATTACAAAACATTATACATTACCCATTACAAACATTACCCATTACAAAAACATTCCCATTACCCATTACAAAACGTTATCCATTACCCATTACAAACATTACCCATTACAAAAAATCCTATTACTATTACAAACTATTATCCATTACCCATTACAAAACATTATCCATTGCCCATTACAAACATTACCCATTACAAAAAATACCATTACCATTACAAAACATTATCCATTACCCATTACAAACATTACCCATTACAAACCATTATCCATTACCCATTACAAAACATTATCTATTACCCATTACAAACATTACCCATTACAAAAAATTCCCATTACCCATTTCAAAACATTATCCATTACCCATTACAAACATTACCCATCACAAAAAATCTCATTACCCATTACAAAACATTATCTATTACCCATTACAAACATTACCCATTACAAAAATTCCCATTACCCATAAAAAATAGTTTCTGTAAATCATTACAAAAAATGCCCATTACAAAAAAAATCATTACCTGTTATATGCAGTTCCCATTGCCTATTACAAACATCACCCATTGCAAATATTACCCATTACAAACATTACCTATTATCCATTACGAAAACGACCCATAAAAATATCCATTACAAACATTACCCATTACAAGTATTACCCATAACAAACATTACCCATTAGCAATTACAATTATTACACCTTACAAGCATTACCCATTACTAACATCACCCATTACAAGTATTACCCATTACAAACATTACCCATTAGCAATTACAAACATTACACCTTAAAAGCATTACCCATTACTAACATTACCCATTACAAGAATTACCCATTACAAACATTACCCATTACAAGCATTGCCCATTACAAACATTACCCATTAGCAATTGCAAACATTACACATTACAAGCATTACCCATTACAAACATTACCCATTACAAGAATTACCCATTACAAAAATTACCCATTACAAGCATTACCCATTACAAGCATTACACATTGCAAACATTACCCATTACAAGCATTACCCATTACAAGAATTACCCATTACAAACATTACGCATTACAAGAATTACCCATTACAAAAATTACTCATTGCAAACATTACCCAATACAAGCATTACCCATTACAAGCATTACAAACATTACCCATTACAAAGTAAACCCATTACCCCCTTACCATGGAAGACATAATGCCACACATATCATACTGTCAAGTCTAATTCTGTTATATCTTCTTCTAAAGCACATCAACAGTAGTCTCTTGCCCGAAAGTCTTCTGTATTGACCTTCCTCTAGGAAAGGAAACCCTATTTGCCCATTTCCTATTGAGCCTGTTCTACTTCTAGAGACGCATTACCTCACCTGGATACTCTCATTTCAAATTTGTTCACAGTTTCCCAATGGACATCTCTTCAACCTCCTAACTATCTTGTTCCTCTTCCTCCTCCTCCTCCTCCTCCTCCTCCACTCCCTGCTCTTCCTCCTCCTTCTTCTTCTCCTCCTCCCCGATCCTCTTCCTCCTCCTCCTCCTCCCCCACTTCTTGCTCTTCCTCCTCCTCCTTCTCCCACTCCCCTTGCTATTCCTCCTCCCCTCCTCCTCCTCCTCCTCCTCCTCCTCCTCCTTCTCGTTCTCCTCCCCCACTCCCTGCTCTTCTTCCTCCTCCCATTCCCCGTGCTATTCCTCCTCCTCCTTCTCTTTCTCCTCCTCTTCCTCCTCCTCTCACTCCCCTTGCTATTCCTCCTCCTCCCTCTCCTCCTCCTCCTCCTCTTTCTCCTCCTCCTCCTCCTCTTCCTCCTCATCCCTCTCCTCCTCCTCCTCCTCTTCTTCCTCCTCCCACTCCTATTACTATTCTTCCTCCTCCCTCTCCTCCTCTTCTCCCCCTCCTCCTCCTCCTCCTCCTCCTCCTCCTCCTCCTCCTCCCCTCCTCTTCCTCCTCATCGCTCTCCTCCTCCTCCTCTTCTTCCTCCTCCCACTCCTATTGCTATTCTTCCTCCTCCCTCTCCTCCTCCTCCCTTCCTCCTCCCCCTCCCCTCCTCCTCCCCATCCTCCTCCGTCGCTTTCCCTTACAGGCCACCGTTACCACATAGACTCCTACATTCCAGTCTACACCGAGTCTCCCCACCTCTCCCTCCCTCCCGCTCCCTCCTTGTTTTCTCATAAATCATGGCAGCGCCTTACACATTTTCTCTCGAGCGTCTGGTCAGACTTATGGTCTCATTGAGCTCTGCAGGCTCAGCTATCAACCACAACTCATTCCTCTGAGGGTAATGGTAACGATATGTGCTCACCACCTTTGCCTGAGCATTATACGTCCATTCCTCACACACATACACGCGTACGCACACACACACACACACACACACACACACACACACACACACACACACACACACACACACACACACACACACACACACACACACACACACACACACACACACACACACACACACACACACACACACACATACACACACACACACGTATATATGTACACATATATACATATACCTATATACAGTATGTATGTTAACGCATACATCTATTCAGTCTATCTTTGTGTCTATCAGTATATATATATGTATATATATATATATATATATATATATGTGTGTGTGTGTGTGTGTATATATATGTTTACTTTTCTACCACCATCGTAGCTAACGTTTGGACAGTCTATCCAACTCATGATATTTACCATAGGACAAAGAGTACACAGACTCCTAGAGAGGTACTCCCTGGCTGCGGTACTCCCTCCCAGGTGACTCCTAGGTGTGGCTCTTGACCCCTGAGTCACGCTCCAGTATCTTGCTATTCCAGGACCTCGTCTATCTCAACTCCTTCCTTTCCATGCCGGGCATCATCTCCCTGTACCTCTGTCCTTACTAAGATCAACTCTAAATGCGTCAATTTTCGTTTTTATGTGAGGGAGGTGTATATAGGAATGCATACATACATACATATACCAAAGGCTTTTCCCCCCCTACATGGGGGGTAGCCACAAAGAAAAAGGCATAGAAACCACTCCCATACATTCCATTTCCTATATATTCCACTGCCCTCCACCCTCCTCCCTCCCTCTTATCTTGGCACCTCCTGGATGACGGGTCATCCCTGCATCCTGCCCACTGCCCTGGGAATACATAGGGAATATGTATTGGGAAATGTATGGATAAATATACAGGTAAACATGGATAGAGGTGTGTTACTTTCATCTCAAGGAGGGTAAACGGAAATGAACGTGGAAATGGTGTAGAGGACGGGCTGTCTTACCTTGGGGATCCTTGGAGTATAGATATAGATTTAATGTCGACATCGCCACATACACAACTTCCATGTCCAAGACTTCTTTTAACTCATCTCTTCTTGCTTCTTCTCATTTTTCTTCTTCTTCCTTTTCTTCTTCTTCTTTTTCTTCTTATTCGTTTTCTTCTTCTTCTTCTTCTTCTTCTTTTTTACTTTCTTCTTCTTCTTCTTCTTCGTTTTCTTCTTCTTCTTCCTCTACTTCTTTTTCTTCTTCTTCTTCTTCTTCTTCCTTTTCTTCTTCTTCTTCTTCTTCTTCTTCTTCTTCTTCTTTTTCTTCTTCTTCTTAATTCTTTTTCTATTTTTCCTTGCACCGATTGAAAAAAAAAATACAAAAATGTGAACAGGTAGATAGAGTGCATTGACATTTTCTAACCGGATGGAAATTGTTAAAAATGTGCGGAATGAACATTGCCTTTGATACAATGAAGCACTTAATATGTTTTTCTCTGGCGTGACAATTTTATTGAGCTTAGAGCGGAGATTACATGCTTTCGGTGTTAAGGGGTTTGGGTATTCTCTAATAAGATCAGAGATTCTCTTAAAGGAATTTGATCCCTCTTAAGATAATTGGATTCTTTCCAAAGGATTCGGATCCTTTAAAAAGGAATCCAACCCGACGAAGAAGCATCAAACTCCATTGTAAGGGATCTGATCCCATTGAGAATTATCCAATCTCATTTTTGGAATCCAATCCAATTTTTGGAATCCAATCCAAGTTTTGGAATCCAATCCAATTTTTGGAATCCAATCCAATTTTTGGAATCCAATCCAATTTTTGGAATCCAATCCAATCAAAGGCAAGGAAATCATGAATATTTCTTAGATTAATCACATGTACGAACATATGTACATAAGTACACTTATGCACATATATAAATATATATGCATGCAAATGTAAATATACGTTCTCATACAGGAGTTTGGTTATAGATGATAGTATATTTACAATTTGCTGGTTTCTAGATGGTCGTCTCTAATTTATGGATAGTTCTTTGGAGATGACGAGAAAGATCAGAGTTCTGATATCCATGGTGGGATTTAGTTGTCATTTCGTCTTCGTCTTAGTCATTTTCAAGACAATTTTAAAAGAGTATGGGCTAGTATACATAAGAGATTGTATGGAATACAAGGAACGTGTAAAGAAAGCGAATTAGAAACCAAGAAGGTGCTTATGGGATGATATGTTGATAGAGCTAAACAAATGTAATGATTTTTTTTTTTTTTTTTTTTTTTTTTCCCTATGGATGCAAACACGGAGCAAACGCAAGAATCAAAATATATATTTTATTTCCGGGCATTTCATTCCCTGTCCAGTAATTGTCTTCGGGAGCAACGGCTGGTACCATAGAAAAACGTGTGTGATATATAGAAATCTACCAACAACGAAAGAATGACGTAAAGCATAATTGTTGAACACTGGGTGAGCTCTACTTGTCCAAATAAATGGGGCTTAGATCTGCCCTCCTATTTATGCAGTTGTTCCTAGTTATCCCAGCCTCCAGGGGCAGCCTTCTCTTTTTATTATCTTCCTTGTATAAACTCTTGGCCCTGTTCCAATCGTTGCCGTGGTTCCTCTCCGTGGAGTGCTTGAAGACCACCGTTTCTGGGTCTCGACGCGGCTCTCCTCGCC
>NC_134792.1:56636039-56648539 GCF_046742065.1 Oratosquilla oratoria | reverse complement strand
TCTCCTTTAAATTTCTACCTTAAATTCCTCCTTCTCGATATAGTTCCTAGCGATAGAAACGCTGGTTATTGGCATTGAAAAACTGATACATTATAGATTCTTTAATCTACGTGTTTTATGAAAATTGTAATAAAGGAATCTGGTATAACAAGTTCACAGTCTATGAAATGCATTACCGAATAAGGGGCTTTATCAAAGGCTTTTACCATGCGACCTCCATCCTGCACCCCTAATAATGACCGCGACCCTATAATTGGTGTTATAATATTTCATTGGATATTATTAGTTAGTATGGTTTATTCTGGTGAAGTGAATTTGATCGTTTGAAAACATGGTAGCCCCAGAAGATTTTTTTTTTTTTTTTTTTTTTTTTTTTGTGGTTCGGGGGTGGGTGGGAGGGAGATGGTGGTAGTTGGGGATTTTCATCAACTGAATAAAACTGTCTGGCGACAGTCGTTGTTATTGAAATTGTCTGGCGACAATCGTCATTGAACTCTCGCTGCGTCTTATAAGTTCGAATCTTCAATTCTGCTTGTCCTTCCTTTGAATTAAACATTAAGAAAAAGAAAACAATGACAAGAAACAAAGATATTTATGACTTGTTTTATAGTATATTTAGCATGAATGTTATAATCTACCTGTCTAATACGAAAGAGACTTTGATGGTCGATTCATCCGAGAACTCACCTGATTAATGTTCATTCAAGGAACTGTTTCTTGAGCTCTGGTTCACTGGCCACCAATGCACCACTAGAGGGCCACAAGTGAGCCATAAGTGGGCCACTAGTGGGCCAATACAAGGCCACAAAGTCCCATAGGCCACAAAACAAAAAAGTGTTGAAGTGGTTTCCAGAAGATGAAGGAACAGAAACTCATAAGCAGGTGGGCTTGTCTTCACCGTTTCGAGGCCATTAGAGGGCCACTAGTGGGCCAGTACAAGGCCACAGAGTCTCATGGATTGGGCCACAAACCAGAAAATAGTGTTAGTGGATATCAAACGATTCTATTTAGTGGTGAAGTGCTTTCCAGAAGATGAAGGAACAGAAACTCATAAGCAGGTGGACTTGTGTTCACTGTTTCGAGGCCATTAGAGGGCCACTAGTGGGCCAATACAAGGCCACAGAGTCTCTTGGATTGGGCCACAAACCAGAAAATAGTATAAATAAGTTTATATCAAACGATTCTATTTAGTGGTGAAGTGCTTTCCAGAAGATGAAGGAACAGAAACTCATAAGCAGGTGGACTTGTCTTCACAGTTTCGAGGCCATTAGAGGGCCACTAGTGGGCCAATACAAGGCCACAGAGTCTCGTGGATTGGGCCACAAACCAAAAAATAGTGTAAGTTAGTTGATATTAAACGATTCTCTGTAGTGGTGAAGTGGTTTCCAGAAGATGAAGGAACAGAAACTCATAAGCAGGTGGACTAGTCTTTACCGTTTCGAAGCCATGAGAGCAGTGATTCCCAACCGGTGTGCCGTGAGATCAACTGAGGGTGCCGCCAAAATTCAGGTAAAAAATTACTGCCACAATTATATTTTTGTATTGTCATCCATTTTTGCTCATTAAAGCAGCATCAGTGTAAAGATGAGTATTTTCATATTATCCAGGGACAAAATTATGTTATACTGATGTTGAATCAAGAGAATACTGACAAACTAGAATTTAGATTTTCTAATAAGGGTGCCAGGGACTTCTGAAAGGCTAGGCAAGGATGCCTTAAACCAGAAAAGGTTAGGAACCACCGCATTAGAGGGCCACTAATGGCCCAATAGAAGGCCACTAACCAAAAACTAGTTGAGTTAATGGATGTCAAACGATTCTATTTAGTGCTGAAGTGGTTTCCAGAAAATGAAGGAACAGAAATTCATAAGTAGTTGTCTTCACCGTTTCGAAGGTTCGTAGTCGCTTGCAGCTTACCTATTTCGGTGGAGGTTTCCGTTGCGCACCGATGTTTACAAAGATAAATATGAATAAACAAATAATTGAATTAATAGATAGATTAATAAAAATATAATTAAATGAATAAGTAAACATGCAAACAAAGAAATGTAGTGAAAATAAATATATAGATATATAATTGAATAATAGATAAGTAGATAGAATAAATAGATAAATATATAAATGTGTAAATAAATAAATACATGAACAGACAAATAAGCAATTAAATAAACAGATCATGAATAAACACACAGATAAATAGATAAATAAGTAAAAGGAACAAGTGTATTTTTTCATAAATGTAAGGAGAGCATTTATATATCAAAATGTTGCAGAGAAAGTGGAACATGAGGTCTTTACTGGTAACCTTTGGTATGGATTGTCCACGCAATTTCTTTTTTCAATCAAATGACAGGATCTGTGCTCATCATTCAGCGTTTTCTAATTTCTAGTTGATATAAGATAATGCTTTAAGTTAGAAGCTTCTGTAATATTTGAGGCGACTGTCAAAGAAAATGGGTATTAATAAATACTCTAATACATATTTTGTCTAAGCGGTAGAAACTCGCGTCGTCTATCACTTCAAGATATTATACAATAACAATGATGATGATTTATAATGATAATGACTATTTACAATAACAATGATAGGCGAAGAAGAAAAGTAGATCACAGCATTAACGGGTTGTGACCTTAGGTTGTAGAGTAAAACTTCCACCCAAGTGATCGTGTGTGTGTGTGTGTGTATGTGTGTGTGTGTGTGTGTGTGTGTGTGTGTGTGTGTGTGTGTGTGTGTGTGTGTGTGTGTGTATGTGTGTGTGTGTGCGTGTGTGTGTGTAGGAACAGTCACCTACGCCGGCATCACCACCCAGCCTCACTCAAACCATCACATTTCACCGTGGCACAGTCGCCATAAACAGAATTAAGTAGTCTGGAAAGATGTGTACGATTGTGTCCTGAGCAGGTTCTGAGTAGGCATGTGTCGTGTGTTGTATCCTAACCACTGTGAAGGCGGCCACAGAATAGTGTGTTTGTGTACTCTGTTCTGTTTATCTTAGTTTCGGATTTGTGTATTAGTTGCAAGCGGAGAGCGGCCAAGGATCCTGTTAGTCTCTGAACCAGTTAGAATTCCCTCTTTGAGAACTCTATGTGTACATTCATATTGGTGATGATGGAGAGAAAGTACTGTGCATTGTTTTATTATAGTCGTCTTGGGTCTGTTTGATGTGGTTGTTTGCTGTTGGGTAGTTCCTCATCTTGTGTGATGAGTATTGTGTGGGTTTGTTTTGTAGATGTTATGTATTGTGTGGTGCTTGCGTCGAGATGTTTGGAGTGGGTGATGTACAAGTGTTCTGTGTAGCCGGCTGTACTGACAATGGGAAGGTATGAGGAAAAGAAAGAAGAAAACATGAGGCAAATGAAAAAGAAGAAAAAAAAGGGAAGAAATCAAAGGAGTAGGGAGAATTGGAGTTTTGGGGATGAAGGGGAACTATGGGAGGTAGAGAACAAGAGGGACAGGAAAGGAAGGGAATATGAAAAGATGATATGGTTTAACGTCACAAACTCCCCCCTATCGGGAGGCTAGGACGGTGCCCCTCACAGAGGGCTTTGTAGCGTGGAATTTAATGAACCATGCCCTTAGTTCAACTTCGCCGGTGGCAGGATTCGAACCGCCCTCACCTCGACCTTCGCCGCAAGTAACGACGCCCTAACCCACTCAGACAGCGAACCTGAAAAGAATTTGTGAATTTGAACAAAATAAGAAGAAGTATAAGAAAACTAGAGAGGAGAAAGACAAATATGAAGAGGAGGAGGAGGAAGGACGAGAAGCAGAAAGGGAGGAGGAGGAAGAGGAGGAGGAGGGAAGAGAAGAAGTAGAAGAAGGAGGAGGAATTTGAGAAAATGTGGTGAAGAAGAATCGGCAAGGGAGACAGTCAAAGGAGGAAGTAGAGGTGTAAGAAGATAGAGAGAAGAGAGGAAGAAGATAATGATGGAGGAGGATTAGGAAGAAGAAGACTGTAACGGAGGAGGAAGAAGTAAAGGAAGAGGGTGAGAGGAGGAAGAAAAGAAGACACAGAAGGAGAAGAAACAAGAAGACATGTAGGAGAAGAAATAAGAAAAGTAATTAAGGAAGAAAGAAATGGAGGAGGCGATGTGGGAGGAAGAGGAGGAGAATGAAAAAGAGGAGGTAAGGAGGGTGCGGGTGAGGAGTAGGAGGAGGAGGAGAGGAAGGAGGAGGAGGCAATGTGGAGGAGGATGGGAAGTCATTGGAGGGAGTGGTTGGTGAGGTTGGAGTGCACAAAGTGAGAAGTTGGGAGTACGAGAAGCTAATTCTTCTGCTGTTGGTTGGTTTACTGAGGCGCTTGCTTGTGATAGGGATGCGGTTCGGGGGTGTGGTAGTGGTATGGTAGGGGGACGATCATTGTGGTATGAGAACGACGTGCCATTGAGGGTGAGGGAGGTAGGGTGGAGTGGCAGTATAGAGTTCCAGTTGATGTTAATGATGAATAGAATAATCGTGTTTCGTGTTAGGCAAAAGGTTTAATGAATGGTATCTCTCTCTCGTCATAAAATGGGACGAATTTCTGTGTTGAAGAGAATCAGTTGGCCTTTGCAGATTTGACATTTTTAGATTTAAGAAGGAAATAGGCAAGAACTGGTTTACCTATAGAGTATTTAACGAATGGATTAGACTTAGTAATCGTTAAAAGAGCGTTGAAACTATTTGTTGTTTTCAGAGAAGGTTAGATGAATTTGCGGATGGGTATGATATGTGGTAATGGACATGGAACTGCCTAGTGTAGGCCTTATGGTCTCTTGCAGTCTCCTTCATTATTATGTTTATATGAATTTGATGGGGAAAGGGTTGGGTTTTTCCCTCAGTTAAAGGTAAGAGAGGGAAGAGAAAGGGGCCGAGGGAGGGGAGAAAGGGGAAGGGAAGGGGAGGGGAAGGAAGGAGAGGGAAAAGGAGGGGAGAAAGGGGAAGGGGGAGGGAAGGGGAGGGGAAGGAAGGAGAGAGAAGAGGAGGCGAGAAAGGGGAAGGAGGAGGGAAGGGGAGGGGAAGGAAGGGGAGGAGAAGGAAGGGGAGGGGAGAAAAGGAAAGGGGGAGGGAAGTGGAGGGAAGAGGAGGAGGAAAAGATGCAGGGGAGGGAGGGAAGGGAAGGGAATAGGAGGGGAGGGGAGGGGAGGGAAGAGGAGGGACAGGAAATCTAGATGGGAGACATTCTAAGAATGGAAAAAAACGATATTATCAAGGGTAGAATAGATCAAAAGAATATAAGAACGTAAGAATAGAGGAAGCTCCAAGAGACCATAAGGCCTACACTAGGCAGTTCTGTGCACAACAGGAGCTGTCAAGGAAGGAGAGGATGTGATTTTATTTATTTATTCATTTATTTTTTTCCTTCTTCATTTCCTCTTTCACTATGACAGCGCGAAGACTATGCCCAAGTCACGTGACCATCCCCCTTATCGTTTGTAAACAATAATCACCTTCTTGTTTCCATAACAACCCTTTACTTACTATTTACATACTTGTTCTGGCTACCTTCTGGCGATTTCATTCAGCCTAAGGGACAATTCCCGTGAAGGGATAAGGATGTGGAGATTATGTATGAAATTTGCAGTTACCGACAAGTCTATCGAAATAAATACCTCGTGATTACGGAGCGCTTATTGTTACGTTTCGCTTGCCAGAGCCTTTCCAAGTACATCATGCACTTGAAAAAACCTTAATAAGCGAAACGTCTAAACTAGTAAAGGCTGCGTCTCACATTTGGTGTTTATTTCAATACATACATACATACATACATACATACATACATACATACATACATACATACATACATACATACATACATACACGCATACATACATACACACATACATACATACATACACACACACATACATACATACATACATACATACATACATAAACGCATACATACATACACACATACATACGTACATACATATACACACATACATACATACATACATGCACGCATACATACATACACACATACGCACATACATACATATATCGCGCTGAATGGCCTACCGGCTCCAGCGCTTGGCCTTCAAACCAAATATTTCATAAATCAATCAACATACATATACCAAAGTCTTTCCCTCCCCCCTTACTAGGGGAGTAGCCAAAAGACAAAGGCATAGAAACCACTCCCACCCATTCCATCCTCTACATGCTCCACTCTCCTCCACCCTCCACCCTCCCTCTTATCTTGGCACCTCCTGGATGACGGGTCATCCCTGCATCTTGTCTGATTTAAGATGCCCCTCGATCTGTTCTAATGGTACGGATTTTTTATTTTCGATGATCATAAGAACATAAGAATGGAAGCGACTGCAAGGGACCATAAGGCCTACACTAGGCAGTTCCATGTCCCTTATCTCCTGTCATCCTTATCCATGAAGTTATTTCATCTTCTCTTAAAACAACCGATTGTTTCAGTGCTCACTACTACATGGTTACTAAGTCTATTCCATTCGTTAACCAATATATAGGTAAACGAGTTCTTGCCTATTTCCTTCTTAAACCTAAATTTTTATCTATTTGCGATAAAGAAATTTTTTGCATTGTGACTTATCAAGAACGATTGCAGGAACGACGTCTAGCAAGGCTCTGTTAGCACCAGGAATATCAAAAGTAGACATTTTCTCGAAAATAAATTAATTAAGACACATCTTGATAAGTCACGGACGAATATGTGAATGATATCTTGCAAACTTCTCTTACTTCCGAAACAGTTGTAGTTATAAATAAAGATAAAACGAAAAATAAAAATTATTATAATATCATCATAAAAAAGGGAACAAGAGAAATCGGGAATTAATTGTAAAGAGAAGATGAAATAGGAAAGGAATAATAATGATAATGATATTGTGATCAAAAAGAGGAAGTAAAAAGAGCGAGACTCTTTAAAAGTTGTTCAAGAACAAAGAGAGAAAATGGATCATATGGTCTGACGTCACAAACTCCCCCCTATCAGAAGGCTAGGACGGTGCCCCTCACAGAGGGCTTTGTGGCGTAGAATTTAATGAACCATGCCCTTGGTTCAACTTCGCCGGTGGCAGGATTCGAATCGCCATCCCTTCGACCTTTGTCGCAAGGAACGACGCCCTAACCCGCTCAGGCAGCGGGAAAACACACACACACACACACACACACACACACACACACACACACACACACACACACACACACACACACACACACACACACACACACACACACACACACACACACAATCATTATCCATAGATAGGTCATACGAGCTCTGAGCTCTCTTACGGGAGGGAAATAGCTGTCGATCACGAGTCCAACACGCGATCCAAAGACCAAGGTGAATACACACACATACAAACACACACACACACACACACACACACACACACACACACACACACACACACACACACACATCATTATCCATAGATCGGTCATACGAGCTCTGAGCTCTCTTCCTGGAGGGAAATAGCTGTCGATCACGAGTCCAACACGCGATCCAAAGACCAAGGTGAATACACACACACACACACACACACACACACACACACACACACACACACACACACACACACACACACACACACACACACACACACACACACACACACAAGGACGAGAATATTCTGTCACCACTGAACATCACTGGCTGATACTTTCTCAATAAATAAATAGAAATAAACAAATAAAAATAAATAAATAAAATAATAAATTAATCAATAAAACCTATTTTGATACGTATCCATACATGCGACCATAAAGCAGAACTTGCATTCACAACTGTACATATAAGCGTTCAGAGAAAGATGCAAGAATTTAAGAAGTTTTTGAAAAGAACAACATTGAATCTCTTGCCGAGCAAGCCATCCACTATCCCACCACATTCCCCTGAAGTCAACAAAGTATTACGGTATGGAGGGAGTGGTTGGAAGGATAGGGTGTGGTATGGATCACAAGATTATAAGGTATGTCATCTCTATGCGATAATTGTCTGTATGTTTATTATTGTTTGCTTGATTTTCTATTTATTATTAGTTATATGTGAATTTATTTTTATTTACTATTTACCTGTTTGTTATTTAACCATACCTATGTATATATTTTATTTACTGTTTTTACTTTATCATGATTTTTATTTATTTATCTATTTATCTATCATTATTGATTTTTTTCGCATCCGATCTTGATATGGACCAAAAGGTCTCCTGTTGGCATAATCCGCCTTTGTAATCCTTTACTACCACAGCTAGTGGCTGGTGACGCGTATCCTACTAACTGGCATCCTATTTTGGGTAAGCGTGTTGGTTGTAGGGTCAGAATGATTAGCCTCGTATTTTGCATCTCGAAGCAAAACAACCCAATTCAAAAACGAAGAATTGGTGTTCTAGATAATCGTATGACGATCATCGTTGAGCCATGAACGATAATCGTTGAGCGATAATCGTATTGAGTAAAACGTACTTTTAATGAAAAATGATATGAAAGAAAACGGAAAGACGGTTGAGGCCATAAATAGGGAACAAAAGAAAATGGGAATGAAATCAGTTATAATTATAAACAGAGGATAAAATGAAAAATAAGAATGATAATGATATTGTGATCAAATAAAAGCACAAAAAGAGGAGATTGACTCTTGAAAAGTAGTTCAATTTTATAATAAAGAGAGAAAATGGGAAAACATAAAAAAAATGAAAAAAAGAAGAAGGACGAGGAGTAAGAGCGAGAGAGAGAGAGAGAGAGAGAGAGAGAGAGAGAAAGAAAAGAGAGTAAGAGGTTGAAGGAGGAGATGGATTTTTTTAGGACAAGGTTTGAGAAGAACAAGATTGGGGGAAGAGCAAAGAAAAGAAAAAGAAAAAATGATAAAAAGGAAGAAAAAAAGAGAAGTAAGAAAAAGGAAGAAGAACACAAGGAAGAACGATGAAGAACACAAAGAAGAAGGAAGAAGAACACAAGGAAGAACGATGAAGAACACAAAGAAGAAGGAAGAACAGAAAGACTGGATAGTTTTACAAGAATCGTACTGTGTTAAGCTGAATGAGGTAATATGTCGTTTAGCCTGAACAAAATATGAAAATGAAATTGCAAGAAAAAAAGGGAAGATAAAGAGGAAGGGGACGAGGAAGAGGAAAACAAAATATAAACATGAAATTGTCAGAAAAATAGTGGAGATAAAGAGGAAGGGAGGAGGAAGAGGAAAACAAGATATGAACATGAAATTGCAAGAAAAAGAGTGAAGATAAAGAGGAAGGGGGCGAGGAAGAGGAAAAGAAAGAGAGAGGATAATGAGGAGCTGAAGATAAGGATGATGGTAAGAAAGAGAAAGAAAAAGAGAGAGAGAGAGGAGGAGGCAAAGAAAGAGAAAAAGGAAACACCAGAAAAAAGAGAAGAGATAAAAAGAGTAATGATAAAGAGGAGGAGGAGGAGTAAGGAAAGGTGGAGCAAGAGGAGGAGGAGAAAGAGAGGAAAATATAGTAAGAGAAGAAATAGGAAAAAGAGGAGGAGGAGGCAAGGGAGAAAGAGAAGAAGGAATAAGAGGAGAGGGAGGAGGAGAAAGGAGGAGGGAGAGGAGAAAAATAAAGAGAAAAAGAGGAAAGAGGAGGAGGAGGAGGAGGACAGGGAGAACGAGAGCGAGAAGGAGTGGGAGGAGAAAGAGGAGGAGGAGGAGAGGAGGAGGGTGGAGAAGAAGGAGGAGGAGGAGGAGAGGTTGGAAGGAAGAGTTGCAGAGAGATTCTATCTGGTAGCATTGCGTTCTGGATAGTGGACCATGTGCTCGGAGTGTGGATCTACATCGGGTGGAGGATTGTGGTTGGTGGAGTGTGGTGGACTGTGGTGGAGCTTGCGTATCGTGTGCCTGGCCCCAATGAATGTGGAAGAATGTGGTGGAGGTTCCCTTGTGTGGCAAACGAGTGGTAGAGGGCTGGGATAGGAGTATGCTTGTTGTATGTGTGTTTGTCCAATGTGGAAGGATTGGGCATGGGTGTAGGAGGGTTGAGGTGGATGTGGAGGAATGAGGGTGGATGGTGGAGTGAGGTGGTGTGTATGTGGAGGATCGTGGCTGTGTGATGAAGGAGTGGTGTGGTAGAAATGTGGCTAATTTATGATTGGGTCCTACGGCGTGTGGTTACTTTGTGGTACAATAGTTGGTTCCAGTGTGGTGAGGGTGTGGTAGCGAGCTCTGAGTGTGGCAAATTATGATCAGCTTTCGGACAGTGTGGTGGAGGAGGCCCGTGGTGGTGGTGACGACAACGAACGTGATGATGATTGTGTCGATGAGGATGATTACAACAACGAGAATGATGATGATGATGATGATGATGATGATGGTGTTTATGCTGGTGATGGTGACAGTGAGATGGTTATGGTGACGATGGTGATGATGATGATGGTGTTTATGCTGGTGATGGTGACAAGGATGATGGTTGTGGTGACGATGGTGATGATAATGATCATTATCATCATTATAATAATAATGATCATGATCGTAGTGACAAGGATAACAATGAATTATTGATGATGATGATAATGATGATAAGGCCAAAAATAAAGTACTGATAATGGTGGTGATAGTGATGATGATGATGATGATGATAGTGATGATAATGACGACGATGGTAATGATGATGATGACAATGATGGGAAATCATTTCTACGGTGACAATGACAATGATGATGACGGATATGATTTTTGTGGTGATAATGACGATGATAGTGGTAATGCTAATGTCATGTGGTTGCCTAGGAAGACACAATCCTTTGCTGATTACGTATCAGTGACTCAGGTCTGTGATTTCACGAGTCAAAAAAATGACGTCATGTTTTCGTACTCGTTTGAGGTCGCCTTGGGTCACATGCGTCAGGGGGTGGTTGCGCTCACTTGGATTTGTTAAACCTGTGTGTAGAGTGGCTGATGTTGTGTATATGCGTGCATATACATTTATACTACTTATTTTCAGCATTTGTCATTATTCTTTCTTCAGACATCTGTGTTCTGGGTATACACAATTTTTTTCGGGAAAGGTACTTCAAGCTTCAATTGTTCTGTTTGGGAATCTATACCTTTATATCTATATTTTTCCACATTTTGAAGAACTGGTAACTTGGTATAGTCATGTATGTGTCCACCCTTTTCCTTCTTTCCTTCCACTGTGGTATAACAACTACCTCTGACCTTTCTGTATATGATAGACCTTGTAAACTTAGCCATTACATAGTGATTAATTTTTTGTATTTTGTGTTTCGTGAATCCTTTGTGAGTTTCATGCTGTTGTGTGATTTTTCAAATTTGAATGAGTTACCGGTTTACCAATTTTTCAAAAATTTCTCCATTGGAAGAACTGTCCCCCATCATGGCTGTGTTCTTTTTAATTATGTCGTTGTCGATTGTGATGTTTAGGGTTAGTTACTATAAGTCACGGAGGGTTGATTATTATTACTATTATTATTATTACAATGCTTCTGACCCAGGGCAGTGGACAGGATGCAGAGATGACCCGTCATCCAGGAGGTGCCAAGATGGGAGGGAGGGAGGAGGGTGGAGGGGAGTGAAATACATGGGAAATGAAATGGGTGGGAGTAATTTCTATGCCTTTTTCTTTTTGGCTACCCCCCGTGTAAGGGGGAAAAAGCCTTTGGTATATGTATGTATTATTATTATTATAATTATTATTATTATATTTAATTCTATTCTATTTATTTATCTATTTCGTTTTATGATTCGCATTTTAGACCCCCGAATCTAATTTCCTTTCTGGCTAGTCACATTATGTATTCATTACTGCTGAAGTTGATTTGCAACAGTTGGTACCTTTTGAGTGCTGGAGTCTTTTCTTTATTTTTAATTATTTATCTTTTATATTATATTATATATTATATATATATATATATATATGTGTGTGTGTGTGTGTGTGTATATGTGTATATATATATGTAAATATATATATATATATATATATATATATATATAGTGTGTCTCAAAATATTGGGCGTCATTAATGAACATGTTCATATAGTCGTCTACTACCTCTCCGAGATGATTAATATAGATCAGAAAAAAGTGACCGTTGCCAACACTGATCCCTGAGTCACTCCACTTCTCACTTCTCTCCCGTCTTCACACTCTTCTGGTCGTTGTCCTCACTTGCCTTCTCACTAGCAAATCTTTGATTCGTTGAAGTATGGAGCCTTTATTGTCATTCTTGTTTTCTCTCCCGTAATTGTAGTATCTTGTGTGGAGTTAAGTGAAAAGCTTTTTTAGAATCTTGCCCAGCCACTTCTACTTTTCCTATAATATAACCGATTTTTTTTTTTTTTTATTAAAATCAAAGATATTTGGTATATAGATTCGTATGGGTATTGGAACTAAATTGCCCATAGCTTGTGATATTGTTTGCATGTGTGTTTATTGTGTTTGTATGTATGTTTATTCGCGTGCGTTGGAAAAAAAATCTTTCAGTTAAAAGTATGGTGATTGTATACAAGGACTGAGTTATATTGCAACTTGTAATGATGGATGAATGTTTTCGATATATATTAA
>NC_134792.1:56618539-56631039 GCF_046742065.1 Oratosquilla oratoria | reverse complement strand
TCCTCATTGGAAAACATTGGTGAGACATGAACAGTAACGCCAAACACATGAAAATATTCTGTCATCTATCAACTCATGAATCTTCCTCACCAGTGTGGGTTCTGCAAAAGACGCTGTTCTGGTGATCAAAGGGATCTAGTACCTTTCTGGTATAATATTTGGCCATCCTCATTGGAAAACATTGGTGAGACATGAACAGTAACGCCAAACACATAAAAATATTCTGTCATCTATCAACTCATGAATCTTGGTCACCAGTGTGGGTTCTGCAAAGGACGATGTTCTGGTGATGAATGTGATCTAGTACCTTTCTGGTATAACATTTGGTCATCCTCATTTGGGAAACATTAGTGTGATGCGCGCTGTAACGCCAAACACATAAAAAGGTTCTGAAAGATCTTAGCGCAAGTCTAAGATTTTCATCAGAGTCTATGCCTCTGCTCCTTTGTCTTTTATTTTTCTCTAACTGTTCAACAAATATTGTATACGAATACTATTCTTCTCCTACTCTGTGTTCCCTATTCATAGATTGACCTGATTTACTGCACATCTATCCATACACAGTCTTATGCTAAGAAATCTTACTATATATTTTCTGCGTCGTTTGCAGATGGCTCTCTCAACCTGAAATTCGAATATCTCAATTAAGAGCTGAAAAACTGTTTTCAGGTCTTTCAGTTATATGCAATTAGGTGAAACTTGTCATAAAACACTTCAAAGATTCGCTCTTCATGTTTCCAATCAAACTTCTATAGAACTATCTCCTCTTCTTCAAAAACACTAATCGGTTTAATTTTGACTATTTATATTTTCAAGTTCGATCCTTCACTAGAAATCTCCTTTGAAAACTTTACAGGCTCGTTATTGTTAAAACAGCTTAAATGAAACTTATTGTTACGTACTATCCTCAAAATGGTCTAACCATAACTCAAAATCAGACTCGATACACAAGGAAACTTTTCCAACGTTTGTATGGATCATGCACCTCATATTTGGAGTAAGTCATTTTACTCAGTGTTTCTGAAGAAAATAGAGTCCAAACTACGATTCTTTGTGTTCTTGCAATATATATATATATATATATATATATATATATATGTATATATATTTGTGTCATTATGAAAACGTCCCGTTTTGAAGGGTCATGGTGGCGTGACGGTACGGTCTTCGTCTTATAAAAAGCAAGCTGCTCAGGGGAGGGTTCGAATCCCAGTAGGAGATTTTATTTCCATATAGTGGAGTGGTCAAAGGCGGGTGTTGTGGAGCCTCTCTTGGATCCATAAGCAGTGGTTCGAATCCTCTGCGCGACGGTCATGGAGATTGTATGATTGATGTCGCTGTCCACCAGCGAATTATTCACACACACACACACACACACACACACACACACACACACACACACACACACACACACACACACACACACACATATATATATATATATATATATATATATATATATATATATATATATATTGCTATGTTCTCTGGCCGAGGGGTTTGGAGCGTCGCTACTTGTGGCAGAGGTCGAGGTGACGGTGGTTCGAAGGGTAGATGAAGCAGGCAAGGTCATCATATTAAGGCAGTAGGATAGGACTCATAATAATGTATTTAAATTGAAAAATAGGCAAGAACTGGTTTACCAACAGATTGGCTAATGAATGGAATAGACTTAAAAACCATGCAGTGACCTTCGTTGAAACTATTGTTTTAAAAGAAGATTAGATAACTTTATGGATAGAAATGATATAACATAAGGGACATGGAATTGTATAGTGTAGGCCTTATGGTCTCTTGCAGTCTCTTCTATGTTTATATTCTTATGTTATTACGTTGCCTCTTGGACATGTTTCTCTTTTGATGTGGATTTTCAGAACAATATGTATTTCTCAATGTCCTCCTTGTTCCTCACACCCTGGAAGAGGGTGGAAGGGAGTGGCATGTATAGGAAATGGAATGGGTGGGAGTGGTTTCTATGCCTTTTTCTTTTTGGCTACCCCCCGTGTAAGGGGGAAAAAGCCTTTGGTATATGTATGTATGTATGTATGTATGTACCAGTTTCGCACCAATAAGGGAATATATGTAACTGTTTCATCAAAGTTGAGATAAGTTACATGAATAAAGCAGTGAGACAGGAAACCTTTTGGTCCATAACAAAGTCAGGTAAGGTGTTTTTTTTTTTTTTTTTTTTTTTTTTTTTTTTTTCTTTCTTCTCATTCCCCAAATTATTTCTGTTGTTTTCTCGTTAACACTGTGAGAGATATTTCAGACTCCGATAATAACTTAGCGTTTCTTGAGCCTTTCTTCCTCTTGGATCATCCGAAATTTAAAAAAACACGAAATGAAGAATTTATTAATACGAGCTTATGCTAGTTACAGTTTTCTCAAGCACAAGCTTTATTGTGCATTTGATAAAGCTATGACAAGCAAAAGGTCTTACAATTAAAAGCTTCGTCCTTAATTGGTGTTTTTTAAATAGGTTTGTCGGTAACTTTGAAATACGTACATCCATTGAGATTATATTACTCAAGAAAAACGTACGTCATGATTATTATATATCCTCATTAGTCTATTGGTCTTTCGTAAGCTTTAAGCTGATTAAATAAACAAATGCATTTTATGATAAGTGGTTTAAGCGAGATATAATTTACGTTTTCTCAAGATTATGGGCACCGGAAGGATAAAAATACGAATATAAAGTAAATCGTAAATGAAACTAAAAACGCTTTGGCTATAATTATGTTATTTATCACTAACCCTCACAGAAATCCCGGATGTCCCTTGAAGAATCCGGGGAAGTCCGGTTAAGAAATAATGATGACCCAGACATTTGCGCGTGTATGTTTGAGGCAAGAGGTGCAAACCAAAAAAAAAAAAAAAAAAAAAAAAAAAAAAAAAAAAAAAAAAAAAAAAAATCAAATCAAATCAAATCAAATCAAATCACATCACTGACCAGGTTTGCTGTCCAACCTTGCACCCACAACAGTAAAGTACAAATTCTTTAAGACCTTTGGCTTCTTTTACTTGTTTAATGGCCAGCCACCTCGTACGTATTAGTAGATTCTTTGATACACTCATCCATTTTAAACTGTTCAGTCTCTTTGAAGTATATCATTAAGACTATGTTATATGTATTGTTTTTCCCAATGACCTTTTCTCTTTTGTTAAGCTTCCGTCACACTATCACGATTCTAGTCAAATGTTGTGATTTTGAAAAGGTGAAAGACGATTTCGCTTTCAATATTCTATACTTCCCTAAGACCACAATTCAACAACGTATCTAATATTCGTACAGGTTTAACTTCTCTTAAATAGTCATTTAGCTTCTCAATATATGACGCAAAGGTGATTTGATATTTGGAAATTCGAAAAATGGAAGATTTTAACCGAAGTCGTTTGTACCTGGCGCGTATTTGAGAAGCTTCAGAGAATGGCCGCATCAAAGCACACTTAGACTCTTGAACGAAGAAGATTACAGGAAGAGTTAACCCCCCACCCCAGCCTTCTCATCGGATCACCGCAGTCTGCCGTCTCTTCCGACACGCATGAGGGAACACATCGACGGGATTCTTATCCCCCGTTACTGTTTTCATTGGGCACACCGTTTGCTTTGATAAGGTTTCTGCGGCGCGCGGAAACTCTTAAAGGATTCTGCAGCTGACGCCTTCTGTGTGGTCCAGCACCACCGTCATGTTGCCAAACAGGAATGACCTCTTCCTCTACTTCCTCCTACTCCTCCACCTCTTTCCAAACACAGACAAACCTTTGTCATATACATGCTTCCCACGTCACACGTCCCTACAAAGGGCCAGAAGGCAGAGGCCAAAGGTTAGCCGTCTGGAACGGAGCAATTGATCTTAAATAAGCTAAATCACGTCCACGACACGATTACGCAACAGTTTTTGGTGATCACCTGACGCAACACTTTTTCTTAATTTGCTGTCAATATCTTGGTATGGTCAGACCAGCCGTATACATACATACATACATACATACATACATTAATACATACATACATACATACATATATATATATATGTACATTATATATATCCATACATACATTCATACGTACATTCATACATACATACATACATACATACATACACACACACACACACATACATATATACATAAATGCACACAAGCACACACACACACACTCACACATACATCTATATATATATATATATACGTACACACATGCGTGTATACCATACATATATGCCATACATATGTGCACACACACACATGTATTTACACCATACATATATGCACACACACATACATGCTTATATGTATGTCTATATATGTGTAAACATATATATATATAGATATTATATATATATATATATATATATATTGTGTGTGTGTGTGTGTGTGTGTGTGTGTGTGTGTGTATGTGTGTGTGTGTGTGTGTGTGTGTGTGTGTGTGTGTGTGTGTGTGTGTGTGTGTGTGTTTAGGTACATATAATTGTATGACAACGCGCCCATGCGACACCTTCTCAGAGCCATCCACAGCCTCTGTCCGGCTTTCAGAAGACCCCTGCGTATTCAAATAGAAGAATCCGGGATTCCAGATAAACGGGTTTGGGTCTTCCCGGACCCAGCAGCATCCGGGAGCAACGGAGTGATGCAGTTAGCACAAGAGATCGTTGACAAACAGACAGACGGACAGGCAGACGTAGAGGCACAGAGTGACAGAGAGGCAGATAGATGGGAAGACAGACAGATAAACAGACAGATGAAGAAGGAAGGACAGATAGACAAAGAAGGACGGACAGACGGACAGACAGACAAAGAAGGACCCCCCGGACAGACGGACAGACAGACAAAGAAGGACAGACAGACAGACAGACGAAGAAGGACGGACAGACAGACAGACAGACAGACAGACAAAGAAGGACGGACAGACAGACAGACAAAGAAGGACGGATGGGCAGAGAAACAAACAAACAGACGGACAAATGCTATGACAGCGCAGAGCCGAGCCCGTGCTCATCTTTCAGATCTCCCAGGTAGACTCCCGGTCCATTCCACCGTTTCCATCCAGCTACGCTTTACTTGACGCGACTAGAACCCACGCAGGCTTACTCCCGGTCTTGTCCACGCCGAATTATCTCAATCGGAGATGGTCTTCTGAGTCACGTGACTCGACTGCCTTAGCAGGCGCTCAGCGGTAAGTCACGGTGCTGGTCTCCTGTCAACATCATTGAGTGTGTTCTAAACTAACTCGTAGTCTCCCCAGTCGTGCCCCCATGGTCCCTTATGTGCAGAAGACATCCCAGAAGCCTCTTGGGAGTCTTGGCAAGAGTCCAAGTCATATGCCCATAAAGCGAGACACCGAGACGCGGGTCCAGAGGATCCGTACCTTGTTAGACCATGCCCAATCGTCTAGTCACTACCAAGTGTGGACCCTAGGGTCTCGTTCCCGACGCAAACAACAACTTGTTCTTTAGGATAATATAATGTCGTAGCACATTTGTAAGATGAGACTTATTAACCCACTGCCGGAGAATAAGAACAGAGAGACAGAAAATACGTATATTTCGACCATTATCTGTGGTCCTCTCAAGTCTGAAGAGGACCACAGATAGTGGTCGAAATATACGGATCTTCTGTTTCTCTTATCTTATTCCCCGGCAGTGGTTTGATAAGTTTCATTGCTGTTCTTTCTTGTTGGTTTCACCTCCTCATCCAGGACTCCAAGAACGAGCTCTTTGACATCCAGAATTCCAGTGAAGTCTGCACCTTCCAGGTCTCTGATCCAGACAATGGAGACACTCCGGGCACCACATTACCCAGTCCATTCCAGCGCTGAAGAGAGGCGGAGCGAGGACACATTCCAGACACGCTCCAGAATGTCCTGGAAAAAAGCCTGGATATACCCCCACATCGGTTTGCGGGTCTTTCATTGTCTGCACAGAAGACAGACACGAGAACGTGAATTCGTCCTCCACTTCTTCGCCAATTGAGGCAAATGTAATCATGAAGTCAATATCAGCCGCTAAGTAGTTTCCGTCGAAGTTCACGGTGGCGCTCCAGAACTCAAAGAGTCGAGCACTTCTTCGCCAACTGAGTCAATAGTCATCTTGAAGTCGAAGTCACCCACACAGTAGTTTCTGTCGAAGTTCACGGTGGCGCTTCGGGAGAACTCAAAGACTCGGGGTCCTGGATTCTTCAGACATTTGCGCGCTGGAAGATGATCTTTTGCTCGCTCCAGAAGCACACTAGCGAAGATCTTGCCTGACAAGCGGGTCACCTATACTTAGGTCCTGTTCACACTAGCGGTTTGAACCGCGCGGAATCCGCGGTGGTGCCACATAAAGGAAAACTGCGCGGTTGTGTGTGAACGCCTCCATTGACTTACACTGTAATTGAACCGCAGCGGTTGAAACCGCTAATGTGAACAGGGCCTCGCAAACTATCGTAGTCATATCGTATATCAACTCCAGTTTCCCGTCCAGACTGAGATGATGAGAAATCACGCTTACAGGGACAATTCCAGTCCACCAGATGGCTACAAACAGCCTATAGAGGCAACTGACCATTAGATTAACAGGATCTGTCAGTGGGACTCGAACCCTGGGCTTTGCAACTGATTACCACAAGTTGTTGTCCCACATTTTGACCCCCCAGTAGCGGAATTTCGTAATAGACTCCGTCATTTTCTCTAAACTTGAGCAGCTTTCTAATGAATTCAAAGACTTCTACTTTCTTCATTTTCCATGTTCACAGGTCTTCCATAACTCCTAAACGCCTCCCACCGTCGACAGTATTCAACTCTGTCATCCCACTACCTGATTCCTCGTACAGTAAATAAATAAATAAATAATTAAAAATAAAAATAAAAAATAATCCTCTTATGTCATTCTTCCATATCACCGTAATCCCTCTTCATTCCTACACCACTCTACTCAGTTATCCCAATCTCTCCTTTATCTCAGTCTACTCCAATCACCCCATCACTCCTTCAGTCTATATGAACCTACCACCATCATTCTACTCCCTACCTCTTCATATACCAATCATATGGAACACCAATCTATCCCGGTTGCCCAACCCCAACTTCCTCCCACACCAAGTGTACTTATATAGCTTTAATCTTCCTCTCACACCAATGTACCACATTGCTCCGATTCTTTCGACCTCATAATGCTCCAATCTACCCAATCACTCCCACCCTTCCTCTCCTTCCCGTCGATCTACCGCATCATCATACTCCCTCCCAACTCCCACTCCAACCAAACTCATTATTCCCCCCCCCCCCCCATCCCTCCTACTGCCTGGAGCGAGACCCCACGATTCTAATCGCAAAATGGTGCTTCATCATGGCTGTTTCCATTACAGTATGATTCATCTCGCCCTCCTACCAACCTGCACCCAACACACCACATCCACTTAACAACCGACACAGGAACGGCTCCTTACCACAACGGCCTTGCCGTCACAGAGAGAGGAGTTTTTGTCGGCGTCTACCTCCTCCCCTAAGAGAAACTCCTCCTGAAGGGCACGCCCCGCTGGGTTGTTTGTGGCATACCTATGCCCGGGTTCTTCTTTATCTCGTCCACCGTGCACCTGAGGAAACAGAGACACAAAGAAGTCCGGAGAAGGGGTTTTTGGGAGAATCGATTTCTTGAAGAATTGGCAGCGAAGTGAGAAGGAGTCTGACAAATGAGATTTGGGGGACAATTCGCTCACTGAGACATCCGCAACCTCCCTCCCCCACCCCCGCGCCTTCGTTCTCCCTCTCCCTCCCCCTCCCCCGTCCCGTCCCTTCCTCCCCCCTCCCCCCTCCCCCCTAACCTCCTCCCCTGTCTCACTCACATCTATTTTATCTACGTTCCAACACACCCATCCACTTCACCTTTACTAAATGAACCACAACAGTTTGATACCAACTACACTCCCTCCCTCCTTCACTCCCTCCCTCCTTCACTCCACTTTCCTCCCTACCCCCCTGTCTTCCTCCTTCCATCTCTCCCTTCCTCCCTCTCCCGACCCCCCCCCCCCCCCGCTTCCCAACGCTCCATCATTCACCCCTAACCTTCTTTTCTTCGCCATCCCATCAACAGCCCCTCCATCCAACATTTTTTTTTCTCTTTTTTAATCACAACAGCGCACAAAGAACGGTGTTCGTCTCCAACACGTCGCCACAATATGGGAGTCCTTCTCAACGCGTTCACTCCCAGTTCCTCGTCACCACTATACAATGACACCGCCCCTAAGCCGCGTCAAGACTCCTGGTCTATAGGGACGGGGCATGTTACAGTACACATAGGTACATACGAGGGAACGCGGACTTACACACGTACGTACACACATACACACACACTCAAACACATGCACGCGCACACACACACATAGACAGACAAACAGACAGATATGCTGACAGACAGACAGATACGCTGACAGACAGGCAGACACGCACACATACATATAGACACGCAAACACAGACACGCACATACACACATACACACGCACACACACACACACACACACACACACACACACACACACACACACACACACACACACACACACACACACACACACACACACACACACACACACACACACACACACACACACATATATACAGATAGACAGAGAGACAGGCAGACACACACACACGCATACACACACGCGCGCACACACACACAGGCACGCAAACACAAACACGTACACACACACATAGACACGCGAACACAGACACGCACACACACATAGACACGCGAACACAGACACGCACACACACACATAGACACGTGAACACAGACACGCACACACACACACACACACACACACACACACACACACACACACACACACACACACACACACACACACACACACACACACACACACACACACACACACTGGGAATTGAATTTCATTTGTGATCACGAATTCATTCAAAATGTATTGATATATTGTGTACCATCGATTTCTTCGTGCTGAATGAATTTGTCTGACAACAGGAAGATGAAAGTCTGAAATGTCCCAAAAAATGTTCCAGTACTTCAAAAGAGGTTAAAATGAAAAACTGGCAGTACACTTAGTAGGTTATTTATTCATTCATTTATTATTTTTGTTTATTCATAATATATATATATATATATTATATATTGTGTGTGTGTGTGTATATGTATGTATGTATGTGTTGGGTTATACGGTGAAGATTTGATAGAAGGAAACCTCCATTTCATTGCGTGAAATCTTGGGTCCAGACATGATCTAACTTGATCATTATTTGAGACCAATCACCGTCGCTCTCTTCACTCACTTTCAGCGTCTCTACACAACCAATTTTACTCTTACCCAAGACGTACGTGCAATACTATTACCCATCTTACATAGTCCCCTCAGTACTCTCCTTACACTGCCATTAATATTGCGTAATGCGGAGTGTTACGTAATGTCATTGATCGTGTAAGGGCTGTGTTTTGGGCTCGGCGCGGGACTTGGCGAGGAGGTGGCGAGCCGTGAGGTGCTTCGAGTTTGGTGACGTCACGGTAAACATTCCTAAAGATCCGCGCGGACCCAGAGCGCTTGTTGTTACATGTGTGTCCAGTAGGAATTGAATTGAATTGAAAAAAATGATTGATAATTTACATCAAAAGGATGTAGACAGTATACTGTTCTTCAACCTCAACCGAAGTTTATGTTTTATATATAGTATGTTGTTGCTCAAAGAGTATTACAATCGTGGTGGAAAATTTTATAGTGTTTAAGAATCTCCTTTACTATGTCGTTATTCAATATCCAACATACCTGGTCTTTAACAGATGTTAGAGATTTTGTTTCTATAAGGTCGTATTAGTGTCAAGTACGAATTCCATCGATATATCTCCAGCATCGTTTAGTTCTGTGAACTTTTATCTTTGAGGAACTTCCTCCGAGACGGATCAAACTGCCTGACGGTGACCAAAAACAGAAAGAAAAATGCCATACGCTAAAGGAGAGGATATGATAAAACCCTCCCTGTTCACACTAGCGGTTTGAACCGCGGCGGTTTAATCACGGTGTAAGTCAGTGGAGGTGTTCACACACAACCGCGCAATTTATCATTGACCATTTGATACCGCCGCGGTTTCCGCGCGGTTCAAACCGCTAGTGTGAACAGGGCCTTTATTGTTGCCTCAAGTTTCAATGATTAGAAAACTGTGGACACAAAATGTCTAGGATTGGTCACAAAGCTCTCCCGTAGATCTCTCTAGAAATGAACTTTGAATTGCTCTCTTTATGCACTGCTCTCTTTGTAAGACGAGATCAGTCGCCGGTTGTCCGCGACAGAGAAATATCTTAGGCGCGGTCCGTAGACCGAGTACCAGCCCCACGGGGTTGCACCTTCAAGTGGAGATCATGGTTCCGAAGACGTGGGACAGGGAGACGATTCTCTTTGACGTCCCTCTTGGAGGACCAGAAGAAGGAAATATGCAAGAGCTGGTTTACTAATAGAGTGATTAACGAATAGAATTATGTAGGGTAGACTGTTAAGGCTTGAAACTCAGATGGTAATTTTTTTTTCGTATTTCTCTAGCTTTTGTGTAAATGAGATTTTGATAACCACTGGAAGATTGTAGTAACTCATCTATGTATGATTGCCCTCGATTTCTTATGAAAACACACAAGACAAATTTCATGTAATTTACGTGACCAATAAAGAATTTTATCTATTTATTTATTTATCATTATTTAGGTTAGATAACTTTATGGATGGGGTTAATAGGTGGTAATGGGCATGGGACTGCATAGTGTAGGCCTTATGGTCCCTTGCAGTCTCCTTCATTCTTATGGTTTTATGCACAGAGAGATGAGATGCCTACGCACTTGCTGAGACTGATTATAAGACTCAAATATTCGTGGTGCCGCAATAGCTCTTTCTTTTGGTGCCGCAATAGCTATTTCATACGGCGCCGCAATAGCAATTTCATATGGCGCCGCAATAGCTATTTCGTTTGGCGCCGCAATAGCAATTTCGTATGGCGCCGCAGTAGCAATTTCGTGTGACGCCGCAATAGCTATTTCGTATGGCGTCGCAATAGCTATTTCAAATGGAGCCGGATTTAGAATAACAATAATAAGAGACAAAATATTTTCAATCGGAAGTAACCAATTGTATTTATAAATATGAAAATAATAATGATAAGATGATGATAATCTAATTGGAATAGAGATAAGGTAGGGATGGTAAGATTACAGCAAGTGAGAGCTGTGTTCATCACGGGGTTAAGGAAGTCTACTCCCTCAGGAGATTTCAAGTCTCATGTTCCGGAGACGTCATCGCCTCCTCCTCTTCCTCCTCCTCCCCTCCTCCTCCTCCTCCTCCTCCCCTCCTCCTCCTCCTCCTCCTCCTCTTCCTCCTGAGTCACCAGGACAGAAGAACTTTTGTTTTTGTGAGTACAGAAGGAAAGAGAGAAAGAGTTCTTTGCTTTGCTGGGGAGAGAGACGATATGAGATGTTTTCTTAAAGAAACTTACATCTTTTAGGACGTTTTCGCCAAGTGATTTCACAAAGTTAAGTGACATTTCCAGAATGTTAAGTCCGCGTGTACAAATTCGTTCCGATGAATCCAGTTGCTTCCGAAATCACTTTAGGGAAATAATCTTTTGGGGACACTTCCTTCGGGTCCTACCGGGAGTGTTGAACGCTTCGAGTACCGGACTTTTGACCGGTCGTGTCCGGTAGTAACCGGGGAATAACGTCTGGTGGCCCCGGTGGTCGCCCTGGCACGCATGACCGCCCGTAATCACACCCACACGGCTGACGGACCGCCCGCATGGGCGCGCGCGCGCACACTTACACACACACACACACACACACACACACACACACACACACACACACACACACACACACACACACACACACACACACACACACACACACACACACACACACACACACATTGAACTCATGATCTAGGAAGATGCCTAATTGTTAGGCGAAAGCTCTGCATAAATATTAAGATAATTCCCATGCCTTTAAATATACCACCCATGCTATTTGGCCAGGTAATTAGAGAACATAGGACGATACAGCGCGCCAGCATATGAGAAGTCGAGAATGTCAGCAAAAAAACTCGTGAACGCAGAAGCTGCTGCATATTTTGATTATATATATATATATATATATATATATATATACATATGTATATATATATATATATATACACACACACGTATATATGGAAGTGATGAAGGCAAGGGCATACAACTTTAAATCCCCGAATTTCGACAAGGGCATTCATGTCTAATCACCACGCAGAGCAGGTAATTTATCCAATTTATCCGTGCATTTACTTTAACATTTATTCATACGTTCGCCTATAATATTTTTTTATCAGATATCTTTCAGTTTATGTGGTCCTTCATTAATCGTTTTCTTTAGTTGATCTGTTATTCACTAATGCATACATCTATTAATCTAATTTATCTTTTTATTATTATTTTATATGTACATGCATATACCCAAGGTCTTTTACCATCTTATAAGA
>NC_134792.1:56588539-56616039 GCF_046742065.1 Oratosquilla oratoria | reverse complement strand
TTTGTCTAAAGATTTCTTTTTTTTTCCTTTTCGAAATTTGTTTTTAGGTCCTTTTCGAAATTTGTTTTTAGGCGCTTTTTGTGGGGTTGTTGATATGTCGGACCTCCATGCTGACAAACCACTGTTATGCCGGAATTCGAGATGAATGTCTCATAATGTCATCGGGATAAACCCAAAGATTCCTTGATCAGGTTATCATGAATATCTTGCACAATATTTGCAAGATATTTATTGTGTTGGTCAGAAGTTCCAGCTGGCTAACAGGACGGAATCGTTTGAATGCTCTACCTCTGAGACTACGCTACTTTTTGTGACAAGATGTGGTATTGGATTTTTTCCAATGTGTCTGTCCACGCAAGGATAGGTTTCACCTATCATTGAAGTTCTGAAACTCTTTTCATCAAATTTCGCTGTCGCGTGCCATTCTCAACCGTTCATGTAGGTCCTTTACCTCTTTATCAAATGCTTTTTACCTCCTTATCAAATGCTCTTTTCAGTTTATGTTGCATTTTTGAGGAGTTGCTTTTTGAACAGAGAACAAGGACAGTTTCCAAAATACTTTATTTTCACTCGTGATAGTCTTGTTTTCATTCGTTTTCCTCGATATATATTTGTATTTCTACATTCAAGATGGCATACACGATTTCTGTCTTACAGGAATGTCTCAGAATTTATTGCCAAGACCCTCCATGGCATGGTCCTGACGTCCATTAACTGCCACTGTAAATATTTGAAGCGCTCCTTTTGTCACATTATATAGGTTCCTTGCTTGCTTCTGGCATATTAAGCACTTGGAATAGTCTGTTTCAGAAGATTTGAGTCTCCTGGAAACGTTACTCTCCGAACCATGGTCAAGTGGACATGAACGCTGGAGTATCTGGACATTTGTTGTGTCTGGATATTCTGGAAAGAAGAAAGTGAAATAGTAAAAAAAATTTGTTTTTCTTTTTGTCAGGCAAGCAGGCCAGGAGTCGTAGCATTGGATTTAAATTGGAAAAACTTAAAATTAAGAACGAAATAGGCGAGAACTAGTTTACCAATAAAGTGGTTAATCTTGTAATTTAACTGAAGGAGATTAAGAAACTAAACAAAGTTTTTTCTGTACTATTTAAGGCTTGCTTCGCCTTAGTTACTTTGTTCATGTCTTCTTAGTTATCTTTCATATATATATATATATATATATATATATATATATGTATATATATAAACACACACATACATATATATACACACACACGTGGAAAATTCATCTCTATATCATTCATGTTGTTAAATACGTTCGCAAAGAACGATACAATTTACTGAAATACATCGAGGCCCCAGTTGTCAAACTGCTGTTTCTCTTACTGCGCCCTCAGCTTCGCTGGCCCAGGTTCGTATCCCACACAGCGAGTATGATAATGAACTGGTTCGTGCTCTGATCGTCCTTGTTCGTGCGGCGTTTGGACCCAGGGAATGCTACGGCCCTAGTGCATTCCATTGGGTCGTCACGGCCTGGACGGCAGAGAATCGTAGCCGTGCTCAACACAGTGGCGTAGTTTATGGAGTTCTGTTTTGGGTGGTGCTGTTTAGCTGATGGGGCCGGTCGATCCGAACTAGGGTCTCGGTCGGGAAGAAGGTCTTCCGGGCCTGGGGGCGTTGGGAGTCTAGACCCTGAGGTTGGGAGAAGGTTATTATTGTCTTGTCCATCAGGATAAAGAGAGTAACGAACGTCGCCGAATTGAAGAGAAAGGCACGAATGTGGGGGTGAGCCCGTGTGCGAGGTACGTCTTCTACTCGATTCGATTCTCCACCTAGTTCATGTACCCAATGGTCGCCCTTACCTTGCCCACCTCTTCACGTCACCTGTCACTGTCCCCTTGCTCTCTGTTGGCCTGTCAGTTGAGACAGGAAGTTCACTGTGACTCCATCTGTCCCTGGTGATGAGACAGGCAGCTGGGGTCAACGTTCGCACTGCCCATCGACTTTGACCTCTTGAACTCCCTCCTCCTCCTCCTCCTCCTCCTCCTCCTCCTCCTCCTCCTCCTCCTCCTCGTCCTCCTCCTCCTCTTCTCATCCTCCACCCCCACCCGTCTCCGCCTCCCTTCCTTCTCCTCCTCCTTTTTACTCTTATTGGTAGACCTTATATCTATTTGCATTTCTGTCTATTCTTCTTCCCGTCCAGCTACGCCCTTACTTCTATCTCCATTTCCACCTCCCTTCTACTTCTCCATCCACCTTATGTCCGTCTTCATCTCCACCTCCACCTACTTCCTCCTCCACCACTTCCACTCCCACCTTCAACTCCTCTTCCTTCATGTCCACCTCCAAATCAAACTCCACTTTCATCTCCATCTACACCACTTTGTCCTTCTCCTCCACCTCTTCCACCTCCACCTCCACCTACACTTTCATCTCCACCAGCTTTACGTCCACTTCTATCTTCACTCTTACGTCCACCCCTAGGACCACCACCTCCGCTCCACCTCCACTCCACCTCCACTCCACCTCCACTCCACCTCCACCTCCACCTCCACCTCCACCTCCATCTCTATCTTCACTTTCTCGCTCACCTCCCACTCCTTCATTTCCATCTCAAACTTCATCTTCACCTCCTCTTCCTCCTCCTCCTCCATCTCCTCTTTCTTCTTTCCCGCTCCTCTTCCAGTTCCTCCTTGTTCTTCGTTTTTTATACTTTCAAGTAGTTTCTCTCGTTCATTTCTAGTTTTATTTTTCCTAGCTTTGCCCTACCTTTGTCCAACACCCCCATCTCTCTCTCTCTCTCTTCTTCTTCTTCATCTTCTTCTTCTTCTTCTTCTTCTTCCCCTCCTCCTCCTCCCCTCTCTCTCAATCACACACACACGCTCACATACGCGCGCGCACACACATACACACACACACACACACACACACACACACACACACACACACACACACACACACACACACACACACACACACACACACACACACACACACACACACACACACACACACACACACACACACACACACACACACACACACACACACACACACACACACACACACACAAACACGCGCACACACACACACACACACACACACACACACACACACACACACACACACACACACACACACACACGCGCGCGCGCGCAACCTATATAAGTTTGTGTGTTTGTGAGTGTGCATGTGTATCTATGTTTATTTTGTGTGTGTGTGTGTGTGTGTGTGTGTTTCTTTGTGAGTGAACATGTGCATGTATGTGTTTATGTTTGTATCTGTGCATGAACACCTGCTTGTGTGTGTGTTTGTGTGTGTGTGTGTGTGTGTGTGTGTGTGTGTGAGTGTGTGTGTGTTTGTTTGTTTCTGTCATACTATTTTTCCTACATTCTCTTTTCTCTATTACTTATATCTCTTTTATTAATGATTTTTTTTAAATAATATTGACTCAAAAAAGGCCTTTATTATTATTATTATTATTATCATTATTATTACTATTGGTTATTATCATTATTATCATTATTATTATTATTATTATTATTGTTATTGTTATTATTATTATTATTATTATTATTATTATTGTTATTATTATAAAAAAAATTTCTATTTATTTATCTATTTATTTTTATTTATTTATTTTTTTGAATTGTAAGACTTGACACCGATTTCATCTCGACTTTTCCTATCATTTTTTTTTTTTTGCAAAAGATTCCAACGGAGGCGAAAACCATGGAAGAGTCCATTGATCCTCTTGAGAGTTGACCCCCAACAACTCACCGAAGAGTTGTGATGCAAATACCTCAAAGGTGGCGTCGTTGTCGTCTGAGCCAATACACCTCCAGATGCCTACTCATCGCCTCTCCAATTGTTACGGCGTTACGGTAACGGACGAAACGTGATACTTCCCGTTACGCCAAACGGAGCAGTCACGCTTGAGAGGTTGAGGTCATGTTGACGTGACCTTAGGCACTTCACCGGGTTTATTATATCCTCTGGGGATTTTTATTCCTCTTGGCAACAGACGATTTTTATTCATTTATCTATTCATTTATTTTTATTATTTATTTATCTATTTATTTCCATTTATTTATCTATTTATTTTATTTGTTTTATTTATCTATTTATTTGTTTTTTTGTTCAGCTGAGCGTACCGGACAAGATGTCGTCTTCGTTGTCTGTAACCGATTAAGACTCCGTTTTCTCCTGAATTTGTCTCTTCAGCTGAAACAAATCCTCTTAGGTCGATTGGAATCATATCTTTAGAGGACGATATAGTTCCTGTTTCCATTGCTAAGGTGTTAACCTTCTTTAAGACGATGTTAAGCTTTGTAGATTTTGGATCCTCGAAGCGAAGTTGGTTTCGTCCAGTTCGGGGACCTAAGGTTGTCTTAAGTGATCAAGAAAGATCGATAAAATTCCAGAACAACGAAAACACAGATACTTAACATGAAACTTACGTTGTCCAATAACTCCTAACCAAACCTAACTTAACCTAACCTAACCTAGCCTAACCAAACCTAACCTATCCTAACCTAACCTAACCTAACCAAACCTAACCTATCCTAACCTAACCTAACCTAACCTAACCAAACCTAACCTAACCTAGCCAAACCTAACCTAACCTAACCTAACCTAACCTGACCAAACCTAACCTAACCTAACCATTCCACAGAAAAAAAGATCTTTGCAATGAAGAAAAAAAAAGAAAGAAATGGAAAATGTGTCTGCCTGATACTGAAATAGAACCGAAAGATTCTTTTAAAACTTGTTGACATTTTGCTAAACTAAAAGCCCCCCCACCCACTCCCTCCCTCCCTCCCTCCCTCCCTCCCTCCCTCCCTCCCTAGCCTCTGGGTCACCTTGCATGGAATCCACTCCCTTTTGTAGCCCATCTATTATTCTTAGGCTAAAAGTTTTCGACAACTGTATATGCTCATTTAGATAGTTAATGAATAGGGAAATAAATCTCGTAATTAATATCAGTGACCATGAGAAAATTCGGTGATCCCATAAAGGAAAATATGATTTTCAGGCATACTGGGAGCTCCTTTCACACACACACACACACACACACACACACACACACACACACACACACACACACACACACACACACACACACACACACACACACACACACACACACACTGTATATATATATATATATATATATATATATATATATATACATAATGTGTGTGTGCGTGTGTGTGTGTGTGTGTGTATGTGTATGTGTGTGTGTGTGTGTGTGTGTGTGTGTGTGTGTGTGTGTGTGTGTGTGAGTGACGAATGACCCTAGTTTGGGACACTGATCTAGATGAACCTCTTTGTACAACTTTGTATTCTAAGACTTTCTAGTAAAAATCAGATGGCTGTGTACATCTGAGAAGCTGCTCTGAGGCTGAAGGAATTGATCAGCTCTACTTCTGAAGACGCCACTGAGAGAGGTCGAAAGAGAGCAGATTTATGATACACTCTCTTCATTCTCTTTTTAAATGAATTACTGCTAGTGTCCAGCCGTTCTTCAAAAAGAGAGGACCGTGGTTCTTGTTCTTCTAAAGGGCCATTTACACGGTCCAACAGTTTGACAAACCCGATTTGTCAAACAAGTGTTTGAAGTGATGTTTGACCGTGTGAATGGGGTATTTGGTCGTCAAACACGTTTGTCGAACGTGTTTGACAACCAAATACCCTATTCACACGGTCAAACATCACTTCAAACACTTGTTTGACAAACTGGGTTTGTCAAACCGTTTGGCCGTCTAAATGCGCCTTAAGAATACAATAAACTCAGTTACTCTGCATGACCCTTTGACTCTCGTCGGTGTTTGGGGTTTCTGACATCTGAATAAAATCGCCTGACGGCAGTCAGAATAAAATATATGAATGGGCTCTCTCGTGTACGGCGGTGTGGGACATAATATGATTAAATATTGTCCAAACAGATACAGAGGTGACCAAACCACGTCTACACTCTTTAAACCATTTTCTTCCTCCTTTCACACACAAAGACTTTCCCAACACAAGTACAACTTTCCTTTCCTTAGAAGCTTCTTCACCTCTCCTTACCAATCTCCCACACTCCTCAGACTTCTTCATTAAGGTAATACATACATATACCAAAGGCTTTTTCCCCCTTATAAGGGAGGTAGCCAAAACACAAAGGCATACAACCATTCCCACCCATTCCGTCCTTATCACACTCTACTCCCCTTAACCCTCCTCCCTCCCTCTTATCTTGGCACCTTCATTAAGGTAATATATATTATTTTCTGTCTCATTTGTTACCAGGAAATTATATTAAATTGAAGAATGTATTCGGGACAAAACCAGGCCTTGATGGATCACGATGCTGATTTCTCCATGATTTGTCCTGTGGAAAATGGGAATCTACTGCTGGAACGGGGAAACCCTCGTTGATCTCGCTGGAAAGTTCGATGGCTTAACCAGAGGACATAAGCTGAGCTATCGTGAGACTGGTTTGAACGAAGGAGTAGAGCTTCTGGACTTACGGAACAGTCACCATTTGAAAGAAAAATCTTTAGTGATTTGGTTTAACGTCACAAACTCCCCCTCTATCGGAAGGCGAGGACGGTGCCCCTTACAGAAGACTTTGTTCCGTGGGATTTAATAAACCATGCCCTTGGTTCAACTTCGCCGGTGGCAGGGTTTGAACCGCCATCCCCTCGATCTTCGCCGCAAGTGACGACGCCTTAAACCGCCGGGCCAGAATAGTATTTTTAATTAACCAAGAGGATATTGTGAAAAAAGTTTAATTCAGCAATGCATCCGTTAGGGTAAATTGGGTTGTGATTAGGCTATGTAAAAGATACACTCTACAGTAAAATACAAGTATTCCAGGTATATGTATCAATTTTACAAAGTCGAGACGATGAAATTGGCCCCTCTAGAAAGACTTAAGTAAAGTCATGTATCAAAAAAAGGTTGGTGGTCGGTGAAGAAAATAGCTGGCAAGTCGTGCGTTGCACTAGTTGGAAAAATGATCGAGACGAGATCCTATGTCACAGAAATACATCATGAAATAATAAATACAATTTTCCAAAAGCGTGTAGGGTGTAAATGGAAGTAGAGAAATCTAGGAGGGGCATTAAAAAATTAAGTCGATTTCATTTTAGCAGGTATGAGCAGTAGCATCAGCAATAGTAGTTCATAAGTTCATAGCTTATAAGCAAATACGAGTACTGACATCAGCTAAATTGGATCTCAGAGCGACAACTGGCTCATTTCACAGTGGATAATCGAGAAAGGGGCTTTCTGTCGACTGAATGAAATGGTTTTGGTGAAGTTTACAAATGAGTGGACCTTCTCATTATCAAATGTAGTAGTTAAGACAGATCGAACATCGACTGCAAATGGTCTTCCCTTGGCTGAGTAAAGTGTAACTGCACTTAACATTAAACATAATCTGTTCCACTCGTTCTAATTCTTTAGTAACTTGATAACACTTTTCACTAAAGAAGAGGAGGCCTTCATCAGCCTAATAACATCATTTAATGGGAACTAAAATAAATACTAAGATCACAAGTCCTAGCCATAGTCAAACTTAGCCAAAGGGTGAGTAGACACAGATTCATCAAACTGCGAAAATCCGTCTAAAGGTAGCCAATACGTTCAATATATAAAATATCCTTGTCGGGACTAATTTGTTAATGACTAGGGAACACCTAGAGACCACTTTATTTATTAATCTATTTGATTTTTGTATTTATCTTATTTTTTCTGGCTGGTACCAGGTTATTTGTTTTAGCCGGTTAAAGTCTGTAAATAGTGACTGCAATGCTGCATCTGATATGTCGAGTTATTTAAGAGGAAGCACATAATTTTCTTATTAGGCCTAATTCCATTAGTTACATTGAAATCACCTTCCACAAAAATAATCTAAAATGATAATAGTAATAATAGTAATAGTAATAATAATAATTAATAATAATAGTAATAGTAGTAGTAATAATAATAATAATAGTAATGATAATAATAATAATAATAATAATAATAATAATAATAATAATAATAATAATAATAATAATAATAATAATAATAATAATTAATAATAATAAATTATCATTTTGGGTCAGGTGCGCTGGTAGCGTCATCGGAAGCGTGCTGTTCTCGCATCATCCCTGTGTCGGGTTCGAGTCTCGCACTCCTCTCCAACTCCCATCAGTGACTCTTACCTACCCCAACAATGTAAACGCATAGGACAAAGGTGACGTCATCGGCCGCAGGTGCTCAGTGCCTCCTGGCGTAGGCTTACCACCACGTCCTTCAGCACGGTTCTGAAATCCTCCGACATTAGTTGAAGTAGTCTGATTTCCTCTTCCAGCAAAAGAATCTTCCCCAAAGCTGAATAAAATTGTCCGGTGATGGACATCTTCAACAAGTGACATTAGGACATAACTCGCAGTAATGGATTTAAATTGGACAAATGTAGATTTAACAAGGACATAGTCAAGAACTGGTTGACCAATTGAATGGTTAACGAATGAAATAGTCTATGCAACCATCTAGTGAGCGCTGAAACTATTCGTTGCTTTAAGAGAAGGTTAGATAACTTTATGAATGGGGATGACAGATGGTCATGGACATGGAACTACATAGTGTATGCCTTATGGTCTCTTGCAGTCTCCTTCATTCTTATGTTCTTATGACGATTTACATCTTCATTCTGATCGTCCTGTTTTGTGAAATAGTTGAACATACTTCGAGTGACCCTTTCACAATCAGTCTGTTTTAGTCAGACGATGGAAGTCTCCCTTCACGGCGACAGGAGTCAAGGACGCATACTAATGGTGTCTGAATCCGGAAAGTCGAAGGCAGTCTTCCGGGTTAGCGACCCAGTTCAGACTCTCCCGGATGCAGAAGTCAGGCAAGAAGCTTCCGGGGTGAAAATAGCCGGGGATGTCTCCGCCAGAAGAGATCATACCGGAACGTGGCGGTGACGACGAGGTAACTGGTGCCACTTGAAACAGAGTGTTCAGCGATCACGTGATGTTTCGAGTGTACAGGACATAAGGTTTGGGTCAAGGAAGACTTGAGGTCGCATGCTAATATCCGTGCACATACTTCCCCCTCATCCTGTCTTTCTTCTTTCCCTCTCTCCTCATCTCCTTTTGTTCCTCTTTCGCCTCATTCTCCCCCTTTATTTCCCTCACCTTAGACCCGCCCCTCGACCCCTCACACTTACCCAGTGCTTTAGAGTACTCGCTTTCAACCTCGGGTCTGTCGACCCCCGGGGGAGGGGGGAGGGGAAGGAGGGAGGGAGGGACCCACTGAGGATCACAGATTAGGCCACAAACAAAAAAACTAGTAGTATCTGGTGATGTCTGGGGATTCTATTCAGTGTTGAAGCGGTCCCTCAAAGGGCCAAAGAACAGCAACGCATAAGAATGGGATATACGAGAAAGTAAATCGAGAGCCGCAGTTTTAGAGGATTATTTGCAGTTGCACTACAACAAATGGTAGTACATCATATAGTGTATATACGAAAGACAATTTATTGCAGTATATTCTCTGTAATGTTTCTTGTAAATATGTACTACGTGGTAATATATGGTTGTAGTATGACCAAAGAAACCTTAGTCTTCCTATCTAGGTAGGTGGTAGCATAGCTAACTGTTCAGATTGTTCAGACATGAAAAATTTCATTCCGGTGAACCGGCTTTATATAACAAAGGAGTTGACCTTTAGAATAGGGGCTGTATACTCGTTTTCTCATACATTCCATGCTTATGCATTGCTGTTGTTTGGTGTCTTGTGGATCACTTTAACACTGGATAGAATCGCCATACATCCACTAAATTTTGGATTGTCATTTCGTTGTTGAAATTTTGTGGTTCTCTAGGGGCTGTTGATCCTAGATTAAGTATCATTGCTTTAGATTGAATAGGCCGAGAGTATATTAAATAAAACTAACCTTATTCACAACCCAGTGATAATGTTCACATGTTTTGATCATGCTGAAGACGTTGAGGCTATCGAATGAACTAAACCCACAAATGAATCTGCCTAGTGTAGGCCTTATGGTCTCTTGCAGTCTCCTTCATTCTTATGTTATGTTGAATGACTCGTTTGAGAACTTACAGCATTTTCCTTACGTCGACGGCTTATGCACAGGCAGTTTCTGAAGAAGACCAGGATCTTTTAATCATCTGGGAGATTAAGGCCGTAATAAAAGAGGTTAAGTGCTATCTTAATTGATCCTTTTGTTGACTTGATATGTTTTACGTATCTTATTCTTAGTAATAACTGACAGCTCTATTCGGGTGATGGGTGCAACGCTTGCAATGTTACATCGATTTAGTTCCTTAACCTTCAGGAGTAGTCCACGTTTCATCTTCTTCACCCTTCCTTATTATTATTTTATTTATTTATTTATTATTTTTTGGGGGGTGAAGGTGGTGACGTTAGGTGATTTTTATTAATATGAAAAGATCCCCTCTGGCCCAAAAGGGCATTACCGTGGCATACGTAGTAGTGCTGGAATATCTTTTGACCACAGCGTAGTGGAACTAGATTTCAGCCAAACAATAGCTGTTCAGCTTTAGCCTAGCGGCCGGAAAACCTTGTTTACATTCGCATTTTAAACTGTAGCCTTGCCTTTTTTCCTCTCTTTTATACGGGTCTCCCTGCACTGCTAGATGGGCCAAATCATGGCAGGTCTGTGGATATGTATAGAAAACATACATATGTGTGTGTGCTTACGTACATATATACACAAAAACACATACACACATATCCCTGCACGATGGGCCAAATCTTGGCAGGTCTGTGGATATGTATAGAAAACATACATATGTGTGTGTGCTCACGTACATATATACACAAGAACACATACACACATATCCCTGCACGATGGGCCAAATCTTGGCAGGTCTGTGGATATGTATAGAAAACATACATATGTGTGTGCTCACGTACATATATACACAAGCACACATACACACGTATCCTTGCACTGCTAGATGGGCCAAATCATGGCAGGTCTGTGGATATGTATAGAAAACACATATGTGCTCACGTACATATATACACAAGAATACATACATACATATCCCTGCACGATGGAGCAAATCTTGGCAGGTCTGCGGATATGTTTAGAAAGCATACATGTGTGTATGCTCACGTACATATACACACACGACTTTAAGAAAGAACTGGATGCGGAAAGATACAACTGCGGGGCCCTACGAGCATAGCTCTTCTCCCGCAAAATACAACTAGGTAAATACACAAGCACACGTACACACATACGCGCACACGCGCGGTGGGAGAAGAAAAAAATGGATAAAAACAGGACACAGACGAGAAGGGAACAAGGAAAGAGAGCTAGATAAAAGAGAGATGACGGAAGGGTACAAGGAAAAAATGGAAAGCAAGTTAGGGGAGGGGAAGTTGAAAGAATGGAAAGAAGAAAATAAAAAACTAGTTTTTAGGAGACTTCTGAAAAATGACAAAGAGTAGTGTTACCAAATGATGCAACAAAGAGTAGACAGAAAGCGATAAAGAAGAACAATGGACTCTATGAGACATAAAAATAAAAAAAACACTGTCGGAGAAAGTAAACGGATGATAAATAGAATTAACCGTATATTTCGACCACTGTCTGTGGTCCTCTTCAGCGGATTGTTACATGGTGTACAAGTGTTACATAGTCGGTACAAAAGGATACAATATAACACTTGTACACCATGTAACTATCCGCTGAGAGTGGTCGAAATATACGGTTAATTCTATTCTTCATCCGTTTACTTTTTTTTTTTTTTTTTTTTTTTTTTTTTTTTTTTTAATCCAACCTATGTGGTATGACATAGTCCCTCTCTATGAGATATGTCACTGTTCCCCAACCAGTCGTTAAGACATCTTGTATACTATTTTTTTGTCGCAAAATTATATGAATTCAATACAAACCATGATGATGTTAACACATACAGATATATTAGCGGGGTCGCGATCGTATCATGAGGATCATATTGGGGGTCGCCTAAAAAAAAAAAAAAATTGGGAAACTCTGTGATATGCAAACTGTAGTGGAGGTAGAGAGGTGGAACAAGTCTCTTTCGATAGGCTAGTCTCTAATAATCTTATTTTCTTAATTATTATTATAACAATTTCTCTATGTTTTTAATGAGTAATGAAAAAAATCAAGCCTAGTGTACTGAGTGAGGCTTGTTCCGCCTCTACAGACCTCACGGTGACCATTCCAAATGTGGAAGATTATTATGCTCCACCCTTTATAAGAATGGAGGTCTAGTCTCTATGAATTTTATTTTCTTCATAATTATTATAACAATTTCTCTAAGTTTTTAATCAGTAATGAAGAAAATCAAATTGGTAGAGCCTAGCCTACTGAATGAGGCTTGTTCCACCTCTACAGACCTCACGGTGACCACTCCAAATGTGGAAGATTTTTATGCTCCACTCTATATAAGAATGGATGGACAAAAGGAGAAAGTGGATGAAATCTGAGGCCCCTAAGTTGATTTTAAGGGCAAATGAAAGGGGGAAAGAAGGCTCACGGGACGAAGCTGTCAGATGATTTTAAGAAAAACTGAGATTCTGGAATGGGGTAAAACAGCGAGGAAGAGATGAAGATTAGGATGAGGAAAGATAAGTTGATGACACAGAAAGAGAAAGTTAGGGAGACTTGGATAGAATACTTTTCTAGTTCTGTGAACCCGGATAGAATACTTTTCTAGTTCTGTGAACCCGGATAGAATACTTTTCTAGTTCTGTGAACCCGGATAGAATACTTTTCTAGTTCTGTGAACCCGGATAGAATACTTTTCTAGTTCTGTGAACCCGGATAGAATACTTTTCTAGTTCTGTGAACCCAGAAAATGGACAAGAACATCTGGAAACAAAAGAGGAAGAAATGACATAGGACAATGACATAGGATCAAGAAAAATATAAAGAGAGGCGGCAACCTAGTGGATACCGTGTCGAACTCATGAGCAGGTAGTCGTGAGTTTGATTCCCGGGACCTGCTGCGGGCTATATCGCGTTGACTCCCGACAGCCCTGGCCAGGCGGGGAGGCGACCCAACCGTCGGCGGAAAAAAAAAAAAAAAAAAAAAAAAACAGCGGCTTGGCGCAACTGACAGGGTTTTGCCTTACCATGGGTTTCTCACTTCCCACTATTTAGAAGTGGGATGATGAGAGAAGTGGATATGGCAATAGCAATGCTTAAGTCAAGGTAGGCTCCGGACACATTGGAATAACGAATAAAGTCTTAAAGGAAAGGGAGAGAAAGCCATGACACATTCGTTTCAAAGGATATTAAGAAAAAAAAAATTATATGAGCATCGAGATCCTGAAGAACTGGAGGACAACGTGGGTGTTACCTATCTATAAAGGAATAGCTGATAAAAGCGAGTGCAAAAACGATTGAGGTACAAATCTAATAACCATCGCTGGAGAAATTTTTCATCAGATTAATGATAAAGGAGATAAAGGGGACATCAGAGATAAAGGTGGATGTGCGTGTGTGTGTGTGTGTGTATGTGTGTGTGCATGTGTGTGTGTATGTGTGTGTGCATGTGTGTGTGCATTTTGTGTATGCATTGTGTGTGTATTTGTGTGTGTGTGCGCATGTGTGTGTGTGTATGTGCGTGCATGTGTGTATATATGTGCGTGTGTATGTGTGTGCATATGTATATATATATATATATATATATATATATATATATATATATATGTGTGTGTGTGTGTGTGTGTGTGTGCGCCCGCATATGTGTGTGTGTTTGTGTGCGCGAGTTTATGTGTGTGTACGAGTGTGTGTATATTGTGTGTTTGCGTGTATGTGTGTGTACGAGTGTGTGTATATTGTGTGTTTGCGTGTATGTGTGTGTGTGTGATTGTGTTTATGTGTATGGAGTAATAAAAAAGTTAAAGGAAAAGACAAAACACAGGGAAGTGCAAAGAAAGGGAAAGAAGGAAAACAAACGACATAATATTCACAAACAACATAGAGTTATTAGGAAATAATGACAAAAGGAAATTCAGGAACTTGTCATACGTTCAGGGAAACATGAAGGAAGAAAAAATTGGGTGTGGATATAAATAAGAACCAAGATGACGATAATAGGGGAAAAGTGAGGATCCTATTAAAACTAGAAATAAAGAAAACAAATTATTAAAAAAAAAAAATTAGATACTTGGGCTTCGGATGAAAGGAAGGATAATGTGATGGAATATAGAAGTCATGTTCACCCTACGGGTCTGAACCGTGCGGAAACCGCTTTGGTACCGTATAGTTAAGGAAAAACTGCGCGGTTGTGTGTGAACGGCTCCATTGACTTGCATTATAATTGAACCGCTGCTGCTCAAACCGTGGCGGTTAAAAATTCTGGTGGGAACAGGACCTTAAGAAGCTTAGAGATGAGACAGAAATAATACGTAGCAAAGATTAAGATGGACTCCCTTACGACATGGACATTTTCTTAAAGAAAAAGGTAAAAAAAATGAGATGATTTGGAAGAGAGAAATAGAGGGCCTTTAACTCCTTCCCTTCCATCATCCCATCCTAACAACCTCATCTAGCTAATGACGTAAACAAGGTGCCTCGTTAACCCCGTTCAGCGTGACAGCACGCTTTATGGCTCCTGTGCTAACGAGTGAATGATTTTAATTAGCCGATATGCGATTTCAAATAAATTATAATTTCTTTATTATTATTATTTTATTATTATTTTCTTTTTTTTTTGCCGGGGTTTGTCATCCAACCGGACTTAATAAAAAAATCCTTTTTGTTTAACGCTTGACGTTATTTACCCGAGAAGTTTCTCTGAGGAGTTTGAAAGATCTTCCTTTACTTTGTCGATAGTTACGAATATATTTTCATCGACACGCTGAGGTATGAAGACACTTTGCATAGCTTCTTCTCCTGAGAGACAAATTCATTTAAACCAAGAAAAGACTTACCTCAACAGGATATTACTTTATTCAGCCAAGAAAAGACTTACCTCAACAGGATATCAATTTATTCAGACAAGAAAAGACTTACCTGAACAGGATATAAATTTATTCAGCGAAAAAAAAAAAAAAAGACTTACCTTAACAGGATATCAAATTTTTCAGCCAAGAAAATACTTACCTGAAAAGGATATCAATTTATTCAGCCAAGAAAAGACTTACCTGAACAGGATATCAATTTATTCAGCCAAGAAAAGACTTACCTGAACAGGATATCAATTTATTCATCCAAGGAAAGACTTACCTCAACAGGATATCAATTTATTCATCCAAGAAAAGACTTCAACAGGATATCTTCATTAACCTTTTTACAAAGGATTACAAAGGGACGAGAAGCACTTTGGAGATCCAGTTCATTCAGCGGCATGGTGACTACTCACCTGAATGGGACTGTTCACACTTAAATCCCTAAAGTGCCGTCTGGGGGTGTTGTTATGGTCCTTAATTCATCAGCACTTCTGTTTTTGTAAACAATTTCGCTCTGACAGCCCGGAGGGAGTGAGGTCACTCTTTAAATGAATAGATTTGTTTTAGGGTAGAAAGAACAAGGCACACTTTAGGATTAAGTAAATAGGATCAATTCTAGAGCTCACCCCCCCCCACCCCACACACACACATTGATCAACTGTGGAATCGTATCACATCAAGAATCGTCACCCCAGACGTCGGTGCAGGGTGACAAATCCTAGGGTGACAATTCCTCATGTGGACCATCTTGAGTTCACGATTCTTCGGTTGTATAATTTGATGACAATAAGCATAACCCTCATTCAACCTAACCTAACCTAATCTTTATTCCACTGTTGATATTCGGCGTACTGGGGTGACAATTCTTCAGGTGGGATCTCATAGGGTGACGATTCTTCATGTGGGCGTTCTGGGGTGACAATTCTTCATGTGGGCGTTCTGGGGTGACAATTCTTCATGTGGGCGTTCTGGGGTGACAATTCTTCATGTGGGCGTTCTGGGGTGACAATTCTTCATGTGGGCGTTCTGGGGTGACGATTCTTCATGTGGGCGTTCTGGGGTGACAATTCTTCATGTGGGCGTTCTGGGGTGACAATTCTTCATGTGGGCGTTCTGGGGTGACAATTCTTCATGTGGGCGTTCTGGGGTGACAATTCTTCATGCGGGCGTTCTGGGGTGACGATTCTTTATGTAGGCGTCCTAGGGTGACAATTCTTCATGTGACTCATGGAATCTCCTCCCCAACTACACTCAATTGTACAATTGCCCTCCCCACACTGATCAGTGGTAGAATCTTCAACCCAACTAACATAGGTTAGGTCAGGTCAGATTAGGTTATGTATCACGAGGCATATCAACTGTAGAATGTTAGGTTAGGTCAGGTTAGGTTAGGTTAGATCACGTGACGGAAATCCTACAGTTGATCCAGTAAATGTTAAAAAAATACTTTGTATGAATAAAAGGGACATGTGAATATATAACATATAAACAAACACAGGCACAAATATTACCCCTTCCGTTTTGTACCATTCCTTAGTTGGATAAAAGCTTATATGATACTGTCATAAGTAGAACAATTTATATTTTCAAGATTCAGGCGGAGAAGTAACTAAACGATATACTGAAGCGCCCATTACCGTTATGATTATACATGATATTATTGTTTATTTATTTATGAAAATATACAATAGTTTGTCTTTATACCTGTTTATTCATATAATTAGCTATGTATCATCTATTGATTTATCTATCTCTTTTCATTGATTTATTCATTTATGTTTTTATGATTTACTTATCCATTGATTAATTAAATAACATATGTTTTTATTTGTTTAGCTGGACATTTTCCTATCTATCTAATTATATCGTAAACTGAGTAATTCATTGATTTATACATTATCACCTCTATAATAACCCACTTTCCTTTTTCTGAGAAAATTATTTCAGTAGATTTCATTGTCCAATTCCACAGTTAGGGTTTCTTCTCTTCTGCAAATCCAGCCAATGATGAAGCTTTCACCTTTTTGATTCTTAACGACCCGAAACAGGAAACTCGATTCCCTGGCCGTATTCCTGACCGTCTTGGAGAAAGGGGCCAACTTCTTTACTTCTCATGCTGTTAATCTCCTCTCTCCGTTGGGTGCCAGCGATCACATTCTCGTTTCTGTCACATCTATCGCTTCATCCACGATTGACCTCACGCCTTTGGGTATTTTGGAGCTTCTGGGAGTGAAGCTTTTAGGCAAGGCACCTCTGACTTTCCCTGGAATGACTACTGTTTCTGTACTCTGGATCCCTCAGGGAGATTGCAGAATATAAAGTGATGAAAGAGTTCAAACCATTACCCCTTTCACCGTGACTGGCCTCTCCATCTCTCTCTCTCTCTCTCTCTCTCCCCCATGCAATTTGATCTCTCACAGAACATATCTTGGCCAGAGGGTGGGTATAGTTCTCGGTTATGTATGTTCTCCACTCTCATGGACAAATGCACTAGATCATGCAGATGTCTCCAAATAAATACTGTTACAATGACTTCGTCACGACTGAAAAATATCACGCAGAGATGAATGAAATCACCTGGCGACAAATCAATTAAAACGGAAAGTGACATTTGGACCAGAAGAGCAGAGTTGGAATGGAGTTAAGGTCTCCGTCACGCATGTATTAATGAAATAGCTTGACGGTTGTTACCACAGAATGATAAAGGGTATCATATACGAAAGGACACCTCTATCTATATACCAAGAGGTTTCCCCCCTGATAAGGTGGTAGCCAAGTACCTATTCCCACCTATTCCACTCCCCTCCACCACCCCCTCCACCCCCTCCCACTTCAGCTCCTCATGGATGACGGGTCATACCTGCATCCGCCAACTGCCCTGGGTCAAACGCAATGCAGCAAGACACAGTACATCCACAGCAAGGCCGCTTCACTTAATCAGCGACCCTCCCACCCTCCCCGTCCCCTTATGCAGAAAAGATACCTAGGTAATTTATTTCTTGTGGAAGGAAAATCTTTTTTAATGGAATTCAAGGCCTGTACAAGAAAACGGTTACTGAACCGTGAAGACTATGTTTAGAAACTAAATTTCTTTGGGAAAGATCTTTTGTCTGTGATTATGCTACATCTTCTACTGCAAGCTAATAGAGGAGCCGAAATAAATTTTTACTTTAATAGATTTTGAAAACCCATTTTTGTGATGTGAATAGTAGGTAATTATGGTTGTATTAAAACGTTATTCGAAATCTTTACAAACGAAAATGTGCCCGTGATTATATCTGTTACTGGAAACAGATAAGACAGATTAAGATTTTGAAGACTTGAGAAGCACAGGAGGAAACGGAGAGTCAGAAAATTTCTTTTATTTTTTATTTTTCATATGATTTATTATTAATTTGTTTTAAATAATTTTATTTTTTATTTTGTTTTATCTTATTTATTTATTTGTTTTTTATTTATTAATTTTATCTTATCTATTTTTTGTAGTTGGGTCATTTGAACCGGCATCCTTTTGGTCAGGCTATTCAGCGCATGTACCACTAAACCATCAAGTCCTATGGCCCAACGTCGATCCTTTTCCTCTTAAAACTTTATCAACACGTCAAGGAAAACTACTGTTTTCCTTAAACGTAAATCACACATTCATTTCTTATACTGAAACTTACCTCCCGGGCGATATGCCCAAAAGGAGTCAAGGATGGATGAGGAGCCAGACATAGTCAAAGATGGATGAGGAGCCAGACATAGTAATGTACAGCCGCATGCTCGTAAAGCTTGGACGGTCTTGACAGCCATCCCTCGGGCGTGGCTAGGCTAACGCCAACAGTGTTTGAAATATTGCTTTAAACATCTTGTACAAAGGCTGCCGGCTCTGCCAGCAACAAGGTGGACATGGAAATGTCAGTATGGGTCTCGCTCGTTGTTGGTAATTCCGGCAGTTGTGTGCAGATCCTTCACTGCAAGGTTTGCGGTCGTTTGGATATATGCCCTTATATGGTGGTCGTCCTCACAGAAACTTGATGAGTAGCGAAGAGTGTAATAGGAGCTGTGTGGTTGGTATTTCTGGTTCATTAGCGTTTATGCTTCTTGAATTTAAGAATAATGTACACACACACGAACACACACACACGCACACACACACACACACACACGCACACACACACACACACACACACACACACACACACACACACACACACACACACACACGCACACACACTCACACCTACACACACTCAAATACCACACACACACACACTCACACCTACACACACACACACACACACACACACACACACACACACACACACACACACACACACACACACACACACACACACATGTATACATTACGCATTGAATATTAAGCTATAGACAAAATAGCCACTGGACACTGGAGACTTAGTTTCTAAATTAGTTCTAACAGTGAAAAAAATTCTAACCCACTCAATTTTCTTCCTTGTAATTTCAAGCAGAGTGTGCACTGCCGTGAACAGTAAACAATAAACAAGAGAATACTCAAATTTGGTGTTTGCATCTAGAATCTTTACACACCTCCTTTGAAAGTCTTCAAGTCCTACTTATGTAAATAAGTCTTTGAAGAAGTTCTAGAACCTGCTGGTGGAAAATGAAGACAGAAGTTCTATTCCATTCCTACATAAAGAAGTTCTGTAGAAGTGTTTTGAGACTTGCTAGGAAGTCATGCAATTTACACTTTTCTGAAAATTGCGGACAATTGTTTTGGAGGATAGTGACCTTGATGATGAGTGGTGTTTCAGATGGACGCCTCGCATTTAGACACGTTTAAAAAAAGGGAAAATTGTGCTTAAAACCAAATATCATGATTAATGAGGGTTAAGTCAGGCTCGGTCTGGCTCTGTTAGGTGCGTTAGGTTAGGTTAGGTCAAGTCAGGTTTGGTAAGAGCCTATATCAGCGTTTCTCAACCTTTTTACCCTTGCGTAACCTTTAGTATAAATTGCATGTCTCAAGGAACCCCTGCGCAAAAAAAAAAAAAAAACATATACCATATCTTTCTCATTTTATTTTTATCGTAATAGTAGGTTAGATGGGATGATGTCTATATTACAATAACGAAGAATATGTCGTGCATGTTTAATTATATTACGTATATGAAATTAAATAAAAAATCTAAAGTGCATTAGCTTATCTCACTTGTTCTCGCGGAACCCTTAGGGGCCTTTTGCGGAACCTTAGGGTTCCGGGGAACCCTGGTTGGTTGAGAGGCGATTGTCTATATGGTAACCATCCATTTAAGAAACGTCCAAATGGAGCAAAACCTGATGATGGTAGTGGAAGAGGTGTTGTGAGTTGAGAGGACTTATGGGCAGTAAACACGTAATCGTCCGTCATGCCTTCTACGCGCTAGGGACTGCCACATTCCGTGCTCGATCAGTCTTGGCGATTGTTGGTCCGCGTCCTGCGGAAATGCTCCGCATGCCCCGGGACATACGTCACGGGCGCTCTGCCGCCGCCTGACCAAGGATTCCCACAATGCCGCTTCGTTTCTTGCAACTCTTCTCCTGCAGTGATACTCCTCATCTTAGATTTGGCAATGTTTATCGTTATAACTCACAGTCTTTGAGGGGAAATGACGCCTTCCTTTTATTGTTATTTACGTGATTTATTGTGTTTCTTTCTAACGTTTCAATTTTAAAAGTACCTTCTCTCATCCTTGTAATGCTAACAGTGATACTCCTCATCTTAGATTTGGCAATGTTTATCGTTATAACTCACATTCTTTGAGGGGAAATGGCGCCTTCCTATTATTATCATTTATGTGGTTTATTGTGCTATCTAACGTAGTTTCAAAGTACCTTCTCTCATCCTTGTAATGCTAACATAGTGTTACTTCTCATCTTAGATTTGTCACTGTTTATCGTTATAACTCACAGTCTTTTGAGGGGAAATGACGTCTTCCTTTTATTATTGTTTACGTGATTTATTGTGCTTCTATCTAACGTTTCAAGTTTCAAAGTAACTTCTCTCAACCACGTAATATAAACAGAATCAAAACCACTAAAGCCTGTTTAATGGACTATTCGAGATTGTTTCAAACCATGAATGGAAGTTGACCAATTTGAAGAATCTATTTCAACTAAAGTGAAACTATTGTATTTAACACATAGGCACGGAGAACTATATAGTAGCAATGAATTATTTGAGATATTATTTGATATAAACTATTCATTGCCAAACTCCCAGTCAGCATAAATTGATTATCTGCTTTCAACGCTTGATAGTGAAGGTTGTCTCAGTCAGATGAAATCAATTTCCATTCACTGGAATAGAATATATGAGCCAACTGGTAGAAAGAATTAATTGGAATGGGCTTCAATTGTGTATGTATATATATATATATATATATATATATATATATATATATATATATATATATATATATATATATACATATATATATGCATATTTCTACTTGATAACATGGTGGAAGACAGAATAAAGCATTTTCAATTTGTTTCGCTTACTAAGTACTCCATTGGTTGTATTCTTCTGCAAAAATGTTGCAAGAATATTTCTTTATGTCAAACATCTACCATATTCGTCATTGTACGAGGTTGTTAGGGACTTGCGTGTTAGATCTATGACCTGAACACATGTTTACGTCGTAAATCTACGACCTAAACACACGTTTACGTCGTAAAGCTACGACCTAAACACACGTTTACGCCATAAATCTACGACCTAAACACACGTCTGCGTCGTAAATCTACGACCTAAACACGTTTACGTCATAAATCTACGACCTAAACACACATTTACGCCATAAATCTACGACCTAAACGCACGTCTACGTCGTAAAGCTACGACCTAAACACACGTTTACACCATAAATCTACGATCTAAACACACGTTTACGCCATAAATCTACGACCTAAACACACACTTACGTCATAAATCTACAACTTAAACATACGTTTACGCTATAAATCTACGACCTAAACACACGTTTACGCCATAAATCTACGACCTGTGCCCCTCTGGAAGACACTTACGACTGTGGGACTTATAACTGGAGGCAACTGTACATGAGATCCCAAACCGTAAAAGGAAGGGTGACAAACACTGAATATTTTGTTTAAGGGTCAGTGGATATCGTGTCGAACTCATGATCGGGCGGTCGAGAGTTCAATTCCCGGGACCCACTGCCTGCGTGCTTCTTGCCTTGGTTCCCGACAGTCCTGGCCGGGCGGGGAGGCGACCCAAACATCGGCATATAAAATCAAGTGGGTTTTTCACTTCCCTCTTTCTGGTGACGTCATTCTGTTGAATTTATTGTTGGGTCAAATGGGGTGAGTCACCAATCAACCGTTTCGTTGACGCAAGATTTCTTTGCGCTATATTAGGATGGAAGAAAACGGCTTGTGAGGTACCTTGTTTACATTTTCTTTTTTTCAAACCCCCTTCGCTAATTCTAAAAGAATTAGAAGTTTTCTTCTGCTATATCAAAATGGACGACCGATTGCTCTGTGGTGCAATGCAGGAGGTCTCTTTCTGAACTTAATATAATAGAAATAAATGCAATAATTATTGACGAATTAATCTAATTGTTATTGTTGTTTTGTTCTTTGCTTTCTTCAAATACATGATGGTACTCACTAAAGGTCACAATCATCTAACCTTGGTATTTATAAAAACAAAAACATATCGACTCTTCTTGTCGCTCAGCTTTCAGCCATCATCATTATTATTATTATTATTATTATTATTATTATTATTATTATTATTATTATTATTATTATTATTATTATTATTATTATTATTATCATCATCATCATCATCATCATCATCATCATCATCATCATCATCATCATCATCATCATCATCATCATCATCATCATCATCATCATCATCATCATCATCATCATCATCATCATCATCATCATCATCATCATCATCATCATCATCATCATCATCATCATCATTATTATTATTATTATCATTATTTCAACATTATATATATATAAAATAATATCATTGCCTAAAGATCATTACCCAATCATGGCGAATCTGATAATATTAAAACAAACATTTGTTTTCCAAAAAGGGAGTAAAGGTTGCTTTGTGTTATTCTATGTCTATGTAAAATAACCGTCTATATTTGATTCAAACACGTTTTGCCTGAAGCTATCCCATATACAAACACATTTTTAAATCAACGAAGTATATTTCTGTGAGCCAGTGTTCAAAACATTAACTCTCAGCTTTGAGACCCATTTGGCATGGTATAGTCGCGTTTCAGCATAAAATATTTCCTCTTGTTTTTTCTTTTCAAAGTAGTCATTTCATGTCAAACAATTTGACAGAAGAAGAGCTTTCTTCCATTGAATGAAATGACGTATTGGGAGCCATAAAAAAAAAAAAAAAAAAAAAAAAATCTAAATTTTATTTTATTGTCTAGCAAATGTATTGTAGACTAATTTGAAACACTTTTCCATTTGTTCTCAGAGGATAATGAAATAAGAATGGAGAAGACTGCAACAGACCATAAGGCTGCTATGTCCATTACCATCTACCATCCCCAACCATAAAATCATCTAACCTTCTCCCAAAACAACTGATAGTTTCAGCGCTCACTACATGGTTACTAAGTCTATTCCATTCATTAATTACTCTATTGTTAAACCGGTTCTTGCCTATTTCCTTCTTAAATCTAAATTTGGTCAATTCAATTCCATTACTACATGGAATGGGTGGGAGTGGATTTTATGCCTTTGTTTTTTGGCTACCCCCCTTGTGAGGGGGAAAGATCCTTTGGTATATGTATGTTTGTATGTGGAAGCTTGCTGGCTGAGCGGGTTAGGGCGTCGGTACTTGTGGTGAAGGTCGAAGGAATGGCGGTTCGAACCCTACTGCCGGCGAGTTGGACCAAGGGTATGGTTGATTAAATTTCACGCTACCAAGTCCTCTGTAAGGGGCACCGTCCTAGCCTCCTTATCAATAGGAGTTTGTGACGTTAAACCATATCATGATGTATGTATGTATGTGCAGTATGTATGTATGTATTTCAGTGACTGTGGTGACACAATACCGATGGATTCAACTTGGTTTTCTTTCCTGATTCAGAGTTTCTTCCGGGATTCTAGCATTCCGTAATAAAATCGGAAAGGAATCTAGATTTGCTTTGGGAGGAACATTTAGTGTCCTGCTTTGGCTCTATAACCCGTCAGGGACCCCATTCACGGTACGATCTGATCTTGAGACCCTCCGGACGGATCTGGTCGTGTGTGACCGCCGGACAAACCAAATTCAGTACACACACGATCCAATCTGGTCGGATCCGGCCAGATCCGTCCGGCGGCCTGAGGACTGGGTCGTACCGTGGATGGAGTCCCGAAGGTAGAAAGGACAGTTATGACATAAACAATTAAATATGCATTCACGTGGTTATGTCAGAATATTCTATTCTAAAGGATATATATATATATATATATATATATATATATATATATATATAATATATATATATATATATATATATATATATATATATATATATATATATATTCGAAATTGAAATTATTTTCACACTAGTAACAGTATGAGAAATAATGGCCTTAAGCTGTCGGGATGTAGAATAGACAGTAACCAGACAGCGGAATAATACCTAGAAAAACAATTTTGTCAATTGCGTTGTCAATAAATGGAACAAGTATCCAATCGAAGCAAATCGAAGTTTTAAAAATACTTTTTATTAATACCTGAGCAATTTTCATTTCTTCCATTTCTGTCACAAACCGAAAGGTATTTTGTCGGCAATTTTTTTTCCTTCTAACTCAACGTAATTCTCTCTGTCAGATGAATACTAACACCTACATGATCAATAATATTGCGCAATATTCCGTATTGTACAATATTATTGCCGGTGTGGTGATGGTATTGAAGAGGCAGACGGGTTTGGCCTGTACATTTGATGTCTTCAATATCTTGTGTCATTCTTCAGCACCACCTCTACACCGTCAATAATATTGTACAATACGGAATATTGCGCAATATTTTTGATCGTGTAGGGCTCGCTGAAGACATTGGATGAACGCTTCCGTTCCGTAGCGTGCTTGTGGCAGATTCTGTTTACTTGAGTGGCGATCCGTGGGTTGTGACGTTGAACCTCTACCTAGAGTCTTAGAGGAAATGTGATAATATTCCTTACGTTAAAATGTTACAGTAGCTTCTTTATGTCTTATATAATGGGTACTTCCAAGCTTTCTGATTAATTTTAAACAGACATATCGGTAAATGAAATAAATAATTTTTCTTGTTTAATGAAAAATTAAATGTGTGTTGTCGGCTTACGTTCCAGGATGGTCTATCTTCCTCTCTGTCTTCTCTTGTCTCTTCTCATTATTCATAGAGAACAAAACACACACATATATATGTGTGTGTGTATGTATTCACTTTTTTAACTAATTAACGCCAGAATTTTGCCGACGCCTCCCTTGCCAATTAACTATAGGGCATTTCTGTACTGCCGCTATAACCAATTAACCACAGACTTGCATAACCCAAACTACCACCAATTATAAACATACAATCAATGTCACTTTCCTCCACTACAACTACTTCTATCACCATCACCGTCAACATCATCATCATCATCATCATCATCATCACCATCACCATCACCATCACCATCTCAGTCACTATCCTTTGTTACACATTATTTTGAATGGTATTAGATGTTTGAATATTTTTTATAAACGTACCACACATCATTAACTATATAGCGTGCATCGACACTGTCATACTAGCCATGGCCAGGTTTTTAATAATGTGCTTTGTATACACTACGCTTACAAACCTTTGGGGAAAAAAGTATTCAAGTGTCATAACGGGATGTCCATATACATTTATCTGTCCTAAGCCCATGCGCAAACTGAGACACGGGCGACATAGGCGACACAGGCGACATAGGTGACATAGGCAACACAGGCGACATAGGTGACACAGGCGACATAGGTGACACAGGTGACATAGGTGACATAGGCAACACAGGCGACATAGGTGACACAGGCGACATAGGTGACACAGGTGACATAGGCAACACAGGCGACATAGGTGACACAGGCGACATAGGTGACACAGGTGACATAGGCGACACAGGTGACATAGGTGACGCAGGCGACATAGGTGACATAGGCAACATAAGCGACACAGGCGACATAGGTGACACAGGCGACATAGGTGACACAGGTGACATAGGCGACACAGTTGACATAGGTGACACAGGCGACATAGGTGACACAGGCGACACAGAGCAAAGGCAGACTTCCTGTTGCTGAATCGTAGTACAGTTTGAACCTCTCACTTCAAATGTTGAGGTAGTACATCTAGAAACATTTTAAGAAGTTCATATTCTACTTCATTTCAGCAACAGGAAGTCTGCATTTGCTCTGTGCTGCGTCGCCTGCGTCGACTGTGTCACCTGCGTCTCGGCTTGCGCTTAGGCTTACAGTTCAGAACCGATACACAGACTTTGATTACGTGGCGACCACATAGACATCTTGCTATGGACAGCAACAAAGGGGATGATACGAACTTGGGTGATATGCTTTTAAGGTAAAACCGTTTTAAGTCCGATAGAAATAATTTTCTTGTTCGAATCCTTTACTCACAAGTGATGTAAATGCCGTGTGTTCATTTAAATCCTGTTTTGCTATTACGTTACAAATTTTTTTTTATTGTTATTTGGAATAAAATTTCTGAATTTTATAGAAATCCCTTTCCCCATGTAAGAACCCGCCTGCTTCGGATGATGCGATTTTATATTCAGGTCACCGTTGCTGAGGACCACCCTTCGGTGTGTAAAAAAAAAAAAAAAAAAAAAAAAAAAAAAAAAGTCAGATATAATTTAATACACCGTGACTTCAGGTATGTTGAATACAGACTATTGTTTCAAATATTTCAGTACTCCAATTTACCCAAAAGGGCTACAAACAATTGTTGAATACCAGGAGTTACAACCTACAACCATCCTAAACAATAGCAGCTTCTAAATGATTCATCTCGACTTACATGATGCAATGGACAACCCCAGAACAAATTACTCTTTTCAGGAATTTATAGCTTCTTTATGTTTTGAAAATTAAGCTTAGATTAAAGGCGGTTGTATCAAATATTAATAGGTGACCATATTATTGTGATATCTCTGCGGTTGTTTGAGCTATTCAGCCCCCATTAACTTCGCAAAAGGTCCTTTGTAGCAGATCCTATTCAGACATTAGGAGATGCGTAACGGAAGGGGATGATTTGATACCAAACGTAATCTACAAGTCACTCCACTGAGTTCCGGCCCACCTCGAAACTACTCGCCTCTCCCGTAGCTGAATTCAAATTTTGGAAAGAAGCACCATGTCACCACTTAATGTAGTATAGGTGTATAACGCTGACTTTCCATTTCTAGTTTTATGAAGAATGGTTGCATATTTTTCTCGCGATGACTCGTTGAAACTTCCAGCTGAAAACCTGCAATTATATGTTAATCTTTTAAATACTTTTTCTTTCGGAGCATGAAAAGCTTCTGGAAGGTTATTGGGCCGTGGAA
>NC_134792.1:56573539-56583539 GCF_046742065.1 Oratosquilla oratoria | reverse complement strand
CGTCATGATGGGAATGCTTTAGTTGAATAAAACATACCTATTCCATAAACCAAGATATTTTTCCCCCTTATAAGGGGGGTAGCCAACCCAGAGGCACGTACCTATTCTCGCCCACTTTACTCCCTTCCACCACAGTTTCCTCCCCGTCCATCTCAACTCCTCTTGAAGAAAAACCGTTACTTTGAGAAGGAGTTTATGTCCCTCAGGTCCTCTTCTCGTTCAGTAAAGACTAGGAGATAAACCCTTACCACTCACGAGATCCGTACTCCAAACCAGGATGCGTCTTTGTTTTCTTCTCGCCTTCGTCTCACCAAACTCCTCTTAGATGTATCGCCTGTCAGTGGTATCCATTCGGAGGCTGGGCCCGAGTATCTCGAGCAGAATGATTTTTACGTCCACCGCCTTGCTAGGCCTGTCGTAGACAACCCCCCACTTTTATCCGGGCTTGGGACCGGCACGGTGTTCCAGATGTCCCCTCCCATGGTAGAGATTGTGTGGGTTCTTAGTAGAGTCGAAATATGAACATGGATGTGTGAGCAGGCTGATGAAATAAGGAGATAAAAATGGAGACTGAAAGAGACCATAAGACCTACACTAGGTAGTTCCATGTCCATGACCACCAATCATCTCCATCCATAAAGGTATCTAACCTCCTCTTAAAACAACCAATGGTTTCAACGCTCATTTAATGATTACTAAATCTATTCCATTCGCTAACCAATCTATTAGCAAACCAGTTCTTCCCATTTTCCTTCTTATATCTATATTTGTCCAAATTCAGGGATCTTAGTTATTATGATTAATTAATACAAATTTTGTACCAAAGATATCTGTTCCTTTGTTCTGTCCCCTCACTCTTTCCCTCACCTCCCTCCTCCTCCTCCTATCCCTCCTCCTCCTGTCCCCCCTCCTCCTACCACTCCTCCTCCTCCTCCTCCTCCTCGTCAGTCCCAACCCCACCTTGCTCGACTAACAAAGTAAATCTTTTGGAACATTGGATAACTTTTTGGAACATTTGAGGATATTGCTCTGACTTTCGTCAGACAATCTTATTCGTATTTTGGGAATCTTTGGTACACACACGCAAAAAAAAAATATATTTTTTGGTACATTTGAATATTATTGTTCTCTGAATAACGTCTGATGATTTTGTTTAGCTTGAAGGGAGCTTTGATAAAGATAGATTAATAATAATGTTACCCGTTGCACACACATTATTTTCACTCATTTGTGATAAAAAGTCTTAATTGATATGTCTTAACATTCATCTACTCCATTTACACAACTGATACATAGTTGATATAACAAGTAATAAATATGAATAAGCGTGTGTAGTTTCACTGTTTTATGAATTTCTGTCATTGTACATCTTCCTTCTACTTCCAGCCTTGTGGTTTAACAACGTATGAAATAATTTTCTCATAGCTTACTCTTATTCTGTTTCAATGAAATAAGAACAAAAGAATGGAGGAGACGGCAAGAGACCATAGGGCTTACACTAGGTAGTTCCTTGTCTACTACCACCTGTCATCCCCATCCATCAAATTGTCTAACCTTTTCTTAAAACAACCGATATTTTCAGCGCTCACTACATGGTTACTAACTCTATTCCATTCGTTGACCTTTATATTGGTTGAATTAGTTCTTGCCTATTTACTTGATAAATCTAATAATACTGTGATATGCCATTATATCAAATCACATGCTTAGTCTGCGTCTACCATATATGCCACTATATCAAAACAGACTCTTAGTTCGTGTTTACCATGTTCATCTCAAGATGACCCTTTTCTTTCCTCGGTTTTTTAATGACCTGAAGTTAACTTGAAAATTGGTGTGAGTGAAGAGCTTCTTCGCGAGACAATGGGAATTGTTGATTATGTATTACATTAAGCATTCCGTCATGTTCCAAACTGCACGGCAATTTGTGTAAAAAAAAATTGCAACACAAGCTTGTGGCTTTGAGGATAAAACTCCCACTTGCATGATTGCTAGAAATAAAGCACAATTAAACCCAATTAATGCATCCTAACTACCTGTTAAGGAAAGAAAAGGCAATTCGGACAGTCCTCCGCCACAAAACAGTACCTATTTTCATTCAACCATATTCCACAGAAAGAAATAAAAAAGAAAGAGGAAATTTTGTATCCTGTGTAACTGAGCTTCAAAGAGAAAAAGGAAGATCATTGGCGTCTAATTATACGCATCTAATACTCAATTCCACGGTCCCTAGAGACCGACCACAGAGGTAATCTCATTCCATTTCCACTGTATTCGAAACGTCTGAATCACGACAAAAATGTTTTAATTCATTAACATAGCAAAGGTATTTTAGAATCACTACCAGATGAGTACGCGTTAGGAATTGTCACCATATCGTTTTCGAAAGAGAGGAATGAATCTGTTTGGCATGAAATATGACGTAATTGCCCTTTGCGAAGATGAATATTCAATATTGTCCTGCATATTAATATTCCAAGTAATAGAAGTTTCATCTGTCATGTGGCTATTTCAAATCTCTGTTTCCAATTAATTTTAACTTAAAGCTGTTGACAACACACTAAATAGTTTTGTAAGGATCTAACTCCACACATACATTTATACATATAGAAGAAATCAATTGAAAGCGTGATTCTAATATGCAGAAAAACCACTAGGAAAATAACAGAAAGGAGACTGAGCGCTTTCGTCTATTCAGACATTTTCAAGGTGAATGAATAGACGAAAGCGCTCATTCTCCTTTCTGTTATTTTACTAGTGGTTTTTCTGTACATACACACACACACACACACACACACACACACACACACACACACACACACACACACACACACACACACACACACACACACACATATATATATATATATATATATGTGTGTGTATGTATGTATGTATGTATGTACATTGTACAGTATATACTAGACAACCTGGCCTGATTCACAATCTCTGTGATCCTAGAACCTCCGAGCGGTCGACGACTTGCGGTCGCCAAATTGACTCACTTTGCAAACTTCTTAACCAGAATGGCGAAATTCGTATACAATGTCGTCAGTACGTGAAAACATGTGCTTTGTATATTGTTTTAGCTGATACACTCGGCGTTGAAGGAAAGAAAAAATCCGGAATTTTCTTGGCGTCGATTTAACCCATAATGTGAAGTAACTGGGAGACCGTATTTGCCTAATGATTAATTATCAGATAGATTAAGTCTTTTCAAAATAGTATAGGACCCGGGTCAGATATGAATGCACTTAATATAGGAGAGTCTAACTCAAACGTTTTCGTGCAAACTTGGCTGCATTTAATAGTTTTTGGGGCATTGGTTTTTCACAGATTCTGAACAATGTGTGTATTTTCTTCTGTTTAACTGCCTTGCGATCTGCATCACAAAATATACAGACATTTTTAAATCCACTGAACTTTAATCTCTTGCTGCATCATTCAGATGTATCGTCAATAGATCCTTGCCGAGATGATTCTGATTGTTCAAAGGGTTGAGTTATGCTGTCAGTCTTAGTGATATCCATTTTGAAAACGTTTGAAGCAAGAAGTTTGGTATTTCACGATATCCTGAACTTGCACTGTCAACTGAAGATTCCTTGTAACTCGAATGTGATCAACTGTTTGTGAAACAACAACACCACAGCTTGTTTCACCACTGGAAAGGTATTTAGATCGTTTCTTCTTCTGGCACAAAATACACTCCTCTAGGTTGATTAATTTAAGAACATAAGAATGAAGGAGACTGCAAGAGACCATAAGGCCTACACTGAACCCTATGTTTCCTAGAAAGAAACAACAATACTATTGTTAGATTGCTACGTAAAGGTAAGACAAAAGTTCATATTTAATTTTCACCTCATAATTATACAAATATAACTGTGTTAAAAATCGATGAAAAGTAATTGCTTAAAAATAAGTATTCTTATCAAAATTATACATATTTGTTACCACTTACCATGCGTTCTTTTGAGAGTATGATCTGACCAGTGTCTTTATTCTTTGTATAAAGGATACTAATTATCTGGTCTCTGTACTTTGTGGCTACAGGATGCTGTATCTACAACAAATGTTACCCCAAACATCGACAGGGTGCTAATTCTTCAGGTGGACTATCCTATAGTGATGGTTCCTAACCTAACCTAACTTAACCTAACCTAACCTAACCTAACTTAACCCAGGTTAAGAACCACCGTCTAGGACTAAAATGACTATGATACAAACTACCTGGACGCAAGCGCATCTACGCGCGGACTTTCACGTGTCTAAGGTATAAATAGATGTGCTTGCTCACTCTGTTCAGCCGTCGCGAATTTTCTTTCAAAAAGTGAGAATTATTGTCAAAATTCACAGTTTGATTGTTTTGTCAATCAAGTTGAATCACACTGAGTTAAAAATATCATCTGGATGAAATCTCACCAAATGTCGATTTACACACGGCTACCGATGAAACTGTGACTGTGTATGTGTGTGTGTGTGTGTGTATTTCCATCACGGTCATGGATCACGTGTTGGACTTGTGATCGACAGCTTATACCCTTGCGGATGAGAGCTCAGAGCTCATACATGGCCCGGTCTATGGGTAATGCTCTTGTGTGTGTGTGTGTGTACTTGTGTGTGTTTGTGTGTTTTCCCTAACTGTATTTACGTAATTATATTATATAGGAAAGGAGCAACGCTCGAGGCGTTATATACTTCATTACTTACGTTAATACAGAAACATCACCCACATTACTCTATATACCATCATCTCTGTGCGCTAATAACGTAATCGTAGTTGTACTGGTCTCGCATTCGCTCAATTGTGGGTTCGAATCCCGCACGCCTCTCAGATTCCCAGCAGTGACTGTAGTTACCTGCCCCAGCAGTCCCCAGAGCGCATCATAGGACAAAGGTAACGGCTTCGGCCGCAGGTACTACTCAGCGCCTCCTAGCGTAGGCTCTTCACCTTATTCAAGGTCATCAACAATCCTTGATACAAACTTTTTCCGCAGCCTCTTTACGCCCTCTCTCGTCCACTCCTTAAAAAAAAAAAAAAAAAAAGATAATAATAATAATTCAACAATAATAATAATTCAATAATAATAATAATTCAATAATAATAATAATTCAATAATAATAATAATTCAATAATAATAATAATTCAATAATAATAATAATTCAATAATAATAATAATTCAATAATAATAATAATTCAATAATAATAATTCAATAATAATAATAATAATAATTATAATTGATAATAATGATAATGATAATAATGATAATAATAATAATGATAATAATAATAATAATAATAATAATAATAATAATAATAATAATAATAATAATGATGATAATGATATAATAATAATAGTAATAATAATAATGATAATAGTAATAATACTAATAATAATAATAAAAAAATTATCTTTGGAACGAGGGACCTAGCGACTCTCTTCGGTTTCACTCTCTCCCGCATTGTGTTCCAATTCTCTCTCTCTCTCCCTCCACCCCCCCCACCCCACCACCTCCTCCATCACCGTTAACTCCCCGTATTCAATAACCACTTCATCACTACACTTCTTTACTTTTCATATCTTTCGTTCTTCGGGAGTGGGAGTTGGTGGCCATTAATAGCCTCTTTCTGGTAAAAAAAAAAAAAAAAAAGCGAGAGAGAGAGAGAGAGAGAGAGAGAGAGAGAGAGAGAGAGAGAGAGAGAGAGAGAGAGAGAGAGAGAGAGAGAAAAACGATACGAGTATATATGAATACCATAAAAAAAATTCTTCTTTCCTATTTTGAGACAAACAACTGCCGATTACAAAATGAATTGCATGAGGCACAGGAAAAAAAAAAAAAATGGAATTCACTAAATGACATTACAAACGCGTTTCTTATTACTCTAGTTCACAAAACCATTTACGTATTTCAGACGAATCACATTCGATTCCATTAAGAAAAACAAGAGCGTCATGCAATACAGGAAAAGTGACAACAAAATTGATATTGAAATGCTATCACTCTCGGCTGTATTTCTTGTTGATATTCTTTTATGAAACTAGGCAGACTACAAAGGCAGAGTTCACACGTTAAAACATAAACGATAGTACTAACAGACTATTCTATTTTCATATGAGGTCTACCAATTCCACAAGAAAAAAGAAAAAAGAAAATCAACTGAAGCCCAGTGTCCATTATTGTCGTTTAGATCATCTTTGTTTAATTTTCTAGAAAGCTTTCTACATGTTTCTAGCATCGTACTCCTTTCAAAGCGTGTGTAAGACTCGTTCAGTGTTTTCTAGATACAACCACACTACTGGGCAGTGAAACTCTTTGATCTATGGATGCTTTACTATCTAGAATTTACCTCCCAGAATGCAATTCAAATCTTGGTTGATTAGTGCTAATTTTCCATTTTTATTATCATTTTTTTTTAATTCTTTTTCGTTTCATACTGCCCGGTCTACTTCTTATATGACACTGCCTAGATTTGCAACAGCCACACTTAGGTATACAATACACCCCTAAAATGTAAAGTTAGAAGGATTTTGTTTCCCTAATTTCTTCTAGATTGCCAATTATATCATTCGTGTGGAATTTGATAACAATAGCATTCACCATTTTTTTTTCCTATATCTCTACAGTAAAGGAATGAATCTGTCTAGGAACTGAAAGCTATACCAAAATCCTAGCAACATCTGGAAATAATTCACAGAAGTTTACTGGACTGAGCATATCTACCTTTCCGAATGTCCTATTTATTGTAGAATCCCCCCAGTGCATATTTGTTCTATCACGTTTATATAGACTTTGTTAATTGTAGAAGGAATCTGTAGCACACGATACGACCTCCGAAATATTAACATTCTTATAAATCAGGAGGAGGCAAGGAAGGAGGGAGGGAGGGAGGGAGGGAGGAAGGGAGGGAGGAGTGACGAATGAGACTGGAGTATGTGGAGATGAAATGGGTGGGAGTGGATTTATGCCTTTGATTTTGGCTACCCTCCTTGTAAGGGGGAAAAAGCCCCAGGTATATGTATATATGTATATATGTATGTATGTATGTATAAATCAGCAGCACAATTTCTTTATTTTCAAATTATGGATATTTTTTATTTTCCTACTATATATAGTCTTTGTTGATAGTAAAATTTATATAACCTATACTACACGTTATGACTTTCCAGATATTACCAATCTTATAAATTAACAGCATAACAATTTATTTATTTCCAAATTATAAATCTCATTTCTTACTTCAGCAACTGAAAGATTTACGTCGATCATTCTTGATCCCAACTTGTTGGTTCGTCTTTGGGGAAAAAGTTTTGTTTGACTTTGAACGCAGTTAATAGTTTCTGTATACGTGATATTCTGCCATCCAGGGATCGTATTAATGAACCTAAATTGGACAAATTTAGACTTAAGAGGGAATTAGCCAAGAACTGGTTTACCCATAGAGTGGTTAGTGAATGGAATAGACTTAGTAACCATGTAGTGAGTACTGAAACTATCGGTTGCTTTAAGAGAAATTTAAATATTAATGGATGGGGATGATAGGTGGTAATGGACATGGAACTACCTAGTGTAGGCCTTATGGTCTCTTGCAGTCTTCTCCATTCTTATGTTCATATGTTCTTATCTAATAATAAATATCCCTAATTTGAAAGGAAATTATTTTACCTTGATAGAGTTTAGCATCTCAGCACATTAAGAACTGTGATGTATGTCTGGATGATGCAGAATTCCACAGTTAAGCTGATTACCGTTTATTTCATTACACAAAAGAAACAAATTTTTTCCGAATTTGTCTATTGTACCACTAGACTCCGTTTTCTTCAGTCCCGAATTTGTCTATTGTACCACTAGACTCCGTTTTCTTCAGTCCCGAATTTGTCTATTGTACGGCCCATTATTGTTCGAGTCTTCGATTCCTAAATCCTCCATTTTGTAACTCTTTCACTTTTTTTTTAATCTAATCTCCTAAACGAGTTTTGTCGGTCAATTCACCTCGTCAACTGTATGCTCATTATTATTATAAACATTGTGCACTGCTTCTTATGAATTAGTGAAAGGGAACTTGGACAGTTTGTTAAAAAATATCACTTATCGTAATTTACTTACATCTCAAAGTTCACTTTCATCTCAGCAGGTGGCAAAATCTTTTCTACTTTGTTAATCATGGTTGTAGTATAGATTTCCTTCTCCGGATCAGACTTTTTGAAGTTTGATAGATGTTCTTCTACATTATTAACAATGATGATGAATTTCGTATCATTCATACTTGGAATTCCGTCTAGTCTTTTATTGTCACAAATGAGTGTGTTTAGGAATCGAACGCGGTTTAAGAAAATGTATTCTGTTTTTGCTATATCAATTCCCTAGCTCCACCTGACAATTACTTCTGAACATAAAAATGGAGGAGGCTGCAAGCGACCATAGGTTTTAAACTAGGCAGTTTCATATTCCTTATCACCTGTCTTTTATAAAGTTATCTAATAATTTCTTCATACAACCAATAGTAGTACACATGAAACAGAATGAGCCCTGATTTTGGAAATTCAGAGCTCACAGGCTTTAAAAGTAATCAATTTTTTTTCTAATGTTAAAATGATCTAGTTCTGATCACTCGCCTTGATCAAAGTAGTGTATTCATTATGAATACTTTTCGTTTCCTTGCTTGTCGAATAGATTCTTCTGCGAGATTCTTTAGCTTCAGGAAGGCCACTGTTGTCGATATATAGTTCTTCCTGAACTTGATATTCTCCTTCAGTTTGTCATTTGGGCCTTCAACCTTCTTCATCCTTTGTCTCAACTTCATGGACGTCGTAACGTGTTTGTCAAAGACACATTTCGACTACAAATGTTAAAGGGATCAAACGCAAAAGTAATGCATTGTGTAGAATATCATTACAGATATCTTTTTTTTTTCTTCGGTATCCAAGAGTGTGATTCATCACCGTGGTCTTGGATCACGTGTTGGACTCGTGATCGACAGCTATTTCCCTCCCGGAAGAGAGCTCAGAGGTCATATATGACCGATTTATGGGTAATGTTGTGACCTTACACGCACACACACTCTCAACTCCCCACCCACTAGAGTTGGAGTAACGACTCGCAGCCCAGCGGTACTGAAATGTGTGTGTGTGTGTTTACCTAATTGTAGTATACAACGCTCGTCGGGTTCCGTCTCCTACTGTCCAATTTATTACACCTAGTGTGTGTGTATTCGCGCGTTTTGCGTACGCGCGCGCGCGTGTGTGAGATTCACCTTGGTCTTTGGAACACGTGTTGGACTCGTGATCGACAGCTATTTCCCTTCCGGAAGAGAGCTCAGAGCTCGTATGACCGATGTATGGGTAATGCTATGACCTTACACGCACACACACACCAAACTCCCCGCCCACGAGAGTTGGAGTAACAACTCGAAGCGCAGCGATACTGAAATAATTTCAGCCCTGGGCAATATTCGAACCAGGTACCGCCGGTACCGCCATACTGACAGTCTGGGACTCTACCAACCGCGCCACGGTGTGTGTGTGTGCATGAGTGTGTATGAGTGAGTGAGTGTATGAGTGCGTGCATGTGTATATACGAACGCCAGTTTGAGTGTACGCATGAAAGTGGGCGTGGGTGTGGGTGTGGATGTGGGTGTGGATGTGGGTGTGAATGTGGGTGAGTATACGCAGGTATGTACGCTTGAAAACACGTCACCTTGTATCACTTCAGCACAGGCCTCAACCCATCCCAGTTCTCTATGAAGCGAATTCACCATCAGTGTATAACTTATGCTCTTTCAGCTTCAGTGATCATAATATATATGCATATTGCCAAGGGCAATTTGAATTTGATATGTATCTGATTCCTAGCGTCCACGGACACTAAATGCTTTTGACTTATCTGATCACTTGAGTGACAATAACAATTAATCTGACGGTTTTCCTGACAATCGTGTCAGTGGTAAGTCATCCCAAAGGCCCGAAGCAAAACCTTCCATAGTAGAAAGAGGATTACATTG
>NC_134792.1:56556039-56558539 GCF_046742065.1 Oratosquilla oratoria | reverse complement strand
TCGCCTGCAAATGATCTAGAGTCGAATATCTGCTCCTAAAGCCTGCTTGTTCTCTAGATTGGTTTCCATCTAAAACTTGACTTAGTCTATTTGTAAAGATCTTGGAGAATCTATACATTTGATAGCAAGCTAATCGGTCGATAGTTACTAAGGTCCTTCTGGTCTCCTTTTTTGTGAAGCAAAATCACTATAGCATTGCACCACGATTCAGGAATGTTTTCTTCACCTAAACACTGGGTATACAGCTGAGCTAACTTAATATGAACCTCTTTCCCTACGTCTTTCAAGAGATCTATCGATATACCATCTTTCCCAGGTGCTTTTCCTTGCTTCATATTTTTAGAGCAAATTCTACTTCTTCTTTTGTAATCTCTAGTACACTACTAATGTCTGCAGATGAATTTACTGACTCATCTACGGTCTTCGACGAGTAAACCTCTTGGTAGAATTCTTCTACACATTTTACCATTCTGTGCTGGATAACACTTGTTTTCCTAAGTGGTAACCAGCATATTATTGGATCACGTGATAGTGTTGTGATTTATCTGTATATATATATATATATATATATATATATATATATATATATATATATACACACGTGTGTGTGTGTGTGACGCATCGGCAATTGACCGCATTACACCTGAGTAGTAGACTAATGAACGCACGGCAGTTGCACGCAGTGACAACTGATCCCACGGCAATTGAGCTCATAAATGAATGTGGTCACTTACATGCTTGTTGCTGATTACCACCTCAAATACCCAGTCGGTTGTTTGTTATTACGAAACTCCGCCCAGAATCGACCTGCTGGATTGCACTTTTGCCTTACTTGTGCTCTGTATTTACTGCATCTGTATGTTTCGTGTTTTTGCCTATGCGAGGAAGGTCGCCATGTAAGCGAAGCTGTGTGGGTAAACCATGCTCGGCTGTGGATGTGCTGCGCCCTGCTGCATTGTTCTTTACTCGGGTAGTGGGCGGGATACAGGGATGACCCGTCATCCATGAGGAGCTAATATGATAGGAAATCAAATGGATGTTGGATGTGTGGGGGATGAGTACATGCCTTGTTTGGCTACCCCCCTTATAGGGGGAAGAAGCCTTTAGGTATATAGAGAGATAGTGTTTTTGTCCACTTGGATATACATCATAATTATTCTATTTGGATTATTTTATTTTATTTATTTATTTATTTTGGAAACTATTTCTCTCACATTACCCCGTGGTGACCTCGTTCCGCAAATAGACCTATTTACGTTCATTAATTGTAAGTTTTTTAAGTCGCTGAGAATAGAGCCACTATTGTACCGTTATGAACAAATTCACAAATATAGTGTCAACCTTTCCATGTAAACATAGATATTTCCCGTTAGTTCATTGATATTTATACTTACTTTAATCTCATATACAACGGGATCTTCGCTGACCGAGCGGATTTGAGCGTCGGTATTTGCGACGGTGGTCGAGGTGATGGCGGTTCGAACCTTGCCGACAGCAAGTTGGACCAAGGCTATGGTTCATTAGATTCCACGCTACAAAGGCCTCTGTAAGGGGTACGTTTTAGCTTCTTGTCAAAGGGAGGTTGCATCACATGCTCTTATTATAATCACAGTTGCAACAGAAAACTCTTCATATTCCCCAAATATGCCATTACAGAACCTTTCTCCTTCTTGTAGGCATTTTCCAGTTGCCTTATATTCTTCAATTTAAACTCATGTTTCTCCTAAAGTTACTACATACAAACATATACCAAAGGCTTTTTCCCCCTACACGGGGGGTAGCCAAAAAAAAAAAAGGCATAGAAACCACTCCCACCCATTCCATTTCCTATATATTCCACTCCCCTCCACCCTCCTCCCTCCCTTCCATCTTGGCACCTCCTGGATGACGGGTCATCCCTGCATCCTGTCCACTGCCCTGGATCGCAGGACACAGCATCCACAGCAAGGCCGCTTCATAAATTCGGCGACCCCCCCCCCCCCTCCGACCCACCATACAGAAAAGGAGAAGACGGGGAGAAATCCCTTCGGGCTGCATCAAAGTTACTAAAACAGAAAAAAAATATACATTAACAGGGCGTGGGCCGGAATTAAGTCTTCGGCATTTTGTGTTTTTTTGGGGCAGATACGAAGTCCGGTGATTTTAGAACAAAGGAATACTATCAAGGCGTTGAACGGTGTGAGGAAGTTAAGGCTTATTTACACGGTCAAACTGTCTGTCAAACCCGATTTTTCAAACAATTTGAAGTGATGTTTGACCGGGTGAATTAGGTATTTGGTTGTCAGACACGTTTGACAAACATGCTTGACAACCAAATACCCCATTCGCATGGTCAAACAGTACCTCAAACAATTGTTTGACAAGCCGGGTTTGACAAACAGTTTGACCATGTAAATGACCCATTAGACTCTCTCCTTCTAGTAGCGAAAGTCAAACTTGAAGAGTTACAACGAACCTTCGAGTTCCTTTCACCAAAGTGAGATTTATCGTCGACTTCGAA
>NC_134792.1:56548539-56551039 GCF_046742065.1 Oratosquilla oratoria | reverse complement strand
AAGATATATAACATCAACTGGCCTCCCTTCTACGTACATACCATAAATATCGTTCAGGAAATCACGAAGGTTTGTCAGACACGAGCGCTTATTATGAAATCTGTTGTGAATCTTTAATAATTTTGTTTTTCTCCAAGAAGTCTACAATTTTGTCTCTCAGGATAGATTCTATTAGTTTATAGACAGTTGATGTAATGCTAATAGGCTGATAGTTACCAGGATTGGATTTGTCAGCCTTTTTGAATAAAGGTACAACATTTGCTAGTTTCCACTCTTGTACAACTCTTCCAGATTGTAAGGATAAGTTGAAAATCGCACTGAGGGGTTTGCAAAATTCTTCTTTGACTTCCTTGAGTATTCTCGGATAAATTTTATCTGGTCCAGGCGATTTGTTTAATTTAAGTTTGTCAATAACGCGCTTTACATCACGTTCTTCAATATCCATATCTAGTAGGCGTGTAGATGCTGCCCATCCTGGTGGGATTGACGGTTCGTTTCTGCCATTCTCAGACGCAAAATAATCATTTAGTCTGTCTGCCATTGCCTTCTCTTCAGATACTCTCTTCCGTCGTTGATATGAGAGGACCATTGGTGTTCTTAAGAACCTTTTCTTTGTGTCCCTGATATATCTGAAAAATTCTTTAGGGCAGTGGTTCTTAACCTTTTCATTACCACGCCCCCCCTACGAACTACTATTTTTTTCACGCCCCCTTGCATATATAGGTAAATATTATTCTCTAATTTAAAAATAGAATAGAAACGGCAATGTCTTTTTAGTCCATTTATTAAGTATAAATTGCAATAATTTGATATTTGACACTTTCGAATAGGTACATGATTAATGAGATATTTGGCACTGCTTCTTAGCTACCAGATCTAGAATACGCGGTCGAATGCTCGAGAGTGCACAACGCAAGTCGCCTTCAACGTTGAGGCGGTTTCTGTACTTAGTCTTGATAGAAACGAGCGTGGAAAATGCCGTTTCACACATATATGTGGATCCAAACATTGTTAGAATCCGAAGAGCCTGGTGTGAGGTCAAAGGGTAAACATGAAGGTATTTGACCCAGAAAGTCTCCAAATCCATATCTTTGAAGTCTTCTTTAGCTGTGGAGTCGAACTTCAACTCTAGGAACTCTTCTTGGACTTCTTCAGCTACATCAGCTACTTCACATTGAAATGGATTCCTGATGAATTTCCATGCTTCACGCTTGTCGTCTATATCTGGGAAGTATCTGACGAATTCCGATTTCAAGTCACTTAGATGAGTGATTATTTGCTCTTTTAACTCAGAGTCGAGGTTACTGTCAGCGAGAGCCGTATCTAAGTTTCTAAAACTGGCTACATTTCCCTGTAGAACTCGACATTTCCAAAGATCGAGTTTGGCCATGAAGGTACGAATGGTGTCATGGTGCACGAGGATATTGATGTTTTTTCCTTGTAGTTTGAGATTCACAGCATTCAATGACTCAAAAATATCCACCAGGTAGGCTAAGGTTGCATGAAAGCCTTCAGACTGAAATTTGTCATAAAGGTCTACTTTCTGCTGTGAATCTAGAAATATTTCTACTTCTTCTCGTAACTCATAAAGCCTTCCAAGCATATTTCCTTTTGACAACCATCGCACGTTCGTGTGAAAAAGCAAGGCTTCATGTTCGGATTCCATATCCTTACACAGCAGTTTAAAAAGACGACTGTTCAAGGCTCCAGCTTTAACAAAATTGACAATCTTGATAGCCACATTCAAGACGTTCATCATTTCAACAGGCACAGTTCAGGATGCTAAGGCTTCCCGATGAAGTATGCAGTGTGTACTCATTACGGAAGGATTTCTTTCTTTCACCTTTGTGACAAACCCAGACCGTAAACCACGCATGGCTGGTGCTCCATCAGTACACACTCCTACCAGCGACTCCCAAGAAAGCTGATTTTTCTGGAAAAAATCTGATATAACATCAAAAATAGCTTCTGCTGTTGTGAAACTTTTCATCGGGTGACAGAACATAATTTCCTCTTTTATATTATTGCCTGATACAAAACGAGCATACATCAGAAGCTGAGAACACTGAGCGACATCAGTCGTTTCATCACACTGGATGGCAAAAACAGGGGAGGCTCTTACTTGGTCGAGAGTCTGAACTTTGATATCTTGAGATAATTCATCTATCCTTTTCTTGACTGTATCATTTGACAGAGAAATCTGGGAAAGCTTATTTGCACTATCTTTCCCCAAAACGAGTTCTGCTGCACATAATATACTTGGTTTTATGAGAGACTCTCCAATGTTATGACTCTTCTTGCTCTTTGCAATCAACATAGCGATCTCATAGGAAGCCTCAACAACCTTTGAAGATTGCTGCCGAAATGACCCACTGTCGTCCAGTTTAGCTCGCTTCAAGGTGTCTTTTTTAGTTTCAAAGAATGCCTTCGGCTTGTCAACTAAAGCAGGATGTGATGTCCTCAAGTGGCGTTCCAGGCGTGAAGGCCGCATTCCATCATT
>NC_134792.1:56538539-56541039 GCF_046742065.1 Oratosquilla oratoria | reverse complement strand
GGAAGGCTAGGACGGTGCCCCTCACAGATGACTTTGTAGCGTGGAATTTAATGAACCATGCCCTTGGTTCAACTTCGTCGGTGGCAGGACTCGAACCGCCATCCCCTCGACCTTCGCCGCAAGTAACGACGCCCTAACCCGCGTCTGATACTGTGGGATATGTTTAGAATGTACTATTGGTATTGTACCTTGTGATCTGTTGGAAAAAACTGCTTTGAGGAAACGTTATGTAATGAAAATGCTTGGCGGCTGCCATGATAGAGATTGAAATAGATTGAATAACTAGCGGAAAAGGTTCATCTCGATAAATTAGATTTTTTTTTTTTTTTTTTTTTTGCCAATGTCAGGTCGCCTACCCTCCTGGCCAACGCTGCAACCCACAGCGGGTCCCGGGAATCGAACTCACGACGAACTGCTCATGAGTTCGACACGGTATCTAACGGGCCACGGCGCGTTTCCCATGATTCTAACCGGGTCATCTATCTCAAAGGTGCGTCTTTGAGTGAACTAGATTGTATAAGAGAATGAGAAATTATTTTCTCTTTTGTGATAACGTTATCAAAGGGGATAAGATTATCTTCATTATTAACTAGAACACTAGACAATTTTCTCCAATGTTGTTAATGAGGTCACCGTAACGTTCATAAGATCAACGTGTCTTTGTCTGATCAAAGGATGACCTGAGAAAACGCTGATAATGACTAACATATTAATGGGATTTTTCCACATGTTTGAAAAATAATGCATTTGCTTTTTATTTTATTTTATTTTATTTCATTTGATTTTATTTTATTTATTTTTGGTTTTGATACTGTCGGTATTATACTTTGTGATCCTGTTGGAAAAAACTGCTGTGACGAAACGTTTTATGATAGAGTTTCTGTGGCTTTTTGAAAATTGGTTTTGACATTTTTTTTTCTTATTTTCTCAGTGGCGTGGGTTTGCGTTGTGATAGAATGAACACATATGTCGTGGTGCTGAGTTATTGTTGTCGTAGATATTGCTGACTTAATGCGATTGTAGTTCAAACTACTGATTTGTATTGCTGACTTGATGCGATTGTAGTTCAAACTACTGATTTGTTAATAACCTTTGACAATCTCTGCCTCATTTGGTTTATATCTCTATTCTTCCTCCTGTCATGCAATTTTATTCAGCTGAGGGGAAGCCCGAAGATACTAGTTAACTTGTCTCATGTTAAAGTTCCTGTCCAATTACTCTAGTTAAAATTAACGTTGTTAACAAAATCTTTTCCCATACTAACGCTCAGGGCCTCGGCATAAGTCAAAGCCGTATATGCTGTTATATCATAACTAATTAAATTAATGCTTTTGGCTATTCTGAACCGTTTTACGTGATGATAACTTTGATGGTAATTATAATCCTGTCACTGTTGCTGGCGACAAATGCATCCTGTCTTTTGCTAGACGATATAATCAGTCATGGATAACTCATCTGATCAACTCAAAGTTTAGTTCATTGATGTGAAGAAAACATGGTTTAACGTCACACACTCCCCCCTGTCGGGAGGCTAGGACGGTACCCCTCACAGAGGGCTTTGTAACGTGGAATTTAATGAACCATGCCCTGGGTTCAACTTCGCCGGTGGCAGGATTCGAACCGCCATCACCTCGACCTTCGTCGCAAGTAACGACGCCCTAACCCGCAATGGTGTTAATAACAATCATCAATTTCTCGACCTTCAGCCCTCTTTAGAATTATTAAATATTTGAACTATTTTTCAGAAGTCTTTTATACCATATGAATGTAATTTTGGCCCCGAGGAATTCATGTACATAGATGTAATCTACCTGGCCATATTTTAAGTGTTTCACTTCTGCTGATAATTATGCTGTGTTCTATACCACAGCCAACGTGTTATGTACACAGCAAATAGGCATGCCGTGTTCTGAAATCCTGTATAATGCTGTGGAAGTCACTGAAAGTATTGTTGCTGAAGTTTTTGCTGTGGGCAGCCTCTTCCAGTACGCTGTGGTGCTGTGAAGACTTATAAACGTACTATAGTTTATCTTTATATTTAACGCTGTTGTATGCAATGCTAACAAAACTACAACCTTCTCAAATCTTCCATATCAATAAGAAGATCTCTGACAGTGTCGTTACTATTATTCTGTGGCAATGATGAAAGAAATATTAGTCACTCTAGACCTGATTCCATGAGTCTTTGATTCAGTTCACTGACGGTGATGTTGTTTATGCTGATCATGCTGCAGCCTGCTGTTTATACCAGTTATGCTGTGTAGCCATGCTGCAGAAATGCTACGAGCTATGCTGCAGCCTGCTGTTTATACCAGTTATGCTGTGTAGCCATGCTGCAGAAATGCTACGAGCTATGCTGCAGCCTGCTGTTTATACCAGTTATGCTGTGTAGCCATGCTGCAGAAATGCTACGAGCTATGCTGCAGCCTTCTGGAACCTTCCGAGGGCTCCATCGATACCTTCCGTTTAACCCCGAGAGTCCGACAAGGGGAGGTGAGAG
>NC_134792.1:56528539-56533539 GCF_046742065.1 Oratosquilla oratoria | reverse complement strand
CGGTTAAAGAAACATGGCATCATTACTAGGTTAAGAGCAGTTTAGGTTAACCATTTCTAAACCGAGTAGTCACTTTGACGGATTTGTTCCGACCAGCGACAAATCCAAGATGTAGGTCAACAGAGAGGATTTTTTTTTCATTTCTTTTCGTCATTTTCCATAAGGTTTTAACTTCTGCTCAGAGAGGATTTTTTTTCATTTCTTTTCGTCAATTTCCATAAGGTTTTAACTTCTGCTCGTTTATTGCCTTATTTTCGTCTCCTGTGTCCTAGTAAAACAGAGAGGATTTTTTTTTCATTTCTTTTCGTCAATTTCCATAAAGTTTTAACTTCAGCTCGTTTATTGTCTTATTTTCGTCTCCTGTGTGTAAATCAGCTGATTGTTTGTTTTGCACTTATTCGTTTACACAGAAACAAACAAAAAAAAAGAATTAAAAAAAAATCGAGGATTCGGCGGACCGTCTAATTAATTTGTCACCGAACAAGTTTTAACATACATGTTTTATGACCAAAAAAAAAAAAAAAAATTGATATTTGAATACTTAGACAATTTCTATTAACAACCTACCTAAACCATTTGTTCCGGTAACCATTTCTAAGTTCAGTAAAGTTAATCATAGAACAATGGAAATAAAGGATATAAGAATGAATGAACGTGGGAGCGATTAAAAGAAGGTAATTGAATGTAATAAAGAGAAGTACAGGTAATAGAGGTTTTGAAAAAGGTACAAGAGAAAAGGAGATAGCTTTTGGTGTTTGTTTATTATTTAACTATACCTATGCATTTATTTATGTATTTTATTTGTTATTTACATTACTATAATTTTTTATTTATTATTTTATTATTATTATGATTTTTTTTTCGCATCCGACCTAGATATGGACCAAAAGGTCTCTTGTCGGCATGCTCCGCCTTTGTAATCCTTTGTAATCTTTGTAAGAGGAAGAGGGACCAATACTCTGGTGGTAGAATACAGAGTTGAAAGACCTGGATGAGGTTACTGTCACACTATCCGCCCCAACCCTTTGCGTCAAATTGTTGGTTGTAGCTGTCTTCCTTATGAGTCGCTGTTGGACCTCGAAACGTTATGAGTTTTAACCACGGGGTGGTGGCCGGTCGTCATACAAAGTTGTGGATGTCGTCAGGTGATTTTTATTAAGTTAATTGATCTTGCTCGTCATATGGCTGCATCTGGCATCGTCGTATAATGTGATACTGACATAACATAGGACTTGATGTCACCGAAGATGAAGAAGCCCTTGTATGAAAATCGTAACAACCTGCAGAATAAGAAGAAGAGAAAGAAGAAAATATAAGAAGATGATGAGGGAAAAGACAAAGAGGAAGAAGAGGAAAGAAGGAAATATAAGAAGAATATAAGGGGAAAGACAAAGAAGGAAAGAAGAAAATATAAGAAAAAGATGAAGGAAAAGACAAAGAAGAAGAAGAGGATCACAGAGAGTGGTCGAAATATACAGATCTTTTTACTTTCGCTTATTCTTCTCCGAAAGTGGGTCATCAGTATAATATAAGAAGAAGATGAGGGGAAATACAAAGAAGTAGAATAGGAAAGAGAAAGAATATATTTGATGACAAAATAAGTAACCAGGTTAAGAGGACTGACCGAGAAGTCTTGATTCCCTCATCTCGGACGCTACTCACCGTTCGAATGAAATGAACGACATACTCTGTGGCATTTTACTTCGGCAACAGCTGCTAATTCCCCCCCATTTGAAGAGTTGCTCACGGACTAAAAAAGAATAGAGGAATGCGCCAAGCTACCTGTGCAAATCCGAACAACGTCAAACGCGATTACTAGAGGCGGTTTTATGGCATCTACTCCCGTCAACAAAAAGTGTCTTTATTGCTGAAGTAAACGTATGTTTCAGTCTTCAGGGTTGCAGATGGAGTGAAAGAATAGTAAGGAGAGGGCTAAATATAATCTATAATGACTACTAAGAGTCTGGTGTCATCCAGGTGTGCAGTCAAGCAAAACACACACACACACACACACACACACACACACACACACACACACACACACACACACACACACACACACACACACACACACACACACACACACACACGTCTCGGTGGCGCGGTTTTTAGAGTCCCCGACTGTCACTACGGCGGTCCGGGTTCGAATCCTACCCAGGGTTGAAATAATTTCAGTATCGCTGCGCTTCGAGTCGTTACTCCAACTCTCGTGGGCGAGGAGTTGTGTGTGTGTGTGTGCGTGTAAGGTCATAGCATTACCCATAAATTGGTCATGCGAGCTCTGGGCTCTCTTCCGCGAGGGAAATAGCTGACGATCACGAGTTCAGCACGTGATCCAAAGGCCAATGTGCATACACACGCACACATCACTTTTCCGTACAAGTACTACTTTCCCAAATACCTATTTCTCACAACAGTTTCCTTTCTATCCAGACATTTGCTTGCCGCCTTTCCTCTATAATTCACTGTAACATCCACTCCTCCGTTCACTGCCACATGTGGTCCCAAATACTTAGATTTCTATGTCCTGCCTTTTGATCCCTCATGCTCGCACCTAGCTTGTCACTCTCATCACTCCTCGTACATCTCACCACTTTATTTTGACCACATTTACTCTCAACTTTCTCCTTATCAAACTCAGTCACCAGCTCCTAAGAATCAGCTATAAGTGCAGTGTCATCCGCAAACAACGACTGGCTCACATCCCACGTTCCTCCACGTCACTTACCACTGTATCCATATATATTCTAAACAACCTGAGCGCCATCACACAACCCTGAGACACCCTCACATAAACCTCAAACTAGTCGTAGGTGCAAGGGTGGCGTCTTGGATTGCTAACTTGTGATCCCGAGATCGATCCCCCAAAGGCATCAAAAGTATCACAACATTGCAAGCCATCATTCACCCGCTCTCTTGAGCAAGCTATGGTGTATTTGTGTGTGTGTGTGTGTGTGTGTGTGTGTGTGTGTGTGTGTGCGTGTGTGTGCGTGCGTGCGTGTGTGTGTGTGTGTGTGTGTGTGTGTGTGTGTGTGTGTGTGTGTGTGTGTGAGTACACATAATTACCCATAGACTGGATTCTTTTAAAGCTCAGAACAATCATCCGGTACAGTAAGAGTTGTCGATCACGAATTCAACACGTGATCCAATGCCATGCTGAACCGATTTTCTTTCCTGCTAAGGCGTGAAGGCTTCCTGTAATACTGCAAGTCGTTACTATGAGTGTGTGTCGTTAAGGTGACAGCATTACCCGTAGATCGATCTAAATGAGCTCGGAGTTGTCTTCCGGGAGGATAATAACTGTCTAGTACGTGATCCAAGACCATGGTGAATGACACACGCACACATACACGTACACACACACACACACACACACACACACACACACACACACACACACACACACACACACACACACACACACACACACACACACACACGACTCGGTGGCACAGTTGGTAGAGCGCTGAACTGGGAAGCAGAAGTGCTCCCAGTAGCCAGTTCGAATCCTGCCCAGGGCCGAAATTATTTCGGTATCGCTGTGCCTCGGGTCGTTACTCTGACTCTCGTGGGCGGGGAGTTGGGTGTGTGTGTGTGTGCAAGGTCATAGCATTACCCATAGATCGGACCTACGAGCTCTGAGCTCTCTTCCAGGAGGGAAATAGCTGTCGATCACGAGTCCAACACGTGATCCAAAAGACCAAGTGAATACACACACACACACACACACACACACACACACACACACACACACACACACACACACACACACACACACACACACACACACACACACACACACACACACACACACACAAAGGATTATTACAAAGGCGGAGCATGCCGACAGGAGACCTTTTGATCCATATCTAGGTCGGATGCGAAAAAAAAATCATATTAATAATAAAATAATAAATAAAAACTATAAAAATGTAAATAACAAATAAAATACATAAATAAATGCATACACACACAGAGTTGGTAGAGTCCCGGACTGTCAGTATGGCGGTACCGGCGGTACCTGGTTCGAATCCTGCCCAGGGCCGAAATCATTTCAGTATCGCTGCGCTTCGAGTCGTTACTCCAACTCTCGTGGGGGGGGGAGTTGGGTGTGTGTGTGTGTGTGCGTGTAAGGTCATAGCATTACCCATAGATCGCTCATACGAGCTCTGAGCTCTCTTCCGGCAGGGAGCTGTCGATCACTAGTCCAACACGTGATCCAAAGACGAAGGTGAATCACGCACACACACACACACACACACACACACACACACACACACACACACACACACACACACACACACACACACGCCCAGGGCTGAAATTGATTCAGTATCACTGGGCTTCGAGTCGTTACTCCAACTCTCGAGGGTGGGGTGTTGGGTGTGGGTGTGCGTGTAAGGTCATAGCATTACCAATAGGTCGGTCATACGAGCTCTGAGCTCTCTTCCGGAAAGGAAATGGCTGTCGATCACTAGTCCAACACGTGATTCCAAAGACCAAGGCGAATCATACACAAAAGTAAAGCAATGTTACCACAAGACTGATAACGAACAAGTACTGTGAGGAAAAGTTGAAAAGAACTTTGTAGAGAGATTTTAATTTGAGTCTAGTTAAGTTAGAGAATAGGAGACGGGACCCAACGAGTATTGCCCCTTGCCTGTATACTACAATTAGTTAAATATGATTAGGTAAGATGATGATTTTTATGATAGTCGCATGTAGGATTCGAACCTACTGCTCTCGGTCACCGTAAGATTGCCATCACAGAACGGCGACCGAAAGCAGTGGGTTCGAATCCTACATGCGACTGTCAAAAAATTATCAGATTAATGTCGCTGTCACTAGCGAATTTCTCTCATAATTAGGTAAACACACACACACACACACACACACACACACACACACACACACACACACACACACACACACACACACACACACACACACACACACACATACACACACAGATACACACTTTCAATCAGGAATCCAGCATT
>NC_134792.1:56511039-56521039 GCF_046742065.1 Oratosquilla oratoria | reverse complement strand
CATAACATATTCTGGCAAAACACGTTGCTGAGGCCCTCTCTTTAGTCCTTGGGAAAATCGGCAGAACACACGTTAGGAACTATGCAGATTTAATCGAAAACTTTATTGAAATGAATGTCAAAGACAGGTGTTCATTGAGCGTCGACGTCGTAACGTTGTTCACTAGTGTACCCACAGACGGTGTCATCGGTGAGAAAGAGAGATTACATGGAATTAGTAGAGAACAATATATATTTTGGATCTTTTAGTGTTACCAACATTAGGGCCGTCCAATGGGGTGCCCACTGGGCGTGGTAACAGTACCTATGTATATAGAAGCGATAGAGAGGGCGCACTTCAGTGAGGTGATTGATACTAAGTGATTTCTTTAATTAGACGATTGTCTCTTTATCACGCACAAGAACGGCCACAGTTGATCTGTTAGATAAGATAATCAAGGTTTAGTATAAGATAAGTTTACCGAGAAGATTAAGGGTCTCGCTTCCCTTCTTGGACAGCGCGAGACTCAGGGTCTATAGATAACCAACAAACAAGTAAGATCTTATCGAATTTCTTGGTATAAGAGAACCAAATCAGGAGTGGTGATCGGTTTCTCCCTCAGGGTATTGAAGACATGTGGCTGAGAATTCTCAGAAGAAGAAGGTCATGGAGACGTTTAAGAAACCAGGTTATCAAGAAATCATGCCTCAGACGTTGTTCAGAAAAAGAAAAGATAGAACAAATATACATTGTATATTGGGTATCTACTCCTACTTTGCCTCATGCTGAGCAAAATATTATGACTGATGGGCCTCATGATGGTAATTGGGGAAGAAAATCGGACAACTAGTAAAGCCAAGAACAACACAAGGCAACGACAATATCTTTGTCATGCGCCGCGATTGCGACAAGAAAGACAAGAATATCAAGCGAACGTAAGAAACCACAATCTAAGTTGAAATAAAATTACATCAAATGAAGTAGAATTAATTCGAATAAAATATAATAAGTTATACTTGAATAGAAGGAAATAAAACAAAACAAAATAACATTAAATATTGAATAGAATGAAACAAAACGAAATAGATAAAACGAAAATACGACCATGTATACTATTACTACCAAGCAAAAACGCTAATACCAGAGAATGAAAGATTGGTCCTTATTGGAAAAGAGGATTGTTATGATTGCATTCAGTATACTCGTATGTTACAAATTGCTCACCATATACTGTACATTTTATATATAAACGATGCATGATATATGTTTTTTATATATAACAAATATCACTTCGAGTTCGAGTAGTAACGAACTTGGGGCAAGAATATTTTCTGCTATTTCATAATCCTTGCTATTCTAATTGGTGTATGATATGTACTGTGTGTTATATAATATTTATCATACCTTGTATAGGGTACTGAATGCCTAGGATATATGAAATAATTATCTTAGGAATTTAAGTAACACACTCCTGGCCAGAAATACGAAATACTATTTATGATTGGATATTGATATCTACCCAAAAGAATACTGATAATTTATAAATTTTACTCTCCCTTTTTTCTGTTACCTCAAATTCTTCCTTCACTACTGTGTCTATATCTGCGGTACGATATTGTCATCATCGGAAATATTCACAAATTTTCAGCGACGAAATGCAATTGTATATTATAATCCATATCGTATTATATATTACGTTGTGTATTATAATGTATGTTATATACTGTACATTATGTTGTTTACAACCAGCTTAACATCATATATTGTGTATATATTGTATGTTTTATATTGCTTCATAAATAAACTGCATATGTACACACACACACACACACACACACACACACACACACACACACACACACACACACACACACACACACACACACACACACACACACACACACACACACACACATATATATATATATATATATATATATATATATATATATATATATAAGAACTGTCTAGTTTCTGCAACCGGGATTTATTGATAATGGGTGATTTCAATTTTACTGACATTGATTGGATGACCCTTGAACATGGCCATATAGGTAGTCGCTTGATTGATTTTCTTGGTGACAATTACTTAATTCACCATGTAAAAGAGCCCACAAGATATGGAAACTTACTCGATTTATTGATCACTAGCCGCGAAAGCATGGTAACTGATGTAGAAGTCGGTGAATCTGTTGCAAATAGCGATCACAACTTAGTCAGATTCAAACTCCTAAACAATTTTAGAATAGATACTTGTGCTTCTAAAATACCCGATTTCAGTAAAGCTCAGTTCATAGAACTACGTCAGGAGCTTCAGCTTACAGATTGGGAGGCAAAATTAAACGAAAGGCCTGTAGATCAGATGTGGGAAATATTTCAAAATACGCTCACTAAGATGATTCAAACTTACATTCCTTTTAAGGACAGACGTCCCCCAAATCAGGCTCGCCCAAAGTGGCTCGACAAAGAAACTGAAAAAAGTATTGCTAAAAAGAGACAGGCTTATAAGAAATATAAGTGCTCGGGTGCATCTAATGACTATGAAAGTTATGTATCAATACAGAGAGATTTAAAAAAGACAATAAGAAAAAGAAAACGACAATACGAAATGAACATCGCTGATAAATCCAAAGAGAATCCCAAAGAATTCTATAGTTACATTAGAGATAAAAAGGTTGTTAGGAATCACATTGGTCCACTATTATCTACTGACGGTCAACTTGAATATTCAAATGAAGGAATGTGTAATATCTTAAACAATTATTTTAGCTCGGTATTCGTAAACGAAACACCTCAAAGTGAATTCCAAACTGAAACCTGTGAAAAGTCTGGGGTAAACTTACTCACTACGGTAAATATAACAAAAGAAAAAATTAAAAGGTGTATAGATAAACTCAAAGTTAATAAAACACCAGGGCCTGACGGTTGGCATCCAAGAATCTTAAAGGAAATGAAAAATGAGATTGTTGTTCCATTAGAAATTATTTTCAAGAAATCCATCATATCCGGAGATGTCCCAAGAGAATGGAAGCTAGCTAACGTTACTCCCATATTCAAAAAAGGTGACAAAAAGAAACCAAATAACTATAGGCCTATAAATTTGACTTCAATCGTAGGAAAAATAATGGAAACTATCATCAGAGATGCTATCGAATATCATTTAGAAAGTAACCGTTTGATAAATGATAGCCAGCATGGTTTCAGACGGAAACGTTCTTGCGTGACTAACTTACTCGAATTCTACAACACAGTTATCTCGAATTATGACAAAAGAAACAATATAGATTTAATATATCTAGACTTTGCAAAAGCTTTTGATACCGTCCCACACGAAAGACTACTTACTAAATTAGCTTTGCATGGAATAAGTGGTAGCCTATTAGGTTGGACTAGTAATTGGTTGAAAGGTCGAAAACAGAGAGTTGTTTTAAATGGAAAAACTTCTGGATGGAAAAGTGTTGCAAGTGGAGTTCCTCAGGGTTCCGTTCTTGGGCCACTTCTATTCATAGTATATATAAATGATAAAGACCATGGACTAAAATCTACTGTTTCCAAATTTGCTGATGATACAAAACTGTGCGGAGTGGCAAATGATCACTCAAACCAATTAGATATTCAAGAAGATTTAGATCAATTACAGCAATGGTCTGAAAAGTGGCTAATGAAATTTAACACAAGTAAATGCAAGGTAATGCACATAGGTAAAAATAACAATAAGTACGATTACAAGTTATTTGGAAATTCGTTAACAAAAGTGGATAGTGAAAAAGATCTCGGCGTAATTATCAGTAACGACCTCAAATCATCCAAGCAGTGTATTTCAGCCTCTGAGAAAGCAAATAAGATTCTGGGATTGATTGCGCGATCTTTTGATTTCAAAAGTCCATCACTCATTAACAAGCTATATAAATCGTTAGTTCGTCCACATTTGGAATATGCTGTTTCCGTATGGTCACCGAATCTCATTAAAGACATTGACAGACTGGAAAAAGTACAACGGCGAGCCACAAAACTGATTCCAAATATCAAAAATAAATCATACGAAAATCGACTTAAGCACATGAATCTGTTTTCCCTAAAAAAGCGTAGACTCAGAGGTGACTTGATACAGGTCTTTAAGATTTTAAAGGGAATTGACAACATCAAAAGTGACAAAATTTTCACATTGAATGAGAATCAGACAAGAAACAATGGTCTCAAACTGTCCGGAAATAGATTCAATTTGGAAGTGGGTAGAAACAACTTTGCCAACCGTGTAGTTAATGAATGGAATAAACTTCCTGCACAGGTAGTGCAATGTAGTTCAGTTCGAAGCTTTAAGAATCATTTAGATAAATACCTAAGTGAGATGCTGTAATGATTATAATTTATGTTATATTATTTGTTTTTGTTTTGTTATAATTTGTCTGTCTGATTTTCATTTATTATTAGTTATATGTCAATTTATTATCATTTACTATTTACCTGTTTGTTTGTTATTCAACTATACCTATGCATTTATTTATGTATTTTATTTGTTATTTACATTATTATAGTTTTAATTAATTATATTATTATGATTTTTATATTTTTTTTTTTTTTTTTTTTTTTTTTTTTTTTTTTTTTTGCATCCGACCTAGATATGGATCAAAAGGTCTCCTGTCGGCATGCTCCGCCTTTGTAATCCTTTGTAATGTTGGTGTTGTGTTTATGAGCACGTGTAAGCATATGTGAGTGTGTGTGTGTACGCGTGTACGTGTTTATTCACAAAATATATACATACTAACTTGCTCATGTCTTTCTATATCGAAAACCTTGTATATTTACATTCACATACACTCGAACATCTAATGTGGACCATCCCAGTTCGTTTAAAGATATTATCAAACATATCGACTAATACTTTGTGCTACGCTGCCGCCCAAAAATGATCTTAAAATGACACGCCCAAACTGGACGATGGACACAAGGCAGCAGGATATGTCGTCGGGATTGGCCAGCGCTTCTATCCGTGGGGGATAGTATCGTAGTCGGTGAGGACAGCGGAGGGATAGTAGTTGGTAAGATTTTTTTTTTTTTTTTTTTTTTTTTTTTTTTTGTAGAGCCCTTTCACACTAGGCAACTGCAAGCAACCGGTGACTGTCACCGAGTTCTGGAATCCTTTCTCATCATCTCATTAGTCGAAAGAATGGCATCAATGGAGGAGGTGCTTCTGTTGGCTTTGCTGGTCAAGAAAAAGGGACGGTCGGTGACGGCAACTGTCAGTGACGGTCACTTGTTAACGGAGCGGGCAACATCCATAGCCTGTTGCACAGCCGGGCAACCGCAGTGACGTAGTGTGAAAGGCTCAATTTAAGATAATGGTAGGCAACTAGTGACCGTCACTAGTGACGGTCACTATTTGACTAATGTGAACGGGGCCTTATGATATCCCCTATTGATCACGATGATGATCACAAGACAGGTTGATAGTGTTAGAAGACGAACAGTTGTTAGATTTTCCTCACTTGTGTTGGCTCACTATAGCGTTGTAAATGATGTTAAGGTGCTTTCAGATGTTTGGCCAAATAGTCTAGGTGTTAGTAAACTGGTTGACAGAAGCCAGGACATTATAGATTCTTGGAAAATACACTTCAAACTTCGGTCGTATGTTGTTTTGTATCAGTCGTAGTAGATAAACTCTCTCTCTCCCTCTCTCTCTCTCTCTCTCTCTCTCTCTCTCTCTCTCTCTCTCTCTCTCTCTCTCTCTCTCTCTCTCTCTCTCTCTCTCTCTCTCTCTCTCTCTCTCTCTATTTTTTTTTTACAAATGTTATCACAGGCTGTCGCTTCCATTACATTACTATTTAATCTTGATTTGACAGGTCATATGATAAGCACACATCACATCACACGTACACACACACACACACACACACACACACACACACACACACACACACACACACACACACACACACACACACACACACACACACACACACACACACACACACACACACACACGCACACATTAATTCTCACCACCTCTCAACAACTTTGAGTTATTCATCATTCACCCACGAACTTAATCATTCACTAACTCCCAGACTCGCAACACGCACCCTCTCATTCATTCACTTACCCTCCCTCCCTCTCCCCCTCCCTCCCTCCCTCCCCCTCCCTCTCCCCCTCCCCCTCCTTCAATGAAGACCTTGATCTTGCAGCTTCGTCTACTTACTTGTTCGTCTCGCCGAACTTGCCACGTACCTTTCGAAGGCAGACACCTCCCCGTCCCCCTCTATCGTGCACCTGTTCTTTTTCACCTCATTGCACGCACGCAACACACGCACACACACACACACACACACACACACACACACACACACACACACACACACACACACACACACACACACACACACACACACACACACACACACACACACTATATATATATATACACACTTTGGTAGTTCTCAATTTTCGCGACTTCAGTCTATTCGCTTCTGGTTTAGCGCGATTGAGGTTATATTAAAATTTATTTGAATTGCGTGGTTCGTTTGAATTAACACCTGTTGTGTCCAGATTTTTTCATTTTCTTTTCTTTTTTCTTGACATCCAGAAGGTGTTTATCTTTAGAACGTACAGTATAATCCCCAACAAATTAATTTACGCGTTTCTTATTTACACGATGCCTCTTGTTCCCTATGTATCGCGTAAATTAAAAACCACTATATATATATATATATATATATATATATGTATATACATATATATATATATATATATGTATGAATGTATATATATATATATATACACGTACACATGCATACTCGACCACTTTCTGTATCTATCCCCATTCACTCAATCAGATGATCAACCCATCAATCAATATTATCTATTGAAGGTGGCTCGCTCATCAACTCCACTCAAACTATCAGTCAGGCAATTAATCAAGTGAATGATCCCTCAATCCTCTTTCAACTTTGCTTAGGTGTCTTCCTCACATGCTCAGTCCCATTAACTGCCTCGCTTAACCATTAATTCCTCATTTGCCTCTGAGGAGAACTCAGGTTATATAAAGACAGAATACTTTGGTGATTCGAGTCTGTATTTTTCGACCCACTGTATTGGTCAGTCCTCCAATAGATGCACTGTAAATAGTAATTTGCGTCTATTGCAAACTCTTCTCTAGGTGGTCCTGAGTTCGATGTCCGGGGAACACTGCGTGGCTGTCGGGGTGGTTCCCGACACCCCTGGACCCGCGGGGAGGCGACCCAAACATCGGCCTAAAAAAAAAAAAAAAAAAAAAAAACAGCGGCTTGCTGCAACTGACAGGGCTTTCCTTATCAGGGGTTTCTCACTTCCCACGACCTGGAAATCGTTGTCGACTGTCCTCGTCACCACCAAAGGTTCTTCGGTCTGGTTCTTGGTATTCGTCGTTATCCTGAATGAAGAAGAAAAAGAAGCGATAGATCGTCCATAGCAGCGACCATACGATAGAATCTGTCTCCGTTCTAACACAGTTTAGACCTCTCTCTCTCTCTCTCTCTCTCTCTCTCTCTCTCTCTCTCTCTCTCTCTCTCTCTCTCTCTCTCTCTCTCTCTCTCTCTCTCTCTCTCTCTCTCCTCTTTCCACAGCTCACTTCTAACCTATTCTTATCTCACCTAGACAAGTTAAAGATTAAATTAAAAAGGCAAGCCAATTCTTTATAGTAACTATTCACCTTTTTTCATCTTAACCCTCTCTCTCTCTCTCTCTCTCTCTCTCTCTCTCTCTCTCTCTCTCTCTCTCTCTCTCTCTCTCTCTCTCTCTCTCTCTCTCTCTCTCTCTCTCTCTCTCTCATGAATGGAATTGTCTGATGTTAATGATTTAATGAGAACAAATTTTAGGTTGCGAAGTTACTGATAGGATCTATAAATAGCTTCGAGTCATCCAAGGTAGCTATGGAGAATGGAAAAGGTTGTAAAGTTTACAAGATTTATGGTTATTTGATGTTAAATTCTATCTTATATAATTCTGTAATTACACTTCCAGGGCTGAGTGACCTCAATACGTGGCAGTTAGAATAGAAATGAATTCTAGTTATGATGACGAAAAAGGTTAACACGATTAAAATTGCAAAACGATTGATCAATTTTGTTGAGGCCAAATGATTTATTTTTTCCTGTTGGGATTAAAGTAGATGAAATGTCTTACGAACACTTCGATATGATAGCAGGCTGTGTATGTTTTTCAAAATTGTAGAACACACATACACACACACACACACACACACACACACACACACACACACACACACACACACACACACACACACACACACACACACCTGAAGTGGTAAGTTGGGTCTCTTTAACCACACCCATCTGAATTGAGATGTATGTCTTTGTGAAACTAAAGTTGCTGTGACCCTCACATACGCACGCACATAATATACACAAAGTATATAAGTAAGGGTGTGTGTGTGTGTGTGTGTGTGTGTGTGTGTGTGTGTGTGTGTGTGTGTGTGTGTGTGTGTGTGTGTGTGTGTGTGCATTGAGAGAGAAAAGATAGAATAGAGAGAGAGAGAGAAAGAGAAAGAGAGGGAGAAAGACAACTTCAAATCTAAACCAACACAACTGCATATAAAAACAAAAAAACAGATCAATATAATCATGCTTCTTCACATCAAGAATGTTTAGATATACATACAGGTGTGCAAGGTTACATGTATCTATGTATGAACTTGTGTCTATTCACATGAATAAAGTATGAATGAATAAAGCGATCAACTGCTTTGTGTTCATTCATAACTTCATGTATAGTATTTCGTAGTATCTGTAGGGAGCTGGGTAGAGTAGAGGAAGTTAAGTTGAGTAAATTGGACACGCATTGTTTGTTTTAACACTCCACCCAGAGAGATTTCCTGTAACCTAGAAAAAGAAAATCAACACGTATTCCTAGCTATTCCTCTCCTCACCAGAGAAATTATACTCACAAAGAATAGATTGATATATTAATGAATTTAAAAAAACCTGAATACGAGAAGACATGTATATGTTTTTTTATTTGAAATCTATATCATAATATCAGAGTTTCATCAACGCTTGCAATATGAATTGTAACCTTTGATAATTTTGTTGTGGTTCTCTCACACTAGACGATTTTGTTCGATTTAGAAAAGTTTCTAGGATTTGTCAAGATTTTTCTTTCTCTGTAGACATTTTATGACCATGCCGTGATGTTGACTATCGTATCCTTCCGTTTTATTTGTTTATTTGTTTGTTTATTATTTTTTGCTTGCTTATTATTTATTATTTGTCAATTCATTATTATTTACTATTTACCTGTTTGTTTATTATTCAACTATACCTATGCATTTATTTATTTTTTATTGTTATTTATATTATTAATTTATTTATTAATTTTTCTTTTATTTATTTACCATTATTACAATTTTTTTCCTCATTCGACCTAGTTATGGACCAAAAGGTCTCCTGTTGGCATGCTCCTCCTTTGTAATCCTTTGTAATCCTTCCAGATAATTTCATTCAATTGAAATTATATGTCGGGTCAATTCTAGAATTTCTCCCCACCACATTGGTCAACTGTAAATTCTCCATTAGGTTAGATCAGGTCAGGTTAGGTTATGTATCGCGAGGCATAATCAACTGTAGGATGTTAGTTCAGGTCAGGTTAGGTTAGGTAAGGTAAGGTCAGGTTAGGTTATGTATCATGAGCCATAATCAACTGTAGAATGTTAGGCCAGGTTAGGTTAGGTTAGGTAAAGTCAGGTTAGGTTATATATCACGAGCCATAATCAACTATGTAATGTCCACCGCCGGCAACACTCAATTGTACAGGGTGGTTCAAATGTCTTGTTACCCCTACCAATAGGGGTACAAGTATTACAGTAATACAAAACACATGTCCTGGATTCAAGCTGTTTGTAAGTGTATGGGCATATGAGCGTGTACATTCAGGCAAGAGCGTAACGGACGCTGTGCGACATGACGTCACTGAAAGATTTTGTTCCAGTGTTCTTATTTTGTTCTATTGTCCTTTCAGTAAACAAACTGAA
>NC_134792.1:56493539-56506039 GCF_046742065.1 Oratosquilla oratoria | reverse complement strand
AATGTCTGCTCGTCTGTTGCCTATGCTGTTTCAGTAACCGGTGAACTTGTGTGTGTGTGTGTGTGTGTGTGTGTGTGTGTGTGTGTGTGTGTGTGTGTGTGCGTTTGTCTGGTCTCAATATTTGTATCTTCACCGGATACGTTTATATTTGGGTGTGCCTGCATTCGCCATTCCTTTTATCTCTACCCCCGTCTCCCTTGTGTCGTTCCGTTCACGCGAGGCTTCTATATGGCCCCTCAGAAGAAGAAAAAAGTAATACAATGCAGCGACGTCAATCGATAAACGATAAGACCAAACCCGGGGAGGCCCCGACAAGAGTGAAGACCGCTCAAGAGTTCGCGAACCAAAAAAGATTCGCTTTACGTACAGATACTCGACTTACGTACAGATATGCGCATTTAGGCAACTGACAGTTGGAATGACGGGATGAAAGGGCGCATGCGTTGATAAGAGGCCGGTGTAACGGGCACATCATTTCTCGGGGGAATATGAGGGCATAAATTGGATGTAATCATGACAACAAAACGAGTTTCGGGGTTCATAGCATCGCACTACAATGCCGCGGTAGGAACAGAACTTCTGTACATAAACTCACGTTGATAGAAAACACGTAGGAACATTGTATCAGTATCTTAGCATACTGACGAGGCTGCGCGTGTTCATTTCAAGGACCAGGTCGCTCGGGAAACCAAATGAAGGTGCTGACGGTCCTCGATTCGATTCTTTCCCTCGAGCATCGTGTATGTGATCTACTTCAGCGTTTATCTGTATTCTCCCCACAGAACCCGGTCTTCTTGTGATCATACGTTCAAGAATCGATTCAAAGAGAACCCAGATCTTCCCATGCAATTAATATGCTGCGTCTGCTCTTGAGGTTTGGTTCGATAGAATTCGAACCCCTAAGTTATGGTGCATGCAGACACATCAAATAAAGACTCCTGGGTCGAGGTCCCGAGTTTGATCCTGGTTAGGTGAACAAGATCGCAAAGGCGTGATCTCAAACGGATTCTTTCCACTCGAAACTTTGTCCAGATGAAGCGAGAGAAAGAGTTCCAGTGCCTTTTGACTTGGCTACACCCCTTATAAGAGGGAAAAAACCCTTTGTATATAGATAGACAATAAGCAAGCAGTGTCTGAGTCCTAGGATCAATTTCGAGATTGCCTTCACTACTAGATTGGAACTAGTATTCACTATAGTACTCGTACTCTTTGTCCTCTTTAAGAACTATTGGAGTAATTAATCTTTTATAGTATTTTAATTTCGAGGCCAAATTTTGTTAAATTAAAGTAAGTTCCAGTTTAGTAAATGAATCAGGATTGGATTAATTAGGAGTTGTAATTGAAAATTTGGCCATCAAATACGCAACTTTGAGTAATTATAATTGTATTTATGATTGAAAATTGCATATAAACTGTGTTTGTGGTTATGTTTTCTATTACCTAATTAAGCTATAGAGACGGGAAACTTTGACAAAATATCTAACTATACGTAGAATAAAATATAACTGATAAAGTATGTTAATTTGATACTTTCAAGCTTAAATACATAATCTAATATGGATAATCTTTAAACTCAGTTAATGTATAATCAATGTGAATATCTGTAAATTTAAATATAGAGATAAACATCTTAGTTCGATCATATTTTAAACCGTGAAGTACAATCACCTCAAGCCTAAACAAAATCAACTACTGCAGTTGGATGTAAAACCTTATAGGAAATTGTCAACTTATTTGGACCAGACCCAAAGTAATATGTAGCAGTCCTCTTTTAATTATAATAGCCCTCTTTTTCAAAATCACCTATTAGTTTCTTCTTTTATATTTAACTAAATTTCACTGTTTTCACCACGCATGTTGAAGAATTAATAAATAAATGAAAAGTAGAAATAAAAAGGTTTTCCCTGAATTCTCTTTTGTTGTATCCCAAAGCGATGTTCTCTATCAAGGACCACGAGCAAGGTAATCTTTACATGAAAAAGCTGCTTCCTTCTTCCAGTCTATCTCGCTTTAGAACTGGAATTTAAATCTCCAGAAAATGGCTGCGATAGCGTACTTCACCTAACTTGCTGGAATTTGACCTTTCAGAAGATATTTACTGTAGCTTGATGTCTCCATTTGAGCGATCCCCAATTTAATCTTGCAGAAGAAATATTGTTTTAATTTCACAATAGAAATATAGTTGAGAATAATCTGGCAAAAATATATAAATAAATTAATAAATCTGAGAGTTCCAGTGATTGCATTCCTGGTTTAACAAAAAGAAACTTCGAAGAAGAACTTTGGCCGGTGTCTCACGGTCCGACATAGCTGTTCCTACTTATTGTTGGCTATAGCAAATTCTCCCTTATGAGTCATAGAACTCAAAAGGTTATGATAGTATTTGAACCAGGAGGAGATGGTGGTCGTTCTATAAAGTTCTAGCTGTCGCTAGGTGATTTGATTAAATTAAACTTGACTATTTCCTGGCCGCAAAGTCTTCCTTATGAGTCATCGAACCCAATAGGTTATGATAGTATTTGAACCAGGAGGATATGGTGGTCGTTCTGACTATCGCCAGGTGATTTGATTAAGCAAATTAGACTTGCCCATTACCTGGCCGCATCCGGCGGTGCCGCATAGTGTGACACCGGCATTTCTGTTTTTCAAAGAGGATTAAAAGAGAGTTTGTGTATCTGGATCAGTGACGTACGAACTGACCCAGATAGACGTATTGAATTTTTGTGTCTATACAGGTGCCGACGTTTGTTTTCTTCTATTACTGTGCACTGAATGTGAAATCTCTATATTAATAACATTTGGGGGTGGGGTAGGGTTAAACTTCATTTGGGGGGTGGGGTGGGCTTGAACTTTTGTAACATCCCTACGGCTCAGAGGTACGTAGCATTTTTTTTTTGTTACACAAATGAGGAGTTCAGAAACACAGGGGCATCCCCGCCACTTTTACTGGTTTCGAGTTAGGCGCGAATCGTGGGGTAGTCTTTGATGGCTACGCTTTGGCTTGGCGCAAGGAAGGATGAAACCTTTTCGGGCTTTCTTCATTTATTGAAGCGAAGAGGTATTCACAGCGTGGGGAGAGTCCCCATATGCTTTCTCTCAGTGAAAGTCTTCCTTGATGCTACCGTCAAAGGGATTAAACAAAAACAACTGTATCAGCGTTTCTGTGTAAGGTTGCCTATTCTCTAATAATTTTGTCTTTCTACAATAATATTCGTGGGTTAGTTATAGGTATTATGTGTCTTATTAATATTAGTGAATGTGCCTTGACGTGGTATATAGTTTATAGTTATGATTATGTAGTTTGGTAGGTATAAGGAAATGGTTTGTTTGTGTCTCACATGTATTTGTTTCGGTATAGGTATTATGTGTCTAATTGATATTAGTGAATGTGCCTTGACGTGGTATATAGTTTATAGTTATAATTATGTAGTTTGGTAGGTATAAGGAAATGTTTTGTTTGTGTCTCACATGTACTTGTTTCGGTATAGGTATGATGTGTCTAGTTAATATTAGTGAATGTGCCTTGACGTGGTATATGGTTTATAGTTATAATAATGTAGTTTGGTAGGTATAAGGAAACTGTGTCTCAATTTACATTATGTACTCATTTCGGTAACTTTCCGTAGGGCGGTGGTGTGATGTGTGTTGTATGCTTGAGTCAGGTGTTTACGATTATTTGGGAGTGTGGAGATATTGTAAGGCACCGGTGCCTATCAACACCTCGCATGTATGTGGATCACGTGTCAGGCATGTGACATCGGAGATATGGTTATAGGGTTAGTATATGGATAGAGTGGAAGGCGTAAGCCTAATTTATATGCTAATCCATGCTTAACTCGAAACCAGCAGAAGTGGCGAGGATGCCCCTCTGTTTCTGGAGACGTCAAATATGAATTCTGAACATGTTTACTTCTTACAATTCCTCTTCCATCTCTTTATACCTCTTGTATGATTCCACCCATTCCGTGCATTAGTGTCCCCAAGGGTAGAATTGCTAGTTATTAGGACAGTACCTGTGCTAAGGTGTTTCCAGTTATAAATTCACCATCCCACGCCCACGCAGTGGGAAGTGAGAAACCCCTGGTAGGCCAAGGCCCTGTTTTTTTTTTTTTTTTTTTTTTTTTTTTTTTTCAAGACGGTATCCACTGGGCTACCTTGCAGTTATTATTTAACTATACCTCTGCATTTATTTATCTATTTTACTCATTATTATTTATATCATTATAATATTTATTGATTGATTGATTTTTTTATTTATCATTATTATATTTTTCTTCGCATCCGACCTAGCTATGGACCAAAAGGTCTCCTGTCAGCATGCTCCTCCCTCCTTTGTAATCCTTTGAGAAAAGGACTTCAGCGTGGGTGTCTGTGGATGACCTGATTGTCCGAAAACTCAAATCAGAGGCTTTATTGTGCGTTCGCAAAGCATCCAATCCAATTTCTGTATTTTTTATTTTTCTTATTTTTCATTTTTTGTATTTATTTATTTATTTATCTATTTTATTTAATTTTTTTTTTTTTGCCGTTTTCGAACATTAATCCTTTCAGCTCGGTGACGCATTTGATGAATTTTGTTTTGGTCATCGTCAGTAGATTCTGTTTAGATGAAGAAATACACACCAATCACAGAGCTTTTCATATATTCAATTTCTCCATTGTATCGCGATAGATATTAGATTTTTGTGTTTATACAGGTGCCGACGTTTTTTTTTTATTTATTCTCTTATTTACATATTAATTATTTGTTTATTGTTAATTGATACGTACTTTCTTATTTAAGTTATTAATCTATTAATTAGTTGATTTCATCTATCGCTTGATTGATTAGATAATGACTGATTAAAAATAATTGATTGATAAGAAAAAGAAAATATTCTGACAGGTTGACAGAAACTGTGCCAATTCAAAATCTGGGAAATATTTTGAAAGTTCATTTTCGAAAAAGGGAGGAAGAGACTTCCAGAGACTCCCAACAGAAGTATAGTAAGAAAGAGTAACTATAAGTTGACTCATTCAACATAATTATATCCTCACAGAAAACGGACAAGAAGTTTCATATCTGCGATTTAAACTACGCCTCTGTCTGAGCATCTAGAAGATTCCATAGACCTCTGTGTCTGATTCCATAGACCTGTGTGTCTGTGTTTGTACATTGTGGCTTTGATAACGACTGCCTATGTGTTTTTTACTATTCACGTGTCAACTTCCTTGGCACTAACCATACATACAGTGATCTGTGCTCTCGTTTATTCTGATTCCCTGTTCCTCAGCCCTTGTCCATTTTCGTGCTTGTGTCTGCGTCTGTAACGACGACTTTGAAGAACCTCGCCAAGATTCTGCCCAGGAAGGTAAGAACGGAGAGGCAGGGACGGCATGAGCGGTATGGGCACTTCGCCAAACCCCAGTTATGACTTCGCCAAACCCCAGTGTATATAAGGGCAGATTGTGAGAAGGGGACGCTGGGGGAAGGGAGAACGGATGGGGATGAGGGTTACTGAGAGAGAGAGAGAGAGAGAGAGAGAGGGAGGGAGAGGGGGGGGGAGGGAGGGAGGGAGGGAGGGAGAGAGGGAGGGAGGAAGGGAGGGAGGGAGGGGGGAGAAGGATAGATGGTGGAGCGAAGGAGCAAAAAAGGTTTGGATGCGTTGGGGGTGGGGTAATTATTAACACTGTCAAGAGCGAAGAAGACAAGGAGGGGGAAGAGGGGAGGGAAAGGGTAGCTAGAGAGGATAATGAGGAGGAGGAGGAGGAGGAGGGAAGGAACAGGAGAATAGAAGAAGTGGAGGGGAATGATAGAAAGAGAAATGAGAGAGGACGAAAAGGAGGAAGGGGAGTGAAGGAATAGGAAAAGAGGATAAGAAAGAGGAGGAAGAAGGGGAGGAGGAAAAGGAGGAGGAGGAAGAGGAATAGGAAGAGTGGAGAAGAAAATGGAAGAAGAAGAGGAAGGAAGGAAGAAGGGGGAGGAGGAAAAGGAGGAGAAGGAAGAGGAATAGGAAGAGAGGAGACGAAAGTTGAGGAAGAAGAGGAGGCCATTGAAGAGGAGGAGGAGGATGGGGAGTGAAGGGATAGGAAGAGAGGAGAAGAAAGTGGAGGTAGAAGAGGAGGGGAGGGAGAAAGAGGAGGAGGGATAACAGGAGGAAAGGGGATGATGGAATAGGAAGAGAAGAAAAGAAAGTGGAGGAAGAAGAGGAAGGAAGGAAGGAAGAGGAAGGGAGGAGAAGGAAGTGGAGGAAGAGGAGAAGGGGAGGGAGAAAGAGGAAGGAGAGTAAAGAAATAGGAAGAGTGGAGGAGAGAGTAGAAGAAGATGAGGAGGGGAGGGAGAAAGAGAAGGAGGAATAGGAGGAGGAAGGGGAGTGAAGGAATAAGAAGAGTAGAAAAAAGTGGAGGAAGAAGAGAAGGGGAGGGAGAAGGAGGGGGAGGAAAAGGAGAATGAAGGGGAGGAAGAAGAGGGAGGAGGGGAGGGAGAAGGAGCGGAGGAAAAGGAGGATGGAGTGGAGGAAGAAGAGGAGGGAGGGAGAAGAAGGGGGAAAGGAGGAGGAAGGAGAGGAAGAAGAGGAAGGGAGGGAGAAGGAGCGGAGGAAAAGGAGGAGGAAGGGGAGGAAGAGGAGAAGGGGAGGGAGAAGGAGGAGGAGGAAGATGAGGAGGAAGGGGAGGAAGAAGAGGAGGAGGGGAGGGAGAAGGAGGGGGAGGAAGAAGAGGGAGGAGGGGAGGGAGAAGGAGCGGAGGAAGAGGAGAAGGGGAGGTAGAAGAGGAGGAGGAAGATGAGGAGGAAGGGGAGGAGGAAGAGGGAGGAGGGGTGGAGAAGGAGGAAGAGGAAAAGGAGTAAGCAGAAGTGGTCAGAAGATGGGTTGGGGGTGTATATCACGGACACTTGCATGGATGGGGGGGTTGGGGGATTGGGGGGACTGTGTGTCAGGAATGATTGGGGGTGGATGGTAGAAGGGAATAAGAGGATTTATAGGGGGGATGAGGTGATGGATGATGGGTGATTGGTAGGCGGTGATTGGTATGTAATTGGTAGTGAGTGCTGGTTGGTCGGTGATTGGTGAGTGGGTGCGGTTGGCGTTGTTATGAGAGGTGGGGGAGCTGGTGATGATTGGGCGTGATGAGGGGTGTCGGAAGTGATGAGGAGCGTTCAGACTATTCGTGGTGTTTTGCGGTCGCGGTTCGGCTGAAAGGAATCGTCTGGAAAAAGGTTCTTCTTCAAGCAAGTGGAAGATCAACAGAAGGTCTTCTTTCCGAAGAGTCTAGGATTTTGGTTTTTGACTTCCGAAGAGTCTAGGATTTTGGTGTTTGACCTGTCGAGGGCTTGTCAAAGAACAAAGAATTTCTTCGAAGTGAGATCGAAACTCTGAGAGAGAGAGAGAGGAGAGAGAGAGAGAGAGAGAGAGAGAGAGAGAGAGAGAGAGAGAGAGAAATAAAAAAGATAAAATGTAATTTAGCAAAACTGGAGAAATTCAAACAAACTCATCCGGAACATTAATGAAGAATATCCTTTTCAAGTTCAATGGAACTGAGACGATTCGAAAGGATTCTTCCTAACACAGCGACTCTTTTTGGCAGAATAAAACTGAATTTCCCCCAAAAAAAGAAGAAGAAAAAAAAGTGACTAAATTAATTTGAAAGGGGAGAGAATGGGAAAGGGCAAAGGGACATTGAGATGAAGGAAGAGAGGGATGGAAGAAAACGGAGAAATCCCTTTGGTTTGTGTCAAAATGTATTTCATACATAACCACTTCCTAGTCTCCCTTCCCTCCCTTCCTTGCTTTACAGTATCATCTATACACATCCATTCTCCATTCACCCCTATATCCTGCCTTCTCCCCTCCTTGCTCAACAGACATTCCCCTCTTGCTCAACGCCTCTTTCATCCCATCCATCCATATATTCCTCGGTCGTTCCCTCAAGTTCACTCCCTCCACCTCTGCCTTCCACACCTCCTTTACTAATATTTTGTCACTCATTCTTTCCATGTCCAAACCATCCTAATACTCTTTCATCTGCCATCCCCTATTCCATCCAACTCTCCTCCTCACCTCCTCGTCCTTCACACTATCCAACTTTGTAACCAAACCATACTTCTCAGACATTTCATCTCAAACACACTTAAACTTTTCCTCTCTGCCCCTCTTAAATTCTAAGTTTCTGCCCCATATAGTCCCGTCGGCACATTCACCCCTTCATATAGTCTCATCTTTGCATCCATTCCCGAAAGTCTATTTCTCATGAGACGTCTTAATCCCCTCAAGGCATTTACTTGTTTCTCTCAGTCTACAATTTACCTCCACCTGCACTCCTCCCTTTCCTGCCATATGCGACCCCAAATACCTAAAGCTATCCACTTCCTCCAGGCTCTCTCCTTTAAGACTTACCTCCAACTCGTAGTGATGGGACTAGGCATCATGCTCTCTGTAACCCTGAGGGGTACATTCCTACGAGAAGTCAAGTATATGTGTGCATATATATATGTATATATATATATATATATATATATATATATATATATGTGTATATATACATATATATATACATATACATATATATATATACATACATATATACATATATATATATATAAACACACACACACACACACACACACACACACACACACACACACACACACACACACACACACACACACACACACATATATATATATATATATATATATATATATATATATATACATACACACACGCACACACACACCCACACACACACACACACACACACATACGCACAGACACACACACACACACACACACACACACACACACACACATACACACACACACACACACACATATATATATATATATATATATATATAGATATATATATATATATATATATATATATATATCTGTATATATTAGGAAAACCTTTTTTCTTTTTGTGATGCGCGACATATGAAGTTTGATGAATGTAATCAAAATTGGTTTGAATCAAAACATACATCCATTTATTTGTAATTTTATTTCCTTTATTTTTTTTCACCATCCTGACAGCGTTTGAATTGCTACGAGTTACGTTATTTCATGAATTCATCAATTTCAAATATTCTGTACACATAATGTTACTCTTATTTCCGTCGTGATTTTTTTGATAAGTTGCCTTTATATTGATCCCGAAGTGTTATTCTTCCTGTGTACAATTGGGTCTAAAAGCGTCATACAGCCTCTCACGAGAAAGATAGATAAATAGATTTATAAATAGACCGTTATGTTGTATAACACCCCAGACATCCATGGTTTATCGGAACTACAAGTTATACATTCCTCATTCTTGTATACTTTGTATGATTCTAAATACAGTAGTTCTCTTACGGTAAGAGTGAGTTTTGTAAAAAAAAAATTCTATTGATACAAGTGGGAGTAGAATCGTGCCTTTTGACTTTGGCTACCTCCCTTGTAAGGTGGAAAAAAACGCCTTGGTATATGTATGTATGTACAAAGAATATATTTGCAAAGCTCTGATCTACCGTGGGACAAGTTCTTATGTCCGCTGAAGCAGAATATTTGTACCACCCGAGGACTCATAAACATGGAACATAATGAGCACAGAATCTAATGGTAGATTTATGAGACAAATGCATAATGCATCTTCTTTTTTTTTCCTTTCTAGCAAGGTGAAAATCAAGCTGCATAATGCATAATCCCTGTTCATTATACCTGGCTCCTGATAAGCACGTACGTGTTCCAGTACGATAACTATCGTACACATAATGCCTGGTCTTCTGATGAGTTATCATCACAACTACCGAAACGTTTAGGTCTCGATATATTCGACGCTTGAGTCAACCTCCCTAAGAGAAGTTTGCACCACTTTATGTTTCAGTGTAGGCATATAGTAATTTATTTGATATATTATCGTATGTTGGTATATACATATGCATATTAGATATGTGTAAATGTGAGAGTATTTCATGATAAGTAGTCTGCACGGATGTATGCACTGTTTTTCATGAGTTAGTTTCTCTGAGGAAGGACATAATTACGAGACGTTCAGTACTGTTTCCTTCTACACCTATATATATATATATATATATATATATATATATATATATATATATATATATATATATATATATATATATATATATATTCAAAAAACCAAAATGTCACAACACATTTGGTAAATGTTTGAAAATAACCCACAGTCGTATAAACAAAGTAAAAGAAACAGAATATCTGTATATTTCGACCACAACTTCTGCTGAAGAGGACCACAGTTGTGGTCGAAATATACAGATTTTATGTTTCTTTTGCTTTGTTTCTCCGACAGTGGGTTATATCTAAACAATATATATGTATATATATATATATATATATATATATATATATATATAATATGTTCTGTGTGTGTGTGTGTATATACTTGAGGACAGGATGTCGGCAGGAATGGAAGCGTTATTGAGTTTTTTCAGAAACATTTTCAAACTTTCGAGCAATACCTTGCTGTGAAGGTGCGAATGCGTTTAACAGAAACCCAAGTGACATTTGAAAGTTTAACATCTCAAAGACGTCTGTCGATCACGATGGTCATAACCCCCCAGTAGCCCGCTACTTTTCGGGACGCAAGATCTCTCATGGTTACCTCTTCTGGTGTGTGTGTGTGTGGCTCGTATTTAATTCCATGTTTTTATTTCTGCATAATTCCCACGCTTGGATTTAATTTAAACCCCTTTGCACATTCACAGACAGGAAATTGCTTGAAAACTTGAAAAGTTTTAGTACAATCTCAACAACTATTTCAGTGCTCTCAACCTCTTGTCTTTATGCATTCAGCATGTCCTACTCCCGAGATATATATGTATATATATATATATATATATATATATATATATATATATGTATATATATACATATATATATATTATATATATATATATATATATTCTACACCTGGTCTGGATGGATGCCATGCAGAATGTCTGAAAAAAGGAGGTTCAGTGATGGTGGACTGGTTGGTGAGGTTATTTAATGTTTGCTGGAGAGAGGGTAGAGTACCGGAGGACTGGAGAAGTGCCTGTATAGTTCCTCTTTACAAGGGAAAAGGGGACAAGTGTGAATGTAGTAGTTTCAGAGGGATTAGCCTGTTAAGTGTAGTAGGGAAGGCTTATGGGAGGATCTTAATTGAGAGGATTAGGAGAGGAACAGAAGGAGTAATTGGTGAGGAACAGTGTGGATTTAGGACAGGTAGAGGTTGTGTAGATCAGATCTTTGTGGTAAGACAGATATGTGAGAAAGCTATAGGAAAGGGGAAGGATGTTTTTTTGGGCTTTTATGGATCTGGAAAAGGCATATGATAGGGTAGACAGAAAGGCACTGTGGGAGGTTATGCAGATTTATGGGATAGGAGGAAAGCTTATGGGAGCTGTCAAGAGTTTTTATGAGAGTAGTAGAGCATGTGTCAGGATTAGAAATGGAGAGAGTGAGTGGTTTGAAGTAAAGGTGGGACTTCGTCAAGGATGCGTTATGTCACCCTGGCTGTTCAACTTATACATGGATGGGGTGGTGCGAGAGGTGAATGCTAGGGTAGTGGGTCAGGGATTGGAGATGGTTAAAGAAAATGAAGAAAAGTGGGAGGTGAGCCAGCTGTTGTTTGCGGACGACACTGCGCTTGTGGCAGGGTCAGAGGAGGGATTGAGGAAGCTGGTGGCAGAGTTTGGGAGAGTATGTGATAGAAGAAAGCTAAAGATAAATGTGGATAAAAGTAAGGTGATGAGATGTACAAGGGGTGAAAGTGGCAGTAGACTGGAAGTGAACATTAAGGGAGAGCGACTGGAGGAAGTGGATAGTTTTAGATACTTGGGTGCAAGTGTAGCTGGAAAAGGTGGAGTGAAGGTGGAGGTAGAATGTAGATTGAGAGAAGCGAGTAAATGCCTTGGTGGTTTAAAGAGTGTAATGAGGAATAGACATTTGGGAATGGATGCGAAGAGGAGACTGTATGAAGGAGTGATTGTGCCAACAGCACTGTATGGGGCAGAAACGTGGAATATAAGAGAAGAAGAGAGAAGGAGTTTGAATGTGTTTGAGATGAGGTGTCTGAGAAGTATGGTGGGGGTTACTAGGCTGGATAGAGTGAGAAATGAGGAGGTGAGGAGGAGAACAGGGGTGAAAAAGGATTTGGGAGATAGGGTTGATGAAAGAATATTAGGATGGTTTGGACACATGGAAAGAATGAGTGAAGAAAGACTAGTAAAAGAGGTATGGAAGGCAGATGTGGAGGGAGTGAACATGAGGGGACGTCCTAGGATGAGGTGGATGGATGGGGTGAAGGGGGCTTTGGGGTAGAGGGGAATGTCTGTTGAGGAAGGAAGGGAGAGGACGGAAAACAGAGGTGAGTGGAGAATGGTTGTATATGGATGATGTTGTGACTGCATGAGGAGGAATAGGCGGGGGGGTGGGGGCCGGGGTAGTATGTGTGAGTAAATTTTGACGCAGCCCGAAGGGATTTCTCCCCGTCCTCGCCTTATATGCAGAGGGGGACGGAGA
>NC_134792.1:56481039-56491039 GCF_046742065.1 Oratosquilla oratoria | reverse complement strand
AAAACGTGCAGTTTCAGTGCATCCCCAGAATTGAGAGCAACATCTCAAGGTCCTTCTTTGCCTTCTTGAACAGCCGGAACCTGGCTTGGTTAACATTTGATGATGTACAAAAACCATACAAAAGGTACACAAACTGCTCATTTGGTACAAGTTCTCCATCACGGTCAATTCCACTAACCAGGAGTGGTTGGCTATGGAAAATTACCCATCATGTCTTCTGGCAGTTTGGCGGATGCAGGTATGACCCGTCATCCATGAGGAGCTGAGATGGGACGGGGTGGATGGGGTGGTGGAGGGAAGTGAAATGAGTGGGAATAGGTACGTGTCTCTGACTTAACTACCCGCCTTATAAGGGGGAAAAAGCTTTTGGTATATAGATAGGCTTCATTTCAGGATACTATTAGTTTTTTTTTACACTTTGTTCCTGAAACTTCTTTTATTTTCAGACTTCGATAGCAACTCTGCGAGTCATTTAGTTGAATGCATTTTCAACTTAATCATTTTCTCTCAAATTGTCTCCAACTCCCATAAAAAGTAACACATGATAGAGCACCAAATTATCATCCAGATATCAGTCTGATTTTTTTTTTATTGGTCTAATAGTTTTTTTCTAATCATGTTTGACATTTTGCCTGTTTTACTTTTGGAAATGTTAGTAATAGGTTGATTCAGCTCTTCAGTACATTTTAAGCACCATTTCTGATACTCCCTCTTGTACCATGCCTCCCATCTTGTTCATGTTGGTTGATTTTGGTCTAACTTGTTCCTTTCAAAGTTAAAATTTTCTCATTTTAGTCCTCTTCATCTCTCCTTCTTAGTTACCACCCGTTTAACCCGTGTCACGCATGAAGACTGAGCAAAATTTATTATTCAGTGTTTTACACAATGCGTCACGACTGAAGTGAATATATCTTTCAACATTTTACACATATGTTTCATGTATTATATACTTCAACCTTTTATTAGTTTTATTCTATTTATCTATTCAATTATTATATTTTTATCTTTTATGCATTTATAAAGTACAATTGAGTTCTTTTTTTGTACTTTATTGGACAATTGTTATGTAAGTTACTTTGTAGTTTATTCATAGGTATGTTTATATTATACAGATATTTCTCTCTTATCTGTGCATGGCATTTTTATTCTCTTCGTTGATGGATTGCTGTTATGCTTGGTCTGCATTTTGTCTTTAGTTCTTTTGTATATCGACATTTGTTACTTAAACAGTATCTAGCGATGGGTTTATTATATCATTATCATACACATTTTACACCTTTACTGATATATTTTTAAGAAGAATATCCAAAACGGTGACTCAGTTGTCAGTGCGATCTTCTAAGGTAAATGTTCTCAACCTTTTTCCCGTTACGTACCCCACGAGTCAGCAGACCATCGACCCGTACCTCCATTAACCTGACACAGAATAGAAAACGGTAATATATTAAGACTAATTAAATATACAATGGTACCGCAATGGATATCAAATGGTTCAAATTGTAATGACTTTATTCATCAGTTAAGCATTAACATAATAAACAATGTACAATGTTCTCTCTGTGAGCAGATTTGATCAATGTTTAAGTAATTTTTTGCAAGTCATCAAAGTACATCTTTAAACCGTCCCACGAACCACATGTCCTCAGATGACGTCATTCTTTCATCCCTCGATCACTAGTCACTCATCACGTGACTAGTGATCGGGCTCTGTTGTGTGATGATGAGTGATTTACGATCAGGTGTGATTGGCACGGAAGAACGGTAGGTTGATTTATGATGCGATGAGAAGAAACGAGTTCAAATAGTCAACAATGATCGATGATTGGTTCATATGCTACAGGACATTCCATCCCTCTTAATCTCTGCAATCATGACGTCATAATCTATTGCTGTGACGTCATAATTTGCTGTTGTGACGTCACTTTTCAGAGATGACGTCCGTTTCCATTCACGATGTTTCGTTTCGTTGTAGCTTTGTGTACAGACAGCCATCACTGTGGGTCGTCACCTGAATCTATTGTGACGTCAGTGTGTCTTTTGTGAAATAACTTTCCGTTGTGACGTCATTACACTATGTCATTACACGGTGACGTCACTACACCGTGACGTTATTACATTATGACGTCATTACACTATAACGTCATTACATAGTGACGTCATTATATGGTGACGTCATTACACGGTGACGTCATTACACGGTGACGTCATTACATTGTGACGTCATTACATTGTGACGTCATCATTATTACCTCTTGTAAAGGGAGGGTGTCCTCTGACATTGGCTTTCAGCAAATTTCCTAAACACAGTTTTAGCGGTTTTTAGGCATACATGGGAAGGAGCAGGAAGGAAGGAAATTTTAGAAAGAAATTTCTTGAAGAAGGACTTGGAGCAGTTTCAACGGTTTTGAAATAAACACAGGAAGGAGCTCGAGGAAAGAAATTTTCTTGCAGAAACGATTTTTTTATTTCATTTTTTTAATTTTTTTTATTTATTTATTTATTTTCTTAAGAAAGGGTAAAGTGTATAAAGCAAAATTTTTGACACACGCAGCTTTCACAACGTCAGTATTATTATTTTTTATGTCAAGTACGTGATATCGTCCTATGTAGTAATAACTTAGTTATTTTTTTTAATAGATGAAAAGAAATTCGGGCAAAGAATTTGTATTTTGTATCATGGAAATCTTTGGATGGATCGAAACTTTTGATCTTTATTGTGCATCGGTAGTGACAAAAGTTTATAACTTGGTTTTGTCTAAGATATATATATATATATATATATGTATGTATATATATATATATATATATATATATATATATATATTATATATGTATTATATATATATATATATATTTTTTTTTTTTTTTTTTTTTTTTTTGCTGAAGAGTGGATCAATGGACGATGGAGTTCAGGCGTTCTCGACTAAATTCTTTTATTCCACTAGCAAACCATAGTTTCTTTTTTGTCTAAAAACAAAAACAAAATATATATTCATTCAACAGAAACTTGACTTCCACAGAGAAAGGTTAAACAAAAAGTCCAGGATATTAATTGATGTTTCATAAATGTTTATTAATGGTTCTATAATGATGACCAGCTGATAATGAGTGTAAGTGATGATAATTATGATACACGATTACTACCAATGGCTTTCGTAACAATCAACTTCTCACTGACTGACGATTGATGATGAAGGTCAATGTAGATGATCGATCGACAGTTGATTACAAAGTGGTGCTCAACCTAAGTAGCGAGTGAATAATAATTGAGTGTGAGGATTTATAATTGATGTATCCAAAAGATGTCCTTGGCTTGGTAGTGTGTAGCTGTAAGACAAACAAATAGACACGTTGGCCACGATTAGTTTTTGAGACTAGTTTTAAGTTCTAGTGTGACTAAGATATATTACCAGAAACTATGCACAAAGGAATCTTCTACATCTGATATAGAAGGTCAGGAACCTGAGTGTACCTGCGGCCGAAGCCGTCATCTTTGCTCAATGCGGTTCGATTGCTGGGCAAGGTAACAGTCGAGACTGGGAATCGGAGAGAAGTGCGGGATTCGAACCCACAAGTAAGTGATTGCGTAACAAGCAGGGTTCTGATGACGTCACCAGTGTCTGTTGGAAATTATACTTTGTTTCGAATATTCCCAAACGACGGAGAATGAAAGAGAATAGGAAGAGAAGGAGGAGGAGGAGGAGGAGAATGAGAGGAAGAGAAAGAAAAGAATAATGACAAATAGAAGAGGGTGAAGTCATAGAAGAAGAAGGAAAGGAGAATAGGAAGAGAAGGAGGAGGAGGAGGAGAGGAGGAGGAGGAGGAGGAGGAGGAGGAGGAGGAGGAGGAGGAGGAGGAGGAGGAGGAGGAGGAGAATGAGAGGAAGAGAATGAAAAGGATAATGACAAAAAGAAGAGGTTGAAATCAGAGAAGAGGAAGCAAAGGAGAATAGGAAGAGAAGGAGGAGGAGAAGGAGGAGAATGAGAGGAAGAGAATGAAAAAGATAATGACAAATAGAAGAGGGTGAAGTCAGAGAAGAAGAAGTAAAGAAGAATAGGAAGAGAAGGAGGAGGAGGAGGAGGAGGAGGAGAATGAGAGGAAGAGAAGGAAAAGGATAATGACAAATAGAAGAGGGTGAAATCAGAGAAGAAGAAGGAAAGGAGAATAGGAAGAGAAGGAGGAGGAGGAGAATGAGAGGAAGAGAATGAAAAGGATAATGACAAAGAAAAGAGGGTAAAGTCATAGAAGAAGAAGAAGAAGTAAAGGAGAATGAAAAACAGAAATAAAATGGCAAGAGAAGAAGGTTTAAGTATCCAAAATGTAGAGGAAAGTAAAACGATGAAAACAAACGATTAGAATCGGCCTGAAATATATATGAACAAAGACAAAAATAAATAAATAAATAAAATAAATAAACGAAGAATTACATTGATGGGGGTGTAAAAACAAGTCCACAGCATAGATACATATATAAAATATACACATAATATACGAACTGAAATATATATGAACAAAGACAAAAATAAATGAACAAATAAAATAAATAAACGAAGAATTACATTGATGAAGGGTGTAAAGATAAGTCCACAACATAGATACATATATAAAATATACATATAAAAATATACATATAAAAATATACATATAATATACGGCCTGAAATATATATGAACAAAGACAAAAAATGAATAAACGAATAACATAAATAAACGAAGAATTACATTGATGGGGATGTAAAAACAAGTCCACAACACGAATACATATACAAAATATACACATAAAAATGATACCTATACATATAATATACGTATACGAGATATATGAAATATACATACAGAAAACATATATAAAGGAATTGCGTCAGGCTGACCACTCCCAGTACTCCAATTGGTGGTGCAAAGGACAGGTTTCCGGGAAAGGGAGTGCCCCTCTCCGACGTCCCAACCCTGGTGCTCTAACTTTTCGCCCATCGAGTGTCATTCCTGAAATTCCTGTATACAGAACGTAGGGGTATTAGTGCCCTCATCCACACGCGCGTGCACACACACACACACACACACACACACACACACACACACACACACACACACACACACACACACACACACACACACACAACACACTATATATATATATATATATATATATATATATATATATATATATATAAATATATATATATATATAGTAGCTCCTATGGCTCAGTAATAAGGTATTGGCATCAAGCTAGGTCTCTGCTATGTTCCCGGGTGACTGTCGGAAATTACTGTATGGTTTTCGCTGTTACTAGCGATTCACTTCACACACACACACACACACACACACACACACACACACACACACACACACACACACACACACACACACACACACACACATATATATATATATATATGTATATATATATATATATATATATATATATATATATATATATATATATATATATATCAATAGCACGTTCTATGGTTTCAGTATGTGAGTTAGGACTTTGGTAATATTCCTACAGAATACTACGCCTCATTCGTCTATGATTAGAGACTAATTTTTGGTTCAAAGAAGAATGTTGGTTACTTTCAAGTTCAACTGTTCTTCCTTTCGGTGGGTAAATATCTCCTTCACCATAACTCTGAGACGATATTGTCTGAAAGGATAGAAACGAGGTAATCTAAGCTGAAATTCAATTCTCTAAAGGTTTATTTAAAGCTATTGACCTTTGGGGGTTATTTATCTCAAACTAACCACTCGGCCAAAAAGGGTTAATCAAAATGGTATATTTTTTTATGTTTGATCACTGGAGGCTTCGCTAAAGCTGAATGAAATTCCTTAACACTAGCCAGAATAAACTCATTACACTAATTCCTTAACTGGAATGTGAGTTTCAAAAATTATTTCAGATTTCAGTACTTCGAAAAAAGAGAAGATAAAACTTTGTGTTTGTGCATGTATTAATTAATAAGAAATAACCTATTTTGGCAAAAAAAAAAAAAAAAAAAAAAATATATATATATATATATATATATATATATATATATATATATATATATATATATATATATATATATATATATACCCCTAGACTGACACGGACACAAAACAAAACAAAACACGCAGCCCAGGATGAAGAAGACGTTTACATCAAGAACCGAACACGCCGACGTGACGTAGGAGTGGGTCTGACGTCACTGTTTGTTTACATTATGTATGAGGGTGGTGCCTGGGTAATTAGCTTTATAATGAGAAGAAAATTTGGTCTTGACGGATGAGACTAAAGGTTCTCCTTGAAGCAGCTCTAACTCGTCACAGCTGCTTAGAGGTCTGACGGAGCTGTCAAGAGGGTGAGCAGTTCAGAAGTAGGGGCAATTAATCTAAGAGGTTTGTAGTCACTACTCTACAATCACTTGCGGTTGCTTAATGTTTAATATGTTTCTTTTTTTTTTTTTTACAGGTGAGAGAGGGAAAGGATTCCAAGGGTGTAAGAAAAGAGAAGGAGTTGGTTAGATATAATGGGAAGAATAAAGGAGAATTTATATAAAAAATAATGATAATAGTAGATAAATGAAGAGGGACGGGAAAAGGAAGGAAAGGGAAGGAAGAAAAGGAAAAGAGAGAAGGATGGTACGTTTAGCTCGATGCTATTATCGCTCGACGATGATCGTTCATGGCTCAACGATGATCGTCAAACGATTGTCTAGAGCACTATTTTTTTTTTTTTTCGAATGGGGCTGTTTTTGCTTTGAGCTGCAAAGTACGAGGCTGGTAGTTTTAACCGAACCTATACCCAACGCGCTTACCAAAAATAGGATACCAGTTAGTAGGATGCGCATCACACGCCATTGACTGTGGTAGGAGGCTAATATATATAGTCTCACCTAGCAAAACATGCCTTTAGATGGGGAGAAAGTGGAAGGGAACAGAAGAGAAGGATAGAAATGTGGCAATTTGTACAAACGAAAAAATAAGGACATTCTTGTATGAAGCAAGGTCGTATCAACATACAATACAATAGAAAAGCAATTAAGTTGAAAACATTTTTTTTTTTTTATGTGATTGGGTTGAAAAAGGCTGGGATTTGGAAGGAATTCTTAAATGCCACCCTTGTTGAATTTGATGAAAAAAATGTTAATTGCGTTTGGTTAAACGAGACGTTAATTTCATCCAATGACAGTTATTTTAACTTTCTTGTGTTAAGTCCAAGAAATTGCTGAATTTAGACAGTTTGATTTACTGTACTTCTGTAGAATAGGATTTAAACCGGAATTGATATTCAGTACATTTCCATAAAATTATTATTTAGTACAAATTCATCTACTTTCAGATTCAACACGTGCAGAGTCATGTAAAAAAAAAAAAAAAGAAAAAAAAAAAAAAAAAAAAACTAGCCCATAATGAATTACTATGGTCTAGGAGGAATATTAATCATATAGATATATTGTCTTATACAAAGTTTTACACACACACGAACACACACACACACACACACACACACACACACACACACACACACACACACACACACACACACACACACACACACACACACACACATATATATATATATATGTTGACACATTCCTTTGAAAAAGCATACCTATAAAACTAGTCCTGAATAAACTCAGACTAAGACTCCTGTGTTTCCTACTCAACTTACGTCAACACACACACACACACACATATATATATAGATATATATATATATATATGTATATATATATGTATATATATATATGTATATATATATATATATGTATATATATGTATATATATATATAGTTTTATATAAATAAGACTACACATAAACTCACAGTCATACAGACACTCATAAAAGTTGATAGAGGATGGCGTGTGCTTGTCAATCAAAATCTCATCTTTCTGTGAGGTGAGTTGGTGTAGAGCCTCACGACAGCTGACAGGAAGGTACATGACAGAACTGTGTGACCGGGTTAAGACCATATCACAACGCTGACAACCGAGAGGATGGAAGTTCGGACAGACAGACAAACACACGAAGAAGTTTACGGTCCTTCATGAGTGGTTTTACAAGACGCGTGTAGACAGAGCCACGTGCGCGAGTGCGCACACATACACGTACACACACACACGTACACACACACACATACACACACATATACACACACACGTACACACACACACACACACACACACACACACACACACACACACACACACACACACACACACACACACACACACACACACACACACACACGGTAGCGCGGTTGGTAGAGTCCCTGATTGTCAGTACGGCGGTTCGGGTTTGAATCCTGCCCAGGGCTGAAATAATTTCAGTATCGCTGTGCTGCGAGCCGTAACTCTAACTCTCGTGGGCGGGGGAATTTTGTGCGTGTGTGTGCGTCAAGGTCACAGATCACCCATAGATCGGTCATATATGATCTCTGAGCTCTCTTCCGGAAGGGTAGTAGCTGTCGATCACGAGTCTTAACGTGATCCAAGACACTAGTGAATCACACGCACACACACACACACACACACACACACACACACACACACACACACACACACACACACACACACACACACACACACACACACACACACACACGTACATAGTGCGCATGCGCAACGCTTACGTAATACGTTACGCAACTGAAAGTTCTCTATAACTTATATCTGGAAGGTCAAGCAAATGCTGACTCATTCCCTGCACCTGACCTGGTCCATACCTTAGTCCAGTGTTCCCAATATGGGACGTAAGCCCCACAGAGGGGCAATTTGATTTTTTAAGGGGGGCAATTTGATTTTTAGGTGTTTTGGTAATCAAAGTCTATGTTCTTGTGATCTGTTAGCCGTAACATTCTAACAAATAAAAATGTAGCAATCACACATTTATTTCATTCATCATTCTGTGTTCGATTTTCAAATTACTCCAGATTGCACTGCCAATGTGTTTCTCAGAACTTTAATTGTCGTTTGTTTATTTAATTTTTCTTTTCCATGGGTGCCATGTTGTTGGGAAGTTTGTTTATGCCTATGATTTAACAAACTTTAGATTTTAAGTAGAAAATAAAAGTTTAAATATTAAATCAAAGTATTGGTGTTTTAAGCTCCTTCACCTGAAACGGAGTTAATTTTTTAAATAAAAATTATATATCACCACATGGGGAGGGGGGGGCATCAGGATTGTAGAGGTGATTAGGTGGGTCATGGCCAGCCTTAGAGTGGGTTAACATGGTTCTAACGGTTCGTCGAACCTGGTTCGACAGACACGTGTTTAAAGTGATGTGTGAACGTGTGAACGGGGTATTTGGGGTTTAGCTAACGTGTTCGACAACCAAATACTCCGTTCACACGTTCACACGTTCACTTTAAACACGTGTCTGTCGAACCGCGTTCGACCGTGTAAACCCCATCTTAGTCTCATTGAAACGTGGTTGTGCACTAGTACACTCGCATTATTCATAGTATCGTCCCGTTATATGTGGTAACTTAATTAATTTCTTTTTCTACCGAATACAAGAGAGTTTTAGATAAATGGACATGGTTAGGTTAGGTTAGGTTAGGTTAGGTTAGGTTAGGTGTCATTTTGTACCAGAAACACCAAAAATCTCTTTCTGTTTCACGTCGTCTCAAAAGTCAAGTCTGTTTACAATAGCAAACGAACAGGCTGAAAGGAATTGCGTTTAGTAATGATGTAACGATTCTTATGGTGACATGTACATCAGTAAATAGCTCAGTTGCATTTGCGGATCCAATTTGATTCAACTAAAATTGCTGTTATTTTTAGAAAACGTGCACAGAAAACGTTACGGTGGTGTTAATTTTTATGTTCCTATTACCTTAGTTCATCACACGAAACTCTGAAATCTCGATGTTTTACGTATTCGGAAAATGTGTATTTATTCCCTCGAAGAAACGTGCAGTTGTGCTTAGTACTCAAATATTTTTTTGGGTTGGATTACGCTCTAACTGGGCGTTGAAGTCTTTTAGTACATCGTACTATCTCATCGTCCCCTTGCGA
>NC_134792.1:56463539-56476039 GCF_046742065.1 Oratosquilla oratoria | reverse complement strand
GGTTGTAGCGTAAATATGAATCTTTTACTCAATTTGCTGTGGGGTATAAGTGGTTAGATACTATCTCCCCATCGTGTTCAAAGGATGAATACTGGATGCTGGAATATATATATATATATATATATATATATATATATATATATATTTATATATATATATTTATATATATATATATATATATATATATATATATATATATATATATATGTATATGATGAAGGTGGAAAAAGAAGTCGCGGGTCTAGTACCGAGTTTCTGAGTTTTTTCCTGACCGGTTTCGCTCTATGCTTCTTCAGAGGAAGCATAGAGCGAAACCGGTCAGGAATAAACTCAGAAACTCGGAACTAGACCCGTGACTTCTTTTTCCACCTTCATCAACTTGTCACAATGTACCAGCATATATATATATATATATATATATATATATATATATATATATATATATTATATACATAAATATATATATATATATATATATATATATATATGTATATATATATTTTAAAGGTCTCAGTTTTTTATCTTGTTCTCTTTGAGTAATCCTGAGCTTTACTTTTATAACTAATTATGTGCAATGTTGATATAGACCGGTAATTTATTACTACAAATTGCTCTAATGTTTTCAAATTTGGAAAGATCTTAACCCTTTTCGGCCTTTTTGTATATATATATATATATATATATATATATATATATATATATATATATATATATATATATATATATATACGTATATATATATATAATGGACAAGTTAACAATTTAACAAATCAACAATTTAGAGAAATCATCCGGTCAATTATAAGATCTAGTAGGATATTTTTATACCCTGCATAAAATCTTCTGGATTTCTTGATATATTTATTTTTTTTTCTTCGTGAGAAAATTGAGTTAGAGATATTGTCTGATTAATGATGACATGTAACAATGGAAATGAATATCGTTTCCACTTGAAACATTAGTTAGTTGCTTAACCACAGACGAGAATGTACAAATTCATATATATATATATATATATATATGTATATGTATATATATACATGTATATATATATATATATATATACGTATACATATGCATATACATATACATACACATATACATACATATACGTATTCATATATATGCAGAATTACCACAGGAGAAAAGAAAATTGAAAAGAGTAAACACTTTTGTACATTACATCCTCAGACAAAGTAACAAAGATTGATTGAATGATTGTAGGATCGTTCACTGAGGAAGGGTTGGGGCACTAGTGAAGGCTTATTCCCTGAGTGGCCAGAGATGTGTCGCCATGGGAGGTTGGGTGTGGAAAAAAGCTCGTCAAGAGGTCACTGAAGAGGTCACTGAAGGTCACTGAAGACATTGGTAAGAACCGTTAGTCTCACAGTTCTCAGTCCAGTCTAAAGGTATGGGGGCTTCAGGGTGCTCAGTGTTAAGAGGCAGTTGTCTGTAACGTGGTCAGCCGGCGGAAGGTGTTCGAGAACCCTTTCTCGAAGTCCAAAAATTCTGGTAGACTCCGTCTTGACAGAAGACACAGGTGTCAGTGTTAAGAGGCAGTTGTCTGCAACGTGGTCAGCCGGCGAGAGGTGTTCGAGAAGTCCTTCTCGAAGTCTAAAAATTCTGGAAGACTCCCTCTTCGCAGAAGACGCAGATGTCGATGCTGAGCACGGCTTGTCTGGTGGCCTGGGCTTAGACTTGAATGGCATTGAACATAAGAACATAATGTTTAGATATAACCCACTGTCAGAGAAACAAAACAAAAGGAACAGGTGGTAAGAGGACTACAGTTGTGGTCGAAATATACATATTTTCTGTTTCTTTTGCTGTTTCTCCGATTTTGGGTTATATTTAAACATTTTACAAATGTGTAGCTACATTTTGGTTTTGTGAATAAGAACATAAGAATGGAAGAGACTGCAAGAGACCATAAGGCCTACACTAGGCAGTTCCATGTTCATTACCACCTATCATCCCCATCCATAAAGTTATCTAACATTCTTTTAAAACAATCAATAACCTCATCGCTCACTGCATGGTTACTAAGTTTATTCCATTCGTTAACCACTTTATTGGTAAATTAGTTCTTGCCTATTTCCTTCTTAGATCTATTTTCCCCCAATTTTCCTGTTTTCCAATTTCCATTACTACGGGTTACTGTCTTGCTATCTTAATATAATGACTTTGTATCACCCTTGTTAAAGCCTTCGACCCATTTGAATACCTCTATTAGATCACCCAAGACTCTAGGTACTCCTGGGCAGCTTTGGCTTCTGGTGTTTTTGGGGAGTCAGAAGTTCCATCTGGGTGCCTCGGTCTGGATGTCCTCGGTCTGGTTGTATATCACCAGAACTGAGCCCTGGTCTGGTCTGGTGACGGTTGGCTAACATGATGACGTCAAGATCTAGCCTCTAGGTGACGATCTTGGTTGCGGTGTCTGCTGTTTCATTGTGCGGAATGCCGACGTGTCTAATGACGACATAGGGCTTGCCACTGTGCTGCATGTCGGTCTGGATGCCTCTGTTGACGGTAGATGTTGTCTCGAAGAGACAATCTTTGGTTATCGATGGCGTCCTGGTTATCTGTGTGGATGGCGGTGTTGTGAGGCGGTTAGATTTTGGAGTCTCGAACTGCTTCTGTGGGACGACAAAGGCAGAACCGACTGTGGCGTCTGTGTTGACTGATCTGTTGGTGTAACAGACCAGCGGCTCTGCATCGTGACCTTGTTATGCTTCGGTGATGCTCTGGTAGGCTGCCTCACGGACCTCGTCCAAGGTGTCGATGGCCTTGCTGTCGTTCGGGGCGATGTACTCAGATGTCTGCTGCCGGATTGGACCATGAAGAGGGACGACTAGGTCTTTAGGTTCTGGAGTAAGGTTATCTACCAGGCCGTGGAGTCACCAGGCATCGGCTGTCTGGAAGACCCACGCGTTCTCTGTGAAGACTTCTCAGGGTTTCTGGAGGACTGGAGTTGGTCATGAAGAGTGAGGCCAAAGTGGCTCGACAAAGAAACTGAAAAAAGTATTGCTAAAAAGAGACAGGCTTATAAGAAATATAAGTGCTCGGGTGCATCTAATGACTATGAAAGTTATGTATCAATACAGAGAGATTTAAAAAAGACAATAAGAAAAAGAAAACGACAATACGAAATGAACATCGCTGATAAATCCAAAGAGAATCCCAAAGAATTCTATAGTTACATTAGAGATAAAAAGGTTGTTAGGAATCACATTGGTCCACTATTATCTGCTGACGGTCAACTTGAATATTCAAATGAAGGAATGTATAATATCTTAAACAATTATTTTAGCTCGGTATTCGTAAACGAAACACCTCAAAGTGAATTCCAAACTGAAACCTGTGAAAAGTCTGGGGTAAACTTACTCACTACGGTAAATATAACAAAAGAAAAAATTAAAAGGTGTATAGACAAACTCAAAGTTAATAAAACACCAGGGCCTGACGGTTGGCATCCAAGAATCTTAAAGGAAATGAAAAATGAGATTGTTCTTCCATTAGAAATTATTTTCAAGAAATCCATCATATCCGGAGATGTCCCAAGAGAATGGAAGCTAGCTAACGTTACTCCCATATTAAAAAAAGGTGACAAAAAGAAACCAAATAACTATAGGCCTATAAGTTTGACTTCGATCGTAGGAAAAATAATGGAAACTATCATCAGAGATGCTATCGAATATCATTTAGAAAGTAACCGTTTGATAAATGATAGCCAGCATGGTTTCAGACGGAAACGTTCTTGCGTGACTAACTTACTCGAATTCTACAACACAGTTATCTCGAATTATGACAAAAGAAACAATATAGATTTAATATATCTAGACTTTGCAAAAGCTTTTGATACCGTCCCACACGAAAGACTACTTACTAAATTAGCTTTGCATGGAATAAGTGGTAGCCTATTAGGTTGGACTAGTAATTGGTTGAAAGGTCGAAAACAGAGAGTTGTTTTAAATGGAAAAACTTCTGGATGGAAAAGTGTTGCAAGTGGAGTTCCTCAGGGTTCCGTTCTTGGGCCACTTCTATTCATAGTATATATAAATGATATAGACCATGGACTAAAATCTACTGTTTCCAAATTTGCTGATGATACAAAACTGTGCGGAGTGGCAAATGATCACTCAAACCAATTAGATATTCAAGAAGATTTAGATAAATTACAGCAATGGTCTGAAAAGTGGCTAATGAAATTTAACACAAGTAAATGCAAGGTAATGCACATAGGTAAAAATAACAGTAAGTACGATTACAAGTTATTTGGAAATTCGTTAACAAAAGTGGATAGTGAAAAAGATCTCGGCGTAATTATCAGTAACGACCTCAAATCATCCAAGCAGTGTATTTCAGCCTCTGAGAAAGCAAATAAGATTCTGGGATTGATTGCGCGATCTTTTGATTTCAAAAGTCCATCACTCATTAACAAGCTATATAAATCGTTAGTTCGTCCACATTTGGAATATGCTGTTTCCGTATGGTCACCGAATCTCATTAAAGACATTGACAGACTGGAAAAAGTACAACGGCGAGCCACAAAACTGATTCCAAATATCAAAAATAAATCATACGAAAATCGACTTAAGCACATGAATCTGTTTTCCCTAAAAAAGCGTAGACTCAGAGGTGACTTGATACAGGTCTTTAAGATTTTAAAGGGAATTGACAACATCAAAAGTGACCAAATTTTCACATTGAATGAGAATCAGACAAGAAACAATGGTCTCAAACTGTCCGGAAATAGATTCAATTTAGAAGTAGGTAGAAACAACTTTGCCAACCGTGTAGTTAATGAATGGAATAAACTTCCTGCACAGGTAGTGCAATGTAGTTCAGTTCGAAGCTTTAAGAATCATTTAGATAAATACCTAAGTAAGATGCTGTAATGATTATAATTTATGTTATATTATTTGTTTTTGTTTTGTTATAATTTGTCTGTCTGATTTTCATTTATTATTAGTTATGTCAATTTATTATCATTTACTATTTACCTGTTTGTTTGTTATTCAACTATACCTATGCATTTATTTATGTATTTTATTTGTTATTTACATTATTATAGTTTTAATTTTTTATTAATATGATTTTTTTTTTTTTTTTTTTTTTTTGCATCCGACCTAGATATGGATCAAAAGGTCTCCTGTCGGCATGCTCCGCCTTTGTAATCCTTTGTAATCCTTTGTAATCTTTGTATAACCTTGTCTGCGAAGTAAGCCAGTCGAGGACCATGCCGCAGAGTGAAGGGTGATCTAATAGAGTTGTTCAAGTAGATCAAAGGCTTTAACAAGGGTGATGCAAACAAGGTCATCATATTTGAACAACAAGGTAGGACTCGCAGTAATGGATTTAAACTGGACAAATTTATATTTAAGAAGGAAATAGGCAAGAATTGGTTTACTAATAGGATGGTCGACGAATGGAATAGACTTAGTAGTAGACCATGTTGTAAGCGCTGAAACTATCAGTTGTTTTAAGAAACGATTAGACAACTTTATGGATGGGGATGACAGGTGGTGATGGATACGGAGCTGCCTAGTGTAGGCCTTATGGTCTCCTGCAATCTCCTTCATTCTTATGTTCTTATGTATTGTAGAGAGATAATACCGGGCTCTTATTGACAGATGGATCATGGATCTGCGAAGTCAGAGTACCCATTTTCATGACATCGGTTTTTGTGGGATAGGCAGAAAAATCTGAAGGAAAATTAAAGGGTAGTTGTACATAAAAGGGGGTTATTGTCAGTGAGAGCGTTTAATGATACTTTATTGACAACAAAGTAATGTCGTAGCACATTGGTAAAATGATACTAATGACCCACTTTCGGAGAAGAATAAGCAAAAGTAAAAAGATCCGTATATTTCGATCACTAACTGTGATCCTCTTCAGCTGTTAGTGATCGAAATATACGGATCTTTTTACTTTCGCTTAATCTTCTCCGAAAATGGGTCGTTAGTGATACTTTATTGAGTTTTATATCACGGCTCAGAAGGCAGGAGGATCGGGAACTGCATCTGTGTCAACCAACATAAGAACATAAGAATGATGGAGACTGCAAGAGACCATGAGGCCTACACTAGGCAGTTCCATGTCCATTACCACCTGTCATCCCCATCCATAAAGTTGTCTAGCCGTTTCTTAAAACAAATGATAGTTTCAACGCTCACTACATGGTTACTAAGTCTATTCCATTCGTTGACCAGCCTATTAGTAAACCAATTCTTGCCTATTTCCTTCTTAAATCTAAATTTGTCCAGTTTAAATCCATTACTGCGAGTCCTGCCCTGTTGTCTTAGTATGATAACCTTGTTTGCGTCACCCTTGTTAAAGTCTTTGAAAGCGGGATAAAAGGTTTGAGACATTGTTGATTAGAAAGGCGAAAAAAAAACAATGAGAGGAAAACTGATATGAAAAGATGCATTCTGAGAGAAAAACAGAGATTAAATTAATTTTAGTAAAATAAAGACGTGTGTATGTTTGAGCTTGCGGACATGCTCGTGCAAAGTGTTTGCATATTTCCAACGAAAAGATAGTTGATTCTACTTTCCGCGTGTATTAGTGAATATTGAGTAATATTCACATGGTTGTACACGACTTTTCGTTCATACCGTTGATGGGAGAGTCACATTCTGCACGGGGAGATCTACGTGTTATGTGTCATATTAGGTGTTCGTGCTTGCTGTGGAGCCTTTCAGGATGTCTGGAGTAGAGATTATGTTTGTGTTGGTGAAGTAGACAGGTGTTGACAGCTTGATCTAGTGATTCAAAGGTTCCGAAGTCGCTCCATCTCGAACTCATGATGGATCGAACTGCAGCATTCGGAACCTTCTGATTGGAGTAGAACATAAGAATAAAGGAGACTGCAAGAGACCATAAGGCCTACACTAGGCAGCTCCGTATCCATCACCACCTGTCATCCCCCATCCATAAAGTAGTTTTTATATATTTATTTATTGTGGGGCATGTTATCTGGCTTGATCCTAGGATCTGCCACAGTAACGACCTGGTCAGCAATAGGCACAGTCGACGTTTAGTGGGTAATGGTGTAGCTTTGGGACGTTTTAGCTTCCCCAGCTGAACCGTAGCCATCGCTCCATGTATGCGGAAATGTGAAGTCCAGCTACGGCCACTGTCCAGTGTGTGTCCTAGCAGACAGACATCGTTCTTCATTGGGATGTCTATGTTTTTTATCTTAAGAGGAGTGTTCGTGATTGTTCTGTTGGTTTTGTTGCAGTGGAAGTAGACAGTTTTGCATTTCGACGCTCTTAAGGGGAGTGTTCGTGATTGTTCTGTTGGATTTGCTGCACTGTTCGTGATTGTTCTGTTGGATTTGCTGCACTGTTCGTGATTGTTCTGTTGGATTTGCTGCACTGTTCGTGATTGTTCTGTTGGATTTGCTGCACTGTTCGTGATTGTTCTGTTGGATTTGCTGCACTGTTCGTGATTGTTCTGTTGGATTTGCTGCACTGTTCGTGATTGTTCTGTTGGTTTTGCTGCACTGTTCGTGATCGTTCTGTTGGCTTTGCTGCACTGTTCGTGATTGTTCCGTTGGATTTGCTGTACTGTTCGTGATTGTTCTGTTGGATTTGCTGCACTGTTCGTGATTGTTCTATAGGATTTGCTGCACTGTTCGTGATTGTTCTGTTGGATTTGCTGCACTGTTCGTGATTGTTCTGTTGGAATTGCTGCACTGTTCGTGATTGTTCTGTTGGATTTGCTGCACTGTTCGTGATTGTTCTGTTGGATTTGCTGCACTGTTCGTGATTGTTCCGTTGGATTTGCTGCACTGTTCGTGATTGTTCTGTTGGATTTGCTGCACTGTTAGTGATTGTTCTGTTGGATTTGCTGCACTGTTCGTGATTGTTCTGTTGGTTTTGCTGCACTGTTCGTGATCGTTCTGTTGGCTTTGCTGCACTGTTCGTGATTGTTCCGTTGGATTTGCTGTACTGTTCGTGATTGTTCTGTTGGATTTGCTGCACTGTTCGTGATTGTTCTATAGGATTTGCTGCACTGGAAGTAGACATTTTTGCATTTCGACGTATTCGTGAATAACAAAGACATAAAAGTTGTGGTTAAAGAATAGGGACAGAAATGGAGAAACGATGGAGGGGGGGGATATGTACATAGCAAAGGTATGTGGAGATATGTACATAGTAAAGGTATGTGGAGATATGTACATAGCAAACGTATGTGGAGAAGCCCATTGATCCAACCACGTAATTCCACTCAGGTCAATCTGAAGGGTATTTTTTACAAATTAATTTGGTCAACAAGTTGTTCCATTCGAACTACCTATAACTCGTATCTGTATATATATATATATATATATATATATATATATATATATATATATATATATGTATATATATATATATATATATATATATATATATATATATATGTATATATATATATATATATATATATATATATATATATTTTTGTATATGTGCCTGAGAACAAACATGATTCAATCACGTTTCTTTCAAGCAAACATTTGTCCATTCAATATGGTGATTATTGTTTTATGCTGAAGTAAAACATTATTTTCTTGGTAAGTCGTTGCAGTATATCTATGCTGAGAAGTCCTAGTTTCCATTTTTCTTTCAACTTCGTCCACGTAAAACATATTACCCTCCTTACAAATAATTTCATATAAAACCTCTTTGTTATCTCATGGACTACTTTTAATGGGAGGAAAGGTCCTCTTGCGGTGTTATTATATTTGAACACTACTTTAACAGCCAATATTTTCGTTCGAATATAGAAGATGGATTACCTACACAGATATTTAAGGCAGTCTATTTATAGGGAATCAGTACTTTCACCTGGAATATTTGGAAAAAGAATAACACATATTGAACTGGAATATTGATAAAGAACTCTATAATATACACACACATACGCACATGCACACACACACACACACACACACACACACACACACACACACACACACACACACACACACACACACACACACACACACACACGACTCGGTGGCGCGGTTGGTAGAGTCCCAGACTGTCAGTATGGCAGTACCGTCGGTACCTGGTTTGAATCATGCCCAGGGCTGAAATTATTTCAGTATCGCTGCGCTTCGAGTCGTTACTCCAACTCTTGTGGGCGAGGAGTTGGGTGTGTGCGTGCGTGTAAGGTCATAGCATTACCCATAGATCGGTCATACGAGTTCTGAGCTCTCTTCCGGAAGGGAAATAGCTGTTGATCACGAGTCCAACACGTGATCCAAAGACCAAGGTGAATCTCTCTCTCTCTCTCTCACACACACACACATACACACACACACACACACACACACACACACACACACACACACACACACACACACACACACACACACAGACACACACATACACACACACACATACACACACACACACACACACACACACACACACACACACACACACACACACACACACACACACACAAACACACATATCAAAACTAAAACCACAGACGAAGCAGAAGAAAAAACTGGAAACGGCGAGTCTATATATTTCGACTGCAAGCTACAGTCCTCTTTACCACTGAAGAGGCCTGTAGCTTACAGTCGAAAAATATGGACTCCCCGTTTCCATTTTTTCCTTCTGCTTCGATTGTGCTTTTAGTTTTTATTTACGAATGTGCCACTACACTTTTCATCAGTGACACATACATATATTCATACAACCATACACATGTATATATGCTATCACACCCGTGAATTACATTATGATTCTATATATAACCTGAGTATGATGTGACTCGTAAGCACATTATATAAGATCTCCCGACTAGAACCTCGTATGAACGTTTGGAAACTTGTGTAATTTCTAAATTTAGTTGCAGCAAGTGACATCAGTATATTACTATCGAGAGTGTGTGGGGAATGAAAACTTATTTGTTATTTATCAAGCAACCCGTGCCGGGTCGCGTCGGGTTGTTGTGGGTGTTATAATATGCTTAAACTCAGCATAGTCTGCAGGAATTTAGAATGTTTTGGCGTTAAACTGTTGGTTAAAGATGATAATCTCTTCCTATCTGGTATTAATTCTACCTGAGTTTATTTTTGTTAAACTGTCCCTAATCAGAAGTCTGTGGCTTTCATCGTGGTCTAGCTTGCTCACATACATACGGTACATACATGCATACATACATACATACATGCATACGTACATACATACATACATACATGCATACGTACATACATACATACATACATACATACATACATACATACATACATACATACATACATACATACATACATACATACATACATACATACATACATACATACATACATATACCAACGACTTTCTCACCCTTACAAGTAAGGTAGCCAAAGTCAAAGGCATAAATCCACTCCCTCCCATTTCATCCACAAATACTCCACTCTCATTCACCACCCCTCACCTCCTCCTTTCTTAACTCCTCCTGGATGACGGGTCATCCCTGCATCTCTCACACTGCCCAGGGTCACACCACACAAAAAATGTCACGTTAGTTCATCTTCATATACATGTGAAACTTCGTATTTTTTTGATGTCAGGAATCGAAGCTGCCTGACTAGTCAAATAGGAGCTCATGGAAAGACTTGACAGATGAAGAATGAACACATTTGTCTCTGTGTATATAATGGACCGTTTTGCTTCCAAGATTGCTTCATCGAGGAAGCTGTGTTTACATTCTTAAACCATTCGAGTACACTGCCATACACTGTTATATCTTTGTTCGTATTATGATTAATTTCATCACGTAAATAAAAGGCATTATCTTATCTTACTGTGAGTTAAAACACTGAATATATTCTTCTGTAATACTGCGTATTATTAGAACATAAGAACATAAGAATGAAGGAGACTGCAAGAGACCATAAGGCCTACACTAGGCCTTCGAGCAAATGTAAATTTAACCTTACGTCTACTATAGACGCTTTCTTTATATATTTTGTTTGTGTCAGTAATATTGTGTCTGTTTTGTTTTTGATTGTATATCTAATAAAAAAAAATCTTTTGTTTAATTATTTTGATGTAGGTACATGTGGTGTGCTTTAGAAAATGCAAATATCTCAGGCAAAATCTAAAAGAAAAAAGAGGGACAGTACATTTATATATAGTGATACAAGTGAATATACTTATACCCGTACATTCACACACACACACACACACACACACACACACACACACACACACACACACACACACACACACACACACACACACACACACACACACACACACACACACACACACACACACACACACACACACACACACACACACACACACACACACACACACATCTCCAACTCCTTGCCAACCAGAATTTCTATGTGCCGGCTTCTAGTGCAACGGTGCTAATTTTTTCCTACCTCGGGCGGGACTCGAACCCGGGTCGCTGAATTAACGGTCGAAAACGGTCCCACCACACCATAGAGCCAATGTGCGCGCGTGTGTGTGCGTGTGTGTATGTATGTGTCTGGGTGTATGCTTGTGTGCGTATGCATATGTGTGTGTGTTGTATGTGAGTGTGTGTGTGTTGTATGTGAGTGTGTGCCCGTGTATGCATGCGTGTGTTCGTATGTATGTACATGTGTGTGTGTACGCATACATGTGATTCACCATCGTTTTGAATCACGTGTTGGACTCGTGATCGACAGCTATTTTCCTCCGGAAAAGAGCTCAGAGCTCATATATGACCGATCTATGGGTAATGCTGTGACATTACACGCACACACACCACCCAAACTCCCCGCCCACGAGAGTTGGAGGAACAACTCACAGCGCAGCGATACTGGAATTATTTCAGCCCTGGGCGGGATTCGAACCCGGACCGTCGTAGTGGCGGCCGGGAACTCTAACCACTGCGCCATCGAGTCGTGTGTGTGTGTGCATGGATAACCTTAAGCGCTTATCCCTTAGCAACACTAGATTCCTCCCCCCCCCTCGTCACCCCGTCTTAAGAGAGGGCAAGAGTGTGTGTGTGTGTGTGTGTGTGTGTGTACACGCGGTAGTGCTCCATCAATCACCGGATCGATGGCACTGGAACATCACAGGCCAAAGCTGGAAGCTCTTGCAGGCACACGCACACACGCGCGCGCGGGACTCGACTCCTCTGCGGCGTCCGCGCGTCTGTCCGGATTCCGTGGCCAAGAAGAGATGTACATGGTTTGAAACAATAGATTCGTATTTATGAAGCACTGTATATATATGTGTGTGTATATACACATGTATGTATATGTATATATATATACATTGTGTGTTCGTGTGCTTATATGATTGCAATACACAGGATGCGTTTCATGCTCGTGGAATTTCGTGTCTCTGTTTCCGTTGATTAAACTTATCATGCTTACTTCAGTCACACTAGGCTTTGCCAAGTGAGAAGCCACTGGCTCCTATGACAGACTTTAATGGACCAATATCTTTGTGTGTCCGCCTGTTATTTATTTATTTATTCATTTATTCATTTATTTATTTATTTAT
>NC_134792.1:56448539-56461039 GCF_046742065.1 Oratosquilla oratoria | reverse complement strand
TGCTGGCTATTGGGGATCTGGCCGGTATCTAAGGCGTGCTTGTGTCGTCTGTCTCGTTTCTCCTAGTCTCAGATTGGCTGGTACTAGGGGCTACTGGGACTGTGTTTCTTCTCATGCTTGGTAATGTTTGCAGGTCTGATGATTGTGTGTTGAGATTAGGGTCTAATTATTTAATGTTTAAGGCTTCAAGTATGGGGAGGCGGCGTGTGTCCGGGCATGTTGTGATTATCCCTGTGTTTTCTGTGAGCAATTGTCTCGTTATGTTCTCGTGATGTTCTTGGCGTAAGTGGGTTTTTGGGGCTCCAGACGAAAGCTGGTAACTAAGACGTCTACTCAACTTCATAGTCGTCATGCCAACGTAGGTGGATGGGAGGGTTGCACAGTTCCCTCGTTTGCAAGTGAACCTATAGATGACATGCAATTGTTGAGTTGGCTCTTTAATTATATTTGGGCTATTTCGCAGTAACAGGTGGCTGGTTTTCTGTCTTTTATAATATATTACTACGTTTATTCTCTTATCGGGATTTGTGGGTTTGACATTTCTTTTTATTATTTGTTTTAATATTCTTTCGTCTTCTTTGTATGCCGTGGAGAAAAAGGCTCGATATTATATTTTAATTTCTTCTTTTTTCTCTGTAGTATCTTGCTGGGTATGATACCATCTGTCAATAAGTACTTGTGTGGATCTTACTATTTCCGTGTGAATTTTTGTCCATGTGCTGCGGTGAGTAAGAGCCCTTCGTATATAGGCACTGGTTGTGGAATTTATGTACCTTTGTGGACATTCACTTCTTCCGTCCATGCATTGGCCTGTGTTTGTAGGGTTAACATAAGTGTATGTATTGAATTTTCCTTGTTGTTTAACGAGAATGTCAAGGAATGGCATGGATCCTTCTACGTTATTTTCTATCGTGAAGGTTAAACTGGAGGCATGTTGGAGGTAGTTCTTTAGTAATATTATATCTTCATTGTGTGTAGTCTTTATGAAGATGTCGTCAATATAACGACAATAAATTTCAGGTTTTTCGAATTTAATGAACACTTCTTCTTCAATGCAACCCATAAAAAAATTTGCAAACAGGACCCCAAGTGGGGAACCCATAGCGACGCCGTCTATTTGTTGATATTTCACAATGGAGAAGCAATGGGGAAGGCTACGGAGCGGGGAATCAGGGATTGGAAGATTTGGAGTATTGGTATTGTAGTAAACACGATCAATAATGTAGTTGATGGTACGCTGAATTGGAATGGAAGTAAATAGCGATTCTACGTCAAGAGAAGCTATGGTTCCTATTGCATTGTTTGTTTTAAGGATGTCCAAGAAGTTAGAAGCTGAATGCAGGCTATAGGTTGCAGGGACGTATGGAGTTAGAATGGTACACAATTGTTTCACGATGCCGTAGGTTGGAGTTGGAATTTGTGAGTTTGTGGGTGTTAATGTTGTCATAGCAGTATCCCATACTGTAGTCTCCGGTTAGGTTGTTAAACTTGATGGAAGTATTTGCAGCATTATTGATGGTAACGAGCTTGTTTAATGTCTTTTTTAGGGATTACGGGGGGTCTTTTGATATCTTCTTGAACTTAGTGTCATCGCTGAGAATGGTGACCATTTTGTGTTGTTAACAATGGTTGCTCTATCAACAACAATGTAATGATGTTAGAGAATTAAGGATGCTAGAGGCTATGTATATCAGGGAATGGGCTCCTAGCATTAATATACAATCTCATGTGGTAACGGTCATTCCCTTATTCGATAGCTCCTCAAGACATGTGAGAACAAATCCCACCAATAGTGGGATTATGTCCATCCCTCTCACATTGCCTACTGCCCCGACCCCCTCTTCCCCTCCCCTTCCCCCTCCCCCTTCCTCTCCCCCATCCCCTCACCCTACCCCTCCTCTGAGACGATCAGCTCGGGTCAGGTCAACGGCCCACGCACTATTGTAAGTCTTTCCATGTATATGGAAAGACGTCTCTTAGTTCAGTCTGTGAAAATGTAGTTGTTCTGTGCCTGTTTGTGTTGTGTTGAATTGTTATTTTAAGAATGACTCCTTGAAGTCGAAACGTCAAATTGTGTTATTAAAATGGATCATTTGGACAGCTCGTTTACGATCACCCTCCCAAACTCAGAACTGCAGTGAGGAGAATTGAAAATATTAGGAAGAAGATAAATAATTGCGACAATGCTTTAGTGTTTAACTCAGTGTGTATCAAAGAGAACCTACGCCCCAAGTATACGATATACATATATATATATATATATATATATATATATATATATATATATATATATATATATATATATACATATATATACACACACACACACACACACACACACACACATATATATATATATATATATATATACATATGTATATATGCGTATGTGTGTATGTATATGTGTATCAGCACATATCTTGGTATCTGGTAGTTCTGTTGAGTTTGTCATTCGCACTTACCTCTAGTATGTTGAAGAAGGGGAAAAAGTAATGCTATTGATTATGAGAACACAGGACGGAGCACCATTCCTTGATGCATTCACCTGCTCTTACATCATCATTTACTGCATCTCACATCTATCTTTTTATGTTAAACTAGACATGTATCATGCAGATATAAATAGACAAATGTGAAGCAAGGTAGTGCGTGCCATTGGTTTGTGAGAGGTAAGGAGTAGGACATATGTCGACCTCAGGGAGGGGGTGGGGAGGCGGGAGGAGAAGGCACAAGAATGACGTCACAAGGTCAGAGGTTGAGTCTTTTCTTTTACGCTCCCGGAAGACTCTTCTGAAAGGTTCGGTCTTATCATGTAGGAGACGAGTCTCCTTTCCCTCCTCCCTGCCGCCATCTTCCTTATCCTGCGTTCTCTTGCTTTACTTTTCTCTTTCTCTCTCTCTCTCTCTCTCTCTCTCTCTCTCTCTCTCTCTCTCTCTCTCTCTCTCTCTCTCTCTCTCTCTCTCTCTTTGTTTTATTTTTACTCTAACCCAGTTGCTATCATTTCTAGTTGCTGTTTTCCTCTTTCTTATTCAGACATTTTCCACAGTGATGATGCTTTTCTTATTATTATTAGAGTAAGACTTACCGGATTTGTTTTGATTAATCTTAGCGATTTATCACGAAATATCTCTTTTCATGGCTTTTTTTGTCCATTCTTCGTCCTTGCTCTTTTTCATGAACTCCTCATGTCTACGAATTGTTTCAGTGGATTTTAAAACAGTTATTAAGGCCTTATGTCGAGAAAGAAGAACCTGAAATCATAACAGAACAAATCGCAAGTAACAGCAATGTAATTCAAACAATCAAGCCCGGCCAACGCGAGCTTTGAACTCGGGTCCCTCTGAATGTGACCCCCAAGCTTTACTACTCTTCCACTCAAATCTGAGTAGTAGAGTGGTAACGCTTGGAACACTGCAGTTGAGCAAGTACTAGTATATCATTGCATTAACTTCATACCCATCTTTATGACACAGTACAAAAGAAAAAGAAATATCAATGTAAAACTCCACCTCTTAGGTCTTTGTTGTTTGGTGGGACTGCCACGACTGAAATGATTGTTGTCACGGACAAAAACATAATACGCTCAGAGGGACCCGAGTTCAAAGCTCACGACGGCCAGGCCTGATAACCCGAACTTAGTTGTGACTGAATGTGAGGTATGTCACTAGGTAGGGAGTGTTAAAGCATCTGAAGACGAAATATGAAAAAGTAAATAAGAAACAATAAGTTCATATGTATCGCCGAGATCTGACAAAGGCTATCATGCTTAGTCACTCCGCAGAGCGAGTAATGTCTGAAAAGTAACAAATAAACAAATAGATAAATAAGCAAATAAATGAATGGATAAAGACAAACGAATAAATGAATAAATTTATTTGGATTGGCGTTGCGAACTCCCCCTTACAAAGGACTTTGTAGCGTGGAATATAATGAACTATTCCCTTGGTCCAACTCGCTGGCGGCAGGGATCGAACCGCCATCACCTCGGCCTCCGCCGCAAGTATCGACGCTCTAATCCACTCGGCCAGCGAACATCCAAAATGAATAGATAAATATAGAAAATGTGGCGATTTTTTTTTTTTTTAATCTCGGCCTATAACTACATAGGCCAACGTTCGATTTCCAACACAAAGGGCAAAGGTAACAAGGGAGCGTTTTCTGGTCGTAACCTACTAGACATTTTCATTTATATGCTAGTTTGTCTTCGTCCAGTAATTTTCGTTCTCATTAATCTCTTTCGCTTTCTTTGTTTTTCACTATTGACAAATAACTTGTAGTGCATAACGGGAATATGTGCGTAGATTCTACTTTGCCGTCACTAACTTGTACCTCATTAGCTTCCATTTCTTTTTCTATGTATAAAGACACCAGTATTCCTCTGCAATTGGGATAGTACTAGTATGTCATTCCATTAAGTTTATATCCATGTAGTATATGCCGCAGTAAGAAACAATCTTTGCAACGGTACATCCCCTGCGTCTACGCAGTTTGGTACTCCTGTCACGATTACACCATTGTAGTGGACGTTGGCACCGATGGAAACAGCAGACAATAAATCCCTACAGCTAAAAGGTGAAGAAATGTATCTACTTTATTTATCTTCAGAATATATATGGTTATAGGGGTTTATTTGGAAAAACCTAGGAAGAGTTTGTAGATAATAAATTTCCGTCGCACTAAAATTAAATGGAAATAAGAAATATTTCAACATTTGGTAAAATTATACAATCATTTTACATTTGAATGATTTTTTCTTACAAAGTGGTTGTTGGCACCGATGGAAACAGCAGACTACAAATAGTGTATGAATAAACTGCCAGATTCCAACATGTAGTAGTCACAATACTGCTGGTATATCAATAAAACCATCACGTTGCATCTTCTTCCCGTCCGTTATCTCTTCCTCTCTGTTTTACATCTTTGTTTTCCCTCTGTACTTTTTCGTCTGCGTATTGCCTCTTTTCCCTGAGCCTCTAGCTCCTCTCTTCGTACCTCTCTTGTACCTCCTCCCTCCTCCAGCTCTGTTCTATTGATCTCTGCCTCTGCTCAAGTTCCACTCTCTTGCTAACTCGTTCTCATCTCTTGTGACGACCTTTCACTCGTGCATTCAGATTTTCTTTTCTTTATTTTTTCTTTATTTTCTTTTTTATTATCCTGCCTTTGCTTCCCTGCTTCGTCCCCTATTTCCCTCCTTTTTTATATCTCTCCTTCCCTCTCTCTTCTCTCTCTCTTTCTACTTCTGTCTTCCCCTTTTACCTTCTCTCTCGTGACCTTTAGTCCCATTCCCTTTCCTATACACACTCCTTTCTCATATTTCTATTCCTTTCCTTCCTTTCTCATCCCTTTCCCTTCAATCCTATATCCACTCTTCTTTCTTCTTCCCTTCCTTCTCCTCCCATCCCTTTCCTTTCCATTCTTCTTTCTCTTCCCTTCCCTTAACTTCCGCTCTCCCCTTCATCCTCCCCTTCCCTTCTTCTTCTACCCTTGAATCCATTACATCACATTTACCTTTTGTTTTAGGGACAAGACCGTCCAAACAGTCAATATAGCCAACCAACATCCCATTATACCCAATCTTCATTCCATATCATTTACGAAGTAAAAACCCGGGAACAGGTATTGGAAGCACTTCCTAACTCAAATGCAAATAGCAAATAGAAACTACGTCATCAATGCCTTTGGCCAATCACAGTAAAGCTTTTATCAATAAAGGACGAATCCCGTGTTTGGGATTTCAGCTGATCGAGTGATCGTCGAATTCGCCTCATGGAAGATGTGGTTTTATCAATTAAACTCATCACTGCACTTTAATCCGGCTCAATTGAACATAACGTAATTTAATCTAACCTAACTTAGCCTAACTTAACCTATCCCAACTTATCCTATCCTAATTTATTTTAACCTAACTTAACCTAACATAACCTTACTTAACCTAACCTAACTTAAACCTAACCTAACCTAACCTAACCTTACCTAACTTAACCTAACCTAACCTAACCTAACCTTACCTAACTTAACCTAACCTATCCTAACCTAACCTAACTTAACCTAACCTAACCTAACGTGATTTAATCTAACCTAACTTAGCCTAACTTAACCTAACCCAACTTATCCTATCCTAACTTAATTGAACATAACTTAACCTAACCTAACCTTACTTAACCTAACCTAACTTAACCTAACCTAACCTTACCTAACCTTACCTAACTTAGCCTAACCTAACCTAACCTAATTTAACCTAACCTAACCTAACTTAACCTAACCTGAATAATTCATAGTTCTATTACAAGTGATCCTCATTGATAAGCAAAGGACCAAAGTGCCATTTACTTCCTTGATGCATCCCTTCATTGAACTAACCATGATTATTTCAGGACATTAGCTAAATTCACATCATCGATAATAATTCATTCCCATCGTGTCTGAACATTTATGCTACGGTTAATAATAAAAAAACAAAAAAAAACAACTAATAATAATGTAATAATAATAATAATAATAATGATAATAACAATAACAATAACAATAATAATAATAATAATAATAATAATAATAATAATAATAATAATAATAATAATAATAATAAAAATGATAATAGTAATAATAATAATAATAATAATAATAATAATAGTAATAATATAAATGTAATAATAATAATGATAATAATAATATTAATAATATTAAATTATAATAATAACAATAGCGATGATATTGATAAGGATGAAAATAATGATGATAATAATAATAATGATGATAATAGTGATAATAATAATAATAATAATAAACATGAATATTAGATAAATAATTAGATATAAAATGAAGTAATCATTAAAGTCTTTTGTGATTACAGAAGGCTATCGTTATCAACAGATCTTACTGAAAAGCAACACTTTAATTTTTCATCACGATCTAGATTTTGAATGATCTTACACGTTACCCAGTGTGACACCACAACCTATTCAGATGTAAACAATCTTTCTCAACAAAGAGCCTCGAACACTTCCACTTCGTATTTCTCTATCAGTCTCAATATAATGCCGTTCATTTATTTGAGTATTACTACCCAAGCTGAGGAAGAGGAGGAGGAAGAGGAGGAGGAGGAGGAGGAGGAGTGTGATGGTGGAGTGGATTAAGTCGCTGGGAGATTGAAGTGAGACGTTAAATGGATAGTGGTTCGAATCGTGCTTGATGGTCAATATATGTAACGGTTGAGAACCGGGAACCGGAATGTTCACAAGTCATCTCTCATATATTATCATAATGATAAACAACAACAGAACAGGCACACACCAAAATACAATCGTCGCGTGGATCTGCATTGTATTTGGCAATTATGTATCCCCCCAAAAAATTATAAATATCAATAGATGAATAAATAAATAAATGAATAAACGAAAAATTAATAAATGATGCGTTGTATATATATATATATATATATATATATATATATATATATATATATATATACATATATATATATATATATATATATATGCAATAAAAAACACTAGGAGCGTGTGTTCACAAATGCGTAAATAACCACTAGGAAAAGTAAACTAACGAAGCAGAGCGCTTTTCGTGTAATTACATCTTCAGTGCAGATACAAAGAAGGAATTATAATTCTTTGTATCTGCACTGAAGATGTAATTACACGAAAGCGCTCTGCTTCGTTAGTTTACTTTTCCTAGTGGTTATTTACGCAATATATATATATATATATATATATATATATATATATATATATATATATATATATAGATACATCTACACTGACTGGTTCCCAGCGATCAATTGCTATTTATCTTCAACCACAAACCACTTTTAAGTCCATGCCATCGCAATCGAGACTGAAGAATCGCTCGATGGAGACATTTTGTTGGAAATTGAAACGTGGAGAGCCGAGCCGAGGATTCGAACCCAGCTAACCCGTAACAAAATTACAGTGACTTAAACCAATGCGCTATCAAGAGAGATATAAGTTGAGTACGATTTTGTTTTATTTGTATGCGGGGTGTCGTTTGCGATGGCATGGAATTAAAAGTTGTTTGTGGTTGAATAAAAAAAAAATATATATATACTATATATATATATATATATATATATATATATACATATATATATATATATATATGCGTACACGCACACACACGCACACACACACACACACACACACACACACACACACACACACACACACACACACACACACACACACACACACACACACACATATATATATATATATATAAATATATATATCTATATATATATATATATATATATATATATAAATATAAATATATATTATGCTGGTTGTTTGTTAGGGAAGAGTTCTTATAATAGCTGATTTTTGCCTTGCTAAGAGCTTTTGTCAACCAAATTGGATAACCTAATTTGCTCAATTGTAAGTTTATTGTGTATAATTCTTTATTTAAAAATTGAACGCTACAAATTCTTAATGCTCTTAAATAGAGACCCGAAGCAACACTTAGTTTAACCCTTTCTGGATGGTAACTAAAAAAAAATGTAAGTAGCTACCAGTATGCGTGGGCTTTCTATATACTGTAAAATCCAAATGTCCATGACTTCTGATCACTAGTATATCCAGAAAGGGAATGCTGTTGTCCTCTTCTGGATATACTAGTGATCAGAAGTCATGGACATTTGTATTTTACAGTATATAGAAAGCCCAAGTATACTGGTAGCTACTTACATTTTTTTTAGTTACCATCCAGAAAGGGTTAAACTAAGTGTTGCTTCGGGCCTCTATTTAAGAGCATTAAGAATTTGTAGCGTTCAATTTTTAAATAAAGAATTAGACACAATAAACTTACAATTGAGCAAATTAGGTTATCCAATTTGGTTGTTGACAAAAGCTCTTAGCAAGGCAAAAATCAGCTATTATAAGAACTCTTATTAGTAAACCAGTTCCTGCCTATTACTTTCTTACGGCAAACGTTGCACAAATAAGGAATCATATATATTTGTGATTTCTCTAAGCCGTTTAGGCGAATAGGGATTTTTGAGAAACTCTAATGATATTGTCGTAAATAAACCGTGAAATTGAAAATTAAAAAATATTTTTTATATCTTTTATTCTCTTGATCAGAATCTTGCGTCTAACCATTTCCTCCATGTTATCACTTCTGTCTAGAGAGTGGTGGTCAGGTCTAGTCCCCCTTGCGTGTTCGTAAATATTCAAATTGATGACCATCATATATCAGACACAACTGATAATACAGACCATTGAATTCGACAACGCAACGGAATGTTTGAAAGAGTGGATACAGTTTCTGGGTCACCCTGTATCCGTGACCACCCCTCACTCCCCCCCACTCCCCCATTCCCCCAACACCCTCACCCTCCACTCCCCCAGTATCAACGCAGTTATCGTTTTTAGGAATCTTTCAAGGGCATTTGTTGTTATTGTCCCGATCGTCGTAAGGTGTGATGATGATGATGATGATGATGACAGGTTTCGTTGTTGATAAATCTGTCTCACACTCAGGCATATTCACACGCAATACCACACGCACACGTGACCCACACCACGTCAATTTCGTGTCATGTCCACGGGAACTCTTTCCACATCAGAAGGTTTCGATATGTCATAAGTCGATGACCATCATCAACGCGCGGTGACTGATTAAACCTCTCACCTTCGACGTTCTTGGGCGACTTTGCGTAACCAAAAGGAACAAATCTTATACTTCTAGATATAGTCTAACCCCTGGAAGGCAAGGATTTCCTTCAGATGAATGAAATGTTCTAGCAGATTAAAGAAAAGAAAGAAAAAAAGAAAAGGAAAAATGAAGATGGCTGTCATCTAGCGGTAAAGACGCGTTAGAAAACGATTTCTGTCTGGAAGGAACAGGATGTGGTTGGTCACCGATCACTCGAGAATCCTTCCGAGGCCAATGAATCTTCGCTTCTTCTTGTCGAATTTATGCATAAAATAAAATCCTCATTTGTCTGAATGATTTAGGTAAATATTTCCATTCCTGTTCGTTTCTTAGCACATCACATCTGAGGTTGTTATTCATTAGAACAATAATTCAATAGGATCGTGGATAATAAGGAAAGGTATTGCCATGTACGTCTGGGGGAAGTCGAGAGAGGCTCAAATAATTTCTACAGGTGAAGGTGCTACAGTGATGAATAGATTAACACACACACACACACACACACACACACACACACACACACACACACACACACACACACACACACACACACACACACACACACACACACACACACACACAGGGCAATATAAAAGTGGTATTACCCATAGATCGGTCATACGAGCTCTGAGCTCTCTTCCGGGAGGTTAATAGCTGTCGATCGTGAGTCCAACGCGTGATCCGACACACACACACACACACACACACACACACACACACACACACACACACACACACACACACACACACACACACACACACACACACACACACACACACACACACAAGTGGGAAGTGAACTTCAAAATCAAGAAATGTAGTATAATGGAGTTTGGAAAAAGTAAAAATAGAATATCAGGGCAATATAAAATTGGCACAAAGGAAGTAAAAAAAATTAGCCCGGAAAAGGACCTAAGAGTATTTATTAACAAAAACATGACACCAGACAAGCATATTAACAAAATAGTCGGATAAACATACACTCATTCACTCACTCCGTTGGATCTTGAACCTCGTGTAGATTCTGGTCCGGCAACAGTAATCCTCTCCATACCCTTCGGTCCTGTGCTGCTTCCATCCAGGTTATTTTTATTTATTCCTCTTCTGTCCCTCTCCGCATCCACACCATCCATCCATCTCATTCGAGGTCTCCCTCTGGGTCTTCTTCCAGGCATTCTACCCATCATAACTCGTTCTGGAATTCTATGGTCCTCCATACGCGCCACATGCCCAGCCCATCTCAATTTTGTTCTACCTATAACATCTGTTATTTTCTCTTGTTTAGTTATTTCCCTCAGCTCATTATTGTGTCGCCCTCTCCACCTATTCTATAAACCTACAATTTACTAAAATCAATAAAAGTGGCCTTTAACTACTTGGATGAGGTAATGGTAAAGAATATATTAGCCACACTGATAAGACCAAGATTGGAGTACGCAGCGACACTTTGGATACCCAGCACAAAAAAAGAATATAAAGAAATTAGAAAGAACCCAAAGATCAACGACAAAGAAAGCACCAACAATTTCAAAATTGACATACGAACAAAGATTGTCCAAACTGGAACTGCCAACCCTGGAACAAAAAAAAGAGAAAGAGGAGATCTACTGGTCATTTACAGAATCATGAAAGACATGGAAGTCCTTGACAGAGAAGATTGATTAAAGTGGAGTAATAGAAAAACAAGAGGACATGAAAAGAAAATCAAAAAGGATACTATTAGAAGAGACGTGGAAAAAAAATAATTTCTCAAACAGAGTGGTGGACGTCTGGAACAAATTGGACGAAACGATAGTATGTGCAAAAACCATACAAGATTTTAAGAACAAACTACATGCTGAAAGATACATAGACGGGTCACTACGAGCATAGCTCCCTTCCTGTATTACAATTAGGTAAATACAACTAGGTAAATAAAACTAGGTAATACACACAGACACACACACACACACACACACACACACACACACACACACACACACACACACACACACACACACACACACACACACACACACATACACACACGCACACAAACACACACCGGCAGACAAACATACTTGAACGCACACACATATACACCCACCCACACGCACGCACGCAAACACACGCACACACACACGCACGCACGCACGCACGCAAACACACGCACACACACACGCACGCACGCACGCATATATATATTTATATATATATATATATATATATATATATATATATATATATATATATATATATGTATGTAAGTATGTTGTATGGTAGCTCAAGTGACAGCAAGATAATTTTTCCATTAATGTTTCTGTGGATTAAAATTAATATGTATCTTCTGCAAAAGGAAAAAAATCGCTCGGTTTGTTACACTTTAAAACACAAATTTTATTTTTGTATCATTGCCCCATGACGGTTATATCTCCTGATTGACATAGAATGACAAACAACAATAAATGTTTACGTTGTAATGAAGATTCACTTGCTTCCAATCAATATTCATCCTGAAAGAAAGTTGAAAAAATCTGAATATTCAAATTAATAAAAAAAAAGTGAGGAAAAGATATCACGTCAAGGATATTATTATATCTTTTAAAAGACTAATGTACCATTGCTACGCAGTTCCAATACTTCTCACAGCGATCAAAACTGTGTCGACAGTATTTGGCCACACACGTCTGTACACGAGTCCGCCCTTGCGGACCTGATGGCCAAACGGTGTAAAACGGATAACAAACGAAGCTCATTGAATAACCGAACAAAATAACGCTCGCTCAGGGATAGTATGTCGTTGACGATAACCAGGACATTAATCCTCAGGGATAATA
>NC_134792.1:56428539-56443539 GCF_046742065.1 Oratosquilla oratoria | reverse complement strand
TGTTCCTTGTTGGTCCATTTTTGATCTACTTCGACGATAAAAAGTCGAATTGTGTAACCGGCAATCACCTCATCACGAATATTGTTATTTGCATTAATTGATGTGAGGTTGGAAACAGAAAAACCTTCCGTTGCATAAATGGTTGCTTGCTAGTTCCTTGTTTCTGTTTGTATTTTAATGAACATGATTTCTTTTACTTCCAAACATCTTTTCGTAATTTTTCATTATCTGGCTCTTAATCTGTTTGAAGTCTTTCTTCGTTTTTTTTTTTCTAAAGCTTGCGATGTCGTAAAAGATCCATTCAAATCGTAACTTTATAAACCGAAGATGCCAATCTTCCTTCGCTCGTAGCTTCACAACCTGAGCTGGGCGCGTTCCTACGTGCGTTACTCGGTGCGTTCCGCTATAGTTTGGCCTCGGTTAGCGCTCCCAAACCATTAAAGCTTAAGAGACAGGTTCATACCGAAATAAAAGTCCGGTGGGCCACATACTCTACCAAAGAAAATTTTCGTAGGCCACATCCAAAAGGTAGGCCAAATACTATACCGGCACCTATATTGCTTTAGTTTGGGAGCGCTAACCGCGGCCAAACTAAAGAGGAACGCATCCAGGAACGCACAGAGGAACGCACCCGGCTCTGCTGACAAGTGAACGGATGGGTATAGTACAACGCTTCCAATATCGAAGTATCATTTCACTAAATAATTTTATTCAAATAAAAAAAAAAATCTTATCACCATTAACATAACAACTATCAGTAAGACAATTATCCACATCACAATGGTTATATCGCTGATCAGCCAATCCAATTTTTAAAAAGAAAAAAGAAAAAAAGACAATGGAACCTTTGAAAAAGAAAACAGAAGCCTCTGAGCCCCACATAAAAGAAGAAGAAGAAGAAGGAGGAGGAGGAGGAGGAGGAAAAGGAGGAGGAGGAGTAGAAGAAGAAGAAGAAAAAGAAGAAGAAGGAGGAGGAGGAGGAGGAGGAGGAGGAGAAGGAGGAGTAGAAGAAAAAGGAGAAGAAGAAGCAGAAGAAAAAGAAGCAGAAGAAGAAGAGAGAAAGAAAGAAAGAAATACCCACCCTTAACCTCTAACCCCCGAGCCAACCCCAATGTGAACCCATAACGTGGTCTCTGAGGAGTTTTTGCCCTTCATCTTCCTTCACACGCATTCACAGCTAATTATCATAAATTACTTCGAAGTCAAATAAGAATGACAAAACTCGTTCTGATTACAGGGACCCATGCCTTCTTCAAACGTAACTATCTAGTCAAGAATCTTCTTCTTCTTGCCCTTAATAGTTTCAATTAAACGGGAGAGTTTGATCATTTTAGTTTTGCTTCATAAGGGTTAGTATTCCGTTTGTGTAAACAGAACTTCATAACTCGACTCATTCATAGGCTTGTTATGTGCCAACACCCTCATCTATACATCTAGACTGCAGCCCCCAGGGGATGACACTTGGTTCACGAATTGGGAACAATAGCCTCTCTCTCATTCTCTCTTTCCTCCTCTTTCTTCCTCTCTCTCCCTCCTCCCCCTTCTCTCTCTCTCTCTCTCTCTCTCTCTCTCTCTCTCTCTCTCTCTCTATATATATATATATATATATATATATATATATACATACATACATATATACATACAGATAAACTTGGACTGTGTTTCCTCTATTTTCTCAAATAAAAACAGCTATGAACCGGTGACTGCTCCCTACGCTACCATAAGCTGTGGCACAACACAAACCATAGGCCAACGTTTCTTCGTGGAGAGATCTGATCTGTGTGTGTGTGTGTGTGTGTGTGTGTGTGTGTGTGTGTGTGTGTGTGTGTGTGTGTGTGTGTGTGTGTGTGTATGTGTGTGTGTGTGTGTGTGTGTGTGTGTGTGTGTGTGAGAGAGAGAGAGAGAGAGAGAGAGAGAGAGAGAGAGAGAGAGAGAGAGAGAATCTCTGATTTATAGCCTCATCAAATCCCACCCTCATTAGATGGTCTAATCACTGCCTCATCGCCATAGCCTATTCGTCATTTGATTTAGTTTCTCGCCACTTCCTGCAATAGCTTCCCTCATCACCTGACCCCAATCCCTTTCTCATCGCCCAATCATCTTTCTCTCTCTCTCTCTCTCTCTCTCTCTCTCTCTCTCTCTCTCTCTCTCTCTCTCTCTCTCTCTCTCTCTCTCTATTCCGACAGGTTCTTCCCATCTTTTTCATATTGTTTTTTTGTTTTGTTTTTTTGTATACAATAAAGGTTCGAAGTCTGATTCTTCGCATCTTCCTTCCTTCTCCACAGAAATTATTCCCCTACGATATTCGTTCCGAGTTTGGAAAAATGTAGATTTAAAAAGGAAATAAGCAAGGACTGGTTTATTAATACAGTGATTAACGAATGGAATATGTTTAGGAATCATGTAGTGAATGCTGAAACTATTGGTTGTCTTAAAGAGAAGATTAGTTAACTTTATGGATGGGGATGATGGTGGTAATATACATGGAACTGCCTAGTATAGGCCTTATGGTCTCTTGCAGTCTCCTTTATTCTTATGGTCTTATGTTCTTGGAAGGCCCTAGACCCGTAGCATACGTAAATGATCTTCAGGTACTTCCATAGATCTCTTGGAAAAAAGAAGAGTTACTGTGCAGCTTATGTGGTTCTGTTTGTGTTACGGTTGGGTAGGGCGAAAGTAATCGCCGGTTGCTTTATCTCCTTCGGTTCTGTTACCGATTACCAGCCCTTCGGGGTTGCACTCCCGGAAGCGGGGTGGGGGTGGGGTGGAAGTTGAGAATGTTGATAGAGACAGGAGAGGGAACGGTTGGAATCCATCCAATATGACCGACGCGCGCAGAAAGACAATGTGGTTCCATTTTCTACAGTGGCTGAATACGAGTCAGTTATTGATTGTTATTATTTTCCTATGGTAGGAATGAATAGCGTTCTGAGCATTCTAACGTCGTCAAACTCCTTTCGTGAATGACATTTATCTACGTCAAATATTAGACAAGTTTATTTAGTAGAAGAATGTTTGTTTTTTTTCTCCAAAGGAATAATATAAAACTAAATTCACTAACGTCTTCATCATCTTGGCATACTTTATTGGGTTGACTCTCGCCTAACGTTTTTTTTTTTTTTAATCTTAGTGTTATCTAAGAAGGAAATACGCAAAAACTAGTTTACCAACAGACTGGTTAACGAATGGAATAGACTTAGTAACAATATAGTGAGTTCTGAAAGAAAGGATTATTTTAAGAAGAGATCAGACATCTTTATGGATAAGGCTGAAAGGCGGAAAAGGACACAGAACTGCCTAGTGTAGGCCTTATGGTCTCTTGCAACATCCTCTACTCTTATGTTCTTATGTTCTCAAACTAAAGAGATCTACTCTCTTTTTCTCTCTCTCTCATCTGCCTCTGGCAAATCTCTTCACCAATTCTTGTTCCGTTGCGTCTCAAACTTGTGCATGACGCGGCTGTCTAACTGTTCTCTATATCAACTTGCAAACCTCCCTCCATCTCCTCCCTCCTCTTTCTCTTTCTTCACTTCCTCCTCCTCCTCCTCCTCCTCCTCCTCCTCCTCCTCCTCCTGCCCCTCCCCCTACTCCTCCTCACCCTCTTGTGCTCATCTTCACCTCCCCCTCTCCTCTTCTTCGTTCTTCTCCTTTCTTCTTCTATTGTTCCCGTCTACTTCCTTCTCGTTATCTCCTTCCTCCCCTTCCCTTTCTTCTCTTAATCCTCCTCCCATTCCTTCTCCTCTCAGTCCTCTTTTTGACCTCTGTCGTCCTTCACACATTCTTTCCTGCCAAAGGCCAGAAGACATCGCTCATCATCGCTTGGGAGCATACGCCGGGAGGCTCGTCGCTTCATTCACACGCCGTCGCCAGTTCCCACGGCTTCTCAGAGCGAGCTCCCATGATGTCGCCCATCCCATTCTAAACAGCCTTCGGCAAGATCGGTCGAGTCGCCAGGGCCGTGAGTTCTGTGGAAGTCCCTTTTCTCCTCCTCCATCGAGGGTTGTTTTTTGTAGAGACAACGCTGAATAGGATCACCATCAGGGAAACGCGCCACGTGGCCACAGTGCTGGAACTGACGTTCACAGATTATGTTGTCTACCGGGCCTTGGCTAAGTCTCACGCAAGAGTCACCAGAATAAAATATATAGAGTCCGTCACCACAATGATAAATGCTAATCAAAATGATTTTGGATCTTTAGCCATGGCGACATTTTCTAGATTGAAAGAAATAATTCAAAATTAGCCAGAATAAAGTGTACAAGTGAGCCATTGTAACAAACAGGATTTAGGTCCTCAACCGTCCACTGCAGCAAAAGAATAGAATCATGCAAGACGCCATTATATAGAAACAACACGACATTTGACCGTTATAGAAAATGTAAAAATTTCTCTTTCTTTCTCTCTCTCTCTCTCTCTCTCTCTCTCTCTCTCTCTCTCTCTCTCTCTCTCTCTCACACACACACACACACACACACACACACACACACACACACACACACACACACACACACACACACACACACACACACACACACACACACACACACACACACACTCTCGCTCTCTCTCTCTCTCTCTCTCTCTCTCTCTCTCTCTCTCTCTCTCTCTCTCTCTCTCTCTCTCTCTCTCTCTCTTTCTCTCCCTCTCTCTCTCTCTACCTCACACTACACCTCGTAAAGTAATACAACAGCCTCGGCATACAGTTATGTAACTACGCCATTGTAGATTTATTTTTCTTTCTCGTTTCTTTTCCTCCAGCTTTTTTCACTTCACTTACCTCAAAGAACGGCTAAAAGGAAGTTTAAAGCACAGTGCTTGCAAGGTACGGCGCAAGCAAAGAAAGAACAAGGACTCGCTAGTTCAAAGTAAAGTTTTTGGTTCTGAGGAAAACGAGTTTTTTTTTTTTAGATAAGCAGCAAAGGACCAAGTAGAGGAGAGTTTCAGATTAGGAAGACAGAAAGAGGAGAACAGTAGTTTACTCTTGTAAAAAAAAAAAAGCTACTCTGGAAAGAGGTGAAATTATTTAAGAAAATGACTACAGAAGGAATGGTCTCATAAGTGGATGGTACACAGTTTCTAAATCTAGAAAATCGATAGTGACAGAAAAGACCTAGAGATGTTATATTGCAGGAAACAGAGTAAATCTAGAGTTAACATTTAGAAAACACAAGACTTCAGAAACAGACAAGAACTGGTTTTCCAATAGAATGGTTAACGAATGTAATAGACTTAGTAACCACGTAGTGAGGGCTAAAACTATCGGTTGTTTTAAGAAACGGTTAGAGAACTTTATGGATGGGGATGATAGGTGGTAATGGACATGGAACTTCCTAGTGTAGGCCTTATGGTCTCTTGCAGCCTCCTTCAGTCTTATGCTCTTATGTTCTCTGCCCAGAAGCATTGAATGGGGGGAGTAATTCCATATGATTACCCTGTACAGCAGTGGTTCCCGACCCCAGGGTCGCGAGGGTGTTTTTGAGGGTCGCCAATTGGTCTTTTTTTTTTTTCATTCAAGTTTCAAATGTATTTAAATTCATTGTGCTAGTAAATATAAACTAAACTATAAAAACGAAAGTTTATAAACATTATGCAAGTACGTAGAAATATAACATGAAATTGTTGAATTTATTATTACAATTAGGGTCGCGACTCCAGGCTAAGAGTGGATTTAGGGTCGCAGTAACTGATTTAGGATTATATTTTGAAAATATTACAAAACAAAGAATTTCTTCAAAGTAAAGTTATTTTACTGATGGCAGAGGTGTCGTTTTTCCAAGTTCATTTTGCTGACTAAAACTAGATAAAAAAACATGCAAACTATTGCAAGGGAAATGTAAATTCTATTGAAAAAAGGAAAGATATCGCTGAAGAGGTATTGACATATTTTAAATTCTTTTATTCACCGGTTAGGTGTAACTCGAAGAGTTTGAATTGTCTTGAAGTTATTTTCAATATCTCACTAAAAAAAAACTCAGAGTTTACTAACATTTTTTTTACCGTTTTCTTAAAATGTATTATCCAGTGGACTGGCCTTCACGTTTTCTACCGTAAATGATCTTGTAACGTTATATCCAATTTCTTGGTTGCCTCGTACATGAAGTATTCCCCAAACACCAACTCTATCTCTGTGTTTAAACGTTTTGTTCCTTCCTTCATTCCTCGATCACGTTATTCGTCCTCACGTTCCTGTGTATTCGTTGGGTTCGTTTTCTCTTAGTTGACCTTGGCATTGCGTTACAGTTAACTGTAAGACGGGAGTGAAGTAATTCGAAGGGTCTCAGAGAACTAATGAATGTTTTCAGAGTCGCAGACGCTCTTGCATCTTCGTAACAGCTCTCGAATGTGATCGTTTTGGGCATGGAGACGTATACTTACGATACCGTGCTCACAGGCAGACACAGACACAAACAGACGGGAGGGAATGTACAGCTAGTCAGACAGACTAACATACATGCAGGCAAACAGGCAGTTATAGACATGACAGATTGAGAGACAGGCAGACAGATAACCAGAAAAGCAAGCAGACAGACAGACAGACACATACACACACATACATACACTCACACACACACACACACACACACACACACACACACACACACACACACACACACACACACACACACACACACACACACACACACACACACACACACACACACACACACACACACACACACACACACACACACACACACACACACACACACACACACACACACACAGAAAGAGAGAGAGAGAGAGAGAGAGGGGGGGCAAAGATAGGAAGGAAGGAGAAGAGGCAGAGAGAGAGAGAGAGAGAGAGAGAGAGAGAGAGAGAGAGAGAGAGAGAGAGAGAGAGAGAGAGAGAGAGAGAGAGAGAGAGAGAGAGAGAGAGAGAGATAGGAAGAAGAGAGAAGGAAACAGGAAGAAGAGATAGACTGTCTGGGAGGAAGGGAATGAGAGAGACTCAGACTGTATTCCAGATGAGATAGTGAGTTTACAAACGATGTAGTGAAAAGAGACACTTGAACCTTATTCTTTCGCAGTTGTTGCTAGTAGCTGTTGTTAGCAGTTGTCAAGATATATCCAAATATAAATCAGTACAACAAGCAACGGCAACAGGAAAACATTAGTGCTAATGCCTAATTAGGGTTATTTTATTCCCAAAAATTATAAGCGTATACAGTCTAAGATATTCTAAATTAGTTTTGTTTGTAAGAAGTTTCTAAACCCCTTGGGTACATTGCACGTCTATGTAAGTTTTGTTTTGATTAACCTCTCATGGGTTCACTAAGCTAATGGTGTATCAGTACAATAAAAGGCTTGAAATTCATAATTTCGAAAACATTTTGGTCGCCTTAATGAGCGCTTTGGACTCAAAGAAATTAGTAGAATTTTAACAACTTGATTGGGTATTCTCATGAAAATTACCAGTAGCATTTAAAGCTAATCCACATAAGCTTATCCGGGAAAGGAGGTTAAAATCCTACTTCCTAACGAGACAAAGTTTTTGCCAAGGCTTTCGACAAATAACACAAGACGACATCGATTCCTCTCGCATACAAGGATTTATTGTGGGATTTATTTCGATCAGTGACTGATATCTTTAGCTGATGGGGATCCACCGAGAAGGTTAACCCTCTACGGGTTAACGCTAGACGATTTTATTCATTTAGAACAAACCTTTTGACAGACAAGAGTTAAATAAACTGTCTTGAATAACGCTCCCACAGCGTACTGCCTCAAGTTATGATCCATAAGAGGGGTATTTTCGTAAGTGTCATTCAATTTGATTGAACTTAGACAAAGCTTCTGGGTTGTAAAGAATAAAAAAAAAAAAGCGTACGTGTACGCGCGTATGCGTACATACTCAACCAACATAGAGATTTAGCTTAAAGCTGTTTGACAAGCCTTAAGCTGTAAAGAATCATATACATTACGTCTCTTCCTGTACGCGTGCGCGTGCGTATGCGAACATACTAAGACAACATAAACTAGAGACGTAGCATTGGGCTGCTTGACAGCCCCAAGTACTTAGATCCTCTGCTGAATATATTTCATGGCCTTCAGCACCACGACAGGATTGCTCAAGAGGAACGAAGTCGACTGTCACTACTCACCCGGAGTTGAAAGGACCTGACACAGGCGACACATCTGTTCTCAGTGTCACCAAGGATATCGTCTCCTCAGTTAGGATTCGATCTTGTCTTATCGACTCTTAAATCATAGGTCTATAATTCAAAGCAATTATTAAGTACTACCGGCCATGTTGGTAGTGTTGGTATTAGTGTTGAGAGGATGGAAGGATACAATAATGTTTTCCTCCCCTTGTATTGTAGGTCTATAACTCAGGACGGACATCGTAAATCATCTCCCTATTACTCCAATCGCGTACTTACTCACCTGAGGGAGCAATTGGCTGGCCGTGTGCACAGGACACATAAGGCTCATTTTCCCTTGGCCACAACTCCGTCGCTGCAGACAACGGAGGTAAAGAATTCCGAGCCTTATGCTCAGGGACCGTAAGACCTGTTATTGCTTTACCGCAAACCGCGTCGTGTCACATGAAGCGCATGTATGATAAAGGACCTTATGGCCCCTTGTGTTAAAGGTGGTTTTTGTCCCGTAAGGGGACGTTGGGATAGGTGTTTGGTGGATGCGAGGTGAGTAACGAATAAGTACTGCTTAGAACCGCGGGTACAAATTTATAATATTAGCTCTTTGGATCTTATCAATTATGGCGATTGTGTGTCAGTTTGTGTGGTCAAGCAAAAAACGAACTCGGGTGATTTATGACACGTTGGACGAGGTGATGGAGGGGGGAAGGGAAGCTGGAAATAGGAGAGAATGAGATGCATGAAGAGATTGTAGGGGCTCAGGAGGAGGAGGAGGAGGAGGAGGGGGAGGAGGTAGAGGAGGAGGAGGATAAGGATAGAGCTTCTGAAACTCGAAAACAGGGAAATGTACTCCGGACCTAAATGTACCAAATTACCTTCCACCGGATTGTTCTTCTGATGGCGTTGTAGGGACTGGCTACTGACCCTACTGGGATCAGTTGCAATTTGCAATCTTGCAATTAACTCTGCAGTGGAGTGCACTGTAAGAGCAGCTAACCGGCAAGGGACCTGTTGGTCCATGACAAGGCTAACCGGAAGAAAATGGGTAACTGCCAGTTGAGAGAAAATGGGAAACGGATGTTACATAAACTTTCCTTCGTGTTTGCCTGGTTAATCCTTAAAACTATGAATTTAACCAGGTGGTTACCATATTGGAGTTTTATTAATATATCTGTTCTCTTACATTACCTGCAGTTACATATATCTGTACTAATTCTACAAGAAAAAGTGGCAAATATCTCACATTTTTATAGAGATTTACATCTAATTCTATGCTTTAGATACATTTTACTTTATGGAGGCGTTTTTTTTAAACGATCTGACTATTTGGTATTAATCAGAAAAAAGTAAAAGAAATAACAGTCAATTGGTGCCAACGGTATCCTCTAAGTTTGCATATAAGACACGCCCCTATTCCATTAGTTGGATTAGTTCAATGACGTCACATATCTGGGAGAGTTGCCAAAGATACTTATTGATGAAATTTTAACTCTGTCAGCACTAAGTTCAGCCCCAAATTGAACAAAATCGATTGCTATAATTCAGAGGAGAGTATATAAACGCTCTGTGATAACAAACGGGGGCCAAGGGACAATAGTTGTGTTCTGTATATAGAAAATGACGAGTCAATAAGCCACAATGGGCGGGGCTTGCGTTGCGAAGGGCGGGGCTTACGCTGTTGGAGGCGGAGCTAATGCTGCGAGGGGTTGGGTCTCTAAGCATAATTGGACAAATGCGGTGAGGGGCATCCTGAAGATGTTAACCTAGGGCTGAAACCTTTGCCTTGTGTGCTCAGACAGCCAGGGAAATAGCATTGTCTATACCCGCTGAAAATAAACAAGGTTACAGATTCTTTTGGTATCAGGAATACCATCGTTCCTCTCATAACTATTAAGTTCTTTTCCTAAGAGATGATGTTAATTTAACACCACGAGCCCTCCCCTATCAGGAGGCAAGAACGGTACCCCTCACAGAGGGCTTTGTAGCGTGGAATTGAATGAACCATGCCCTTGGTCCAACTCGCTGGCGGCAGAATTGAACCACCGTCACCTCAACCCCCGTCGCAAGCAGTGGCGCTCTAATCCGCTCAGCCAATCCAAAGAATGATCCTCATTCTTTGAACGTAACCATAGCTGGCAGTGCAGCTAATCTTCTTATAGTAACTGATATCAAATAATTAGTTTAGGATTATAAATTTACCTTTTTCATGATTTTCATATTTATCATTGATGCCAAGGCTATTATCTATTACCAAAATTTGAATTTGAATTTGTCAATGTGTATTTTAAAAGTTGTAATGAAAAAATATATATATTATATGGAATAGGGATACTGTAATCCATCCCTCACAGGGTAAATTAATCATAATTGTTTAGTTTATTTCCCAGAGATACTCGTAGCTACAGCCATAGTTTCCCGATAAAAAAAAAAAAAAAAAAAAAAATGAAATAAAGTAAAATAAAATAAAATAAATAGATAAATAAAATAAGAAAAATAAAATAAAAGATAAAATAAAAAACAAAACAAATAAATGAACAAATACACCAAATAAGGAATAACGCAAAGCGTCCAAAGAAGAAAAATGAAAAAATTGTTTCACACCGATACTAAAAACATTTGTCAGTTAAGATGAGACATGCCAATTGTTAGTTGATATACCACATTATAATCTTCGTTTTCATAAATCTGAATCGTGGATCCTCGCTGGCCGAGTGGATTAGAGCGTCGCTACGTGCGCCGGTGGTCGAGGATGACGGTGGTTCGAACCCTGCCGCCGACGAGTTGGACCAAGGATATGGTTGATTAGATTCCACGCTACAAAGTCCTCTGTAAGGGGCACTGTCCTAGCCGACTGATAGGGGGATTTCGCGACGTTAGATCGAATTATATAATTTTAATTTCGTTATCTATGCTCTGCTAAGGCTTCTGTTTTTGAGGGACAAAAGAGGTGGAATTAGATGGTAAAAGATAGAATTAAGAATATAACAAAATAGAAGGTTTAACGTAGCGTGGAATGAGTGGACCATGCCCTTGGTCCAACTCGCTTGGGGCAGGTTCGAACCGCCATCACCTCGACCACCGACGCAAGTAGCGACGTTTCAATCATAAGAGCTTTTGGCCCTTTCGCGTGTTACTGAAAGTCCTCTAATAATGACTTTCTAAAAATTATGAGGTCAGTACACTATAGAGGGGGTCGTCGTTCTAAACTACAATGTAAATACTTGCATAAATAGATACACATATGAAATGTTTACACATAAAACGCAAACATATTTCCATAACTCGTAAATACATAAGCATTTTGTTTGCAGAGTCAGTGAAGTTATCACATGCTAGGGAGTACAATGCTAGTAATAAAGTTTAAAATGCAAATAGCAGTTACCATTATTCCAAAGAGAAAGTTTTAATATGTGGCATATACATCTGTGATGTAGTTTTAACCTTAGTAGGATAAGACAAAGAAGAGGAAACAAAGGACTCTGAAAAAAAAAAAAAAATAAATAAATATATATATATATATATATATATATGTGTGTGTGTGTGTGTGTGTGTGTGTGTATGTATGTATGTATGTATGTATGTATGTATGTATGTAAGTTATTCGGGTTTATTGAAAGATTATATAACTAACAAGGTTATATCTATTATGGTATTGAATTTCGTTGTTTAATCATATTAAGATGCAAGAGTGAGACAATTTACAATGTATGGAAGCTGTAACAGCTGTGAAGTAATTGCATTGCATGTGATTAATTCCTGCACTTGGACATCTAGATATCCGGTCACATCGTTACTTCAACAAAAATCTAAAATTTTATATAAAACTTACTGCAATTCTAAATTTTCGAAATAAAACAATAGAGATATGTTTCATAACAGGAATTCTAACCATACCAAGAGTCACATTCCTTTTGTTGTGAATTTGATCTTCAGCCGTTCAAATGCTGTTACGATCGTCGATCCTAAACAGCTTGACAAGTAGAAAGGACTTTCAAATGTCCTTGTAAAACGTATAGCAACAATTATTTCACAGTTAGTCAAAGACAGCGTTTTCCAACCTGGGGTGCTGAAATCAATTATAAGGGGTGCTGGGAATTGATGCACACAAAAATCACATTGATGTATATATCGTTGATTACCCAGTTGTGCATATTTGACCTTTTCCATGCTATTCTATTTCTAGGGTGTTTTTATTTCTTCTACTAACAATATTGTCAATTTGTTTCAGTTCTAAGGAATCAAGAAAATAAATCCTCATGCAGTACACTTCATTTTCTTTTATCCTTCTGATAACAAGCTAGTAGTGCTGGACTGCTTAGACATGACAACAGGGGATGCTATGGTCGGAAAAGGTTGGGAAAATCTGTCATTAAACTCTGTCATGTTTGCGTTGCCCAGAGATGCAGAAAACAGATGATTTGCTTAGCAGCGTCGGGGAAAAAATAGGATTAAATAAAACACAGGAAGCGTTGGTCTTAACCTATTAAACTCCGATGACAAGATGTCTTGTCATTTGGTCAAATAAAACAAAAAATCATAAAACACCAAAATGTTTGATCAAACACCAGAAAAGTATGTCGTCAGTCCTTGCTTCGCTCGCGCTGACGTCATACTTTTCTGGTGTTTGATCAAACATTTTGGTGTTTTATGACTTTTTGTTTTATTTGACCAAATGACAAGACATCTTGTCATCGGAGTTTAATGGGTTAATGATCGTGTGTAACTTGGAGATTCCGAGTTATATCGAGTTGATCATTGAGGCGGAACTCTTAGATTAGCTCGTAACTTGAGAAGACTAAACAAGTGGACACTTTAACTGTAAGGAAACTGGAAAGGAAGTGCATACTGAAAACATATGGTGTAATAATTATCATCACCTCTTTAATTCTGTCGATATCCGCTCTGCGAGGTGGTTAGGTGTGATAGCTTTTGTCGGATTTCCGTGGCTCTAAGACCGGGTGATCTTACTGTTCTTTGCTTTAGTTAATTGGTTAGTTATCAACCCGGGGACATGCTTTATATATTTTCTTCTGGTTTGGCAGGAGACTTTATTCAGTTTGGGTGTAACCACAGGCCGAAGGAACAGGGATGTCCATCGGGAATATTTATTTCTTCTCTTTCATTTGATTTTATTTTGTTTTAATTGATTGATTGATTGGTTTATTTATTCATTTATATATTATGTATTTTTGTTGACCAATCTATTTATCTATTTACTAATTCATTTATTTATTGATTTATCCATTTTTCATATATTTTTTGAATAAGCAAGCTAATTAATTAATTAATTCTTTCATCAGTAAATCAATTTACTGTGATATGGAAGTTACAAAAAAGAACAACTTTGAACACATTCTTAACCGGACTAGTTGTTTGGTTTCTGAATATTTCAGAGTGCATCTAAAACCTCTATTCATCCCATAACCACGTGCTAGACTCATGACCTACAGCTATTACTCTCCCGAATGAGAGCTCAAAGCTCATACGTATACATGCCCGATCTATGGGTAATCCATAGGGTATGGTAATGCTATGGATAAACCTTACACACACGCGCGCGCGCACACACACACGCGCGCGCACACACACACACACACACACACACACACACACACACACACACACACACACACACACACACACACACACACACACACACACACACACAGCAGTGCAGCGATCCTGAAATTATCTCATACCTGGGCGGGAATCAAACTCGAACCGCTGAATTAGCGGCCGCGAACAGTACAACTCCGACGTCGTGAGGAGGATAATAAAACTCCCGTGAAAGGAAATTAAAAGTGAGTGTTGAGATGATGAAACGGTCAGTTGATTAATAAAGATAACAGTTGTGTGGAATATATACGCGTGAAGGAAGGTTAAAGATAAGAATATATAAAGGTTATGTATGGTTAATGGTATTGTATATAGTTTATGGTATACTGTTATATCGAGATTTTATATCAATATACTTCAAATTACGGTCATAAACAGTTGATAAATGTACATGGTATTTTATTCGTTTTGCATTTTCCATGTAATTTTTTAATAATATTATATTTTCCTTGCATTTTATTTATTTTTCAATAAATTCCAGGGGGGGGGGTCAAATGCCCCCTCCCCTTGCCCACCCTGCGGACGCCAGGGCAGTGAGCGGGATGCAGGTATGACCCGGTCATCCACGAGGAGCTAAGATGGGAGTGGGGGGAGGGGAGAGGGTGGTGGAGGGGAGTGGAAGGGGGGGGAGTAGGTACATGTCTGACTTGGCTACCCCCTTGTAAAGGGGAAAAATTCTTGGCGTATTTATAGGTAGACAGATAGAGAAATTGGGTGGTAATTAGAAATAAGGAAAGAGGTTTTGTTGTAGTTAACACAGAGGAAAGGATGATGAAGTTATAGTAGTAGAAGTAGTGGTGGAAACGAAGAATAATGTATTTAATTATTGAATCAGCTATTTATTTAATTCATCTAAATAATTATTCACTTATTTATCTACATATTTATCTATTTGACTAGTTACTTATTAGCTTATTTGTTTGTTTATATATTTACTTATCAAAAATGAATTAATTGATTGATGATTTAATAATAAATAAATAGATACATAGATTGATTATTTAATTATCCAGTTACCCACCCTACTAAATGTCCTCTTCTGAGATGCTTTTTCATTGTCAAGATGTCTTGTAATACACCACATATTAAGCGGACCAAATATTAGTGTTTCATTACTTCTTAATAATCTAGTGTGAGTAAGTTGTTACAATTTTTCTGTAACGTCCATAAATTACTTATATGATGACAGGAAGTTTCATGTGTGTTGTTATTTAGTACTTCATCAAATTTGCAACAATCTTGTCCCAAGGCAACGACGCCATAATTATATACGTACACTTCGCTT
>NC_134792.1:56406039-56421039 GCF_046742065.1 Oratosquilla oratoria | reverse complement strand
AGCCCTTCAAGAATAGGTTCTAAATAACCTTTGAGAAATGGGTTCCAAACCTACACGAGTATAATCCCTCTGGAATGAATACCAAACCTATATCGTCCTTGAAGAATGGATTCCAAAGATATAAGCCCTTCAACAAGGGGTTCCAAACCTATGTAGCCCTTCAAGAATGGGTTCCAAACCTATATAATCCTTCTAGAATGGGTACCAAACCTATATAGCCCTTCAAGAATGGATTCCAAACCTATACAGCCCTTCAGTGATAGATTCTGAACCTATATAGACCTTTAATAATGGGTTCCAAACCTATACAGCCCTTTAATTATGGGTTCTAAACCGGTATATAGACTATAATGGGAATACAATCAAATTGGCTGTGGAATCCGTCAAGGAAAGTGGTTTTCATGTTTGTCTACGTATTTGTCCGTATGGGACTCGAATTTCGAAAGGATTGATTGTTCAGTGTGCCAAAGGACTGGTCGTCTTGCGTCTTTGTACTTTTGGGGTATTTTATCATTATCATTATTATTATTATTGCTATTATTATTATTATTATTATTATTATTATTATTATCATTATTATTATTCGGTTTAACGTCACGAAACTTCCCCCTATCAGGACTTTGTGGCGTGGAATTTAATGAACCATGCCCTTGATTCAACTCGCCGGTGGCAGGGTTCGAACCGCCATCACTTCGACCTCCGTCGCAAATGGCGACGCTCTAAACCGCTCGACCAGCGTGTATCCTCGTTAGATCAGTCCCTAAGAAAATTGAAAATAGTTTTTGGCCTTTGTTATAGTCATTTAACAGTCGTAATTGTACCTGTGACTCATTGATTTAATTTGATTTACGCCAAACCCTTTATTTATTTATTTATTTATTTTATTTATTTATTTATTTATTTGTTTATTATTTTTTTCTTGGAGAGAGAGAGAGAGAAGAGAGAGAGAGAGAGAGAGAGAGAGAGAGAGAGAGAGAAGAGAGAGAGAGAGAAGAGAGAGAGAGAGAGAGAGAGAAGTCTATTGCTCATGATGAACTATCTATGGGGTGTTCTAGTACGATCTCTCTTTTGTTTCTTTTCAGCTAATTCTAGGTGTTCTTGTTAGACTTAGGAAAACCTCTTGGGCTCAAAGAGTTAAGGCACCTTCGCGTTCTTGAACATCGAAATTCGAATTTCATTTCCAGTCCAAGTGTTGAACCTCGGGGTTGAGGTATGTCAACTGAATTTCAAACCATTCCTTCCGTGAACACAATCTCTTCAAGAATTCTATTTCTTTATTCAATTTCACTAAGTCCATCGCATCACTCGTGTATCTCAATGGTCAGCTTCTTGTTTTTCGTGTTCGTTCGTAAGATCCCGAACGACTGTGGAATCTGTTTCAGTACTGTTTCATGAAACGTGTTCAGCTCACGATAGGACGACTGTGTTTTAAGGCTTCAGAGGCTTCGTGTATGAGTCAGTAATGTTTATCATAAGCTTTAGAGATAAACATTGAGAGCCCTTTGGCTCCTATTGGCTATCTATCTATCTATATACCAACAGCTTTTTCCCCCATATAAGGGGGGTAGCCCAAAACACGTACCTACTCCCACCTATTCCACTCCCATCCACCACCCCATTCTATTGGCAACTTAGAAACTTGTTCTGTCCGCTATCAAGAGGTTTCCTTCAGTACGGGGATCTTCACTGCGCAACGTGATGCTAATCTTTCTGATCTTTCCATTCCGGGAAACAAGTCTGCTGAATAGAATCGCCTGTGTGGCATAACCAGCAGTCTGTCAAAAGAGACAAGACGTGAGGACAGAACCTTTCTTAGTACGACGTTTCTTTTGACAGACTCGTGGTCAGCTGCCAACTACACACAAAGTCCAGCGTTTCCTCCTAAAGAAATACATGCCTGGGATCGTTGCCGGTTGCTGTAGGGGTGCGGGTTTCCTGTGAGGGAAACTAGAGGCTACAGTCTATTTAACACCTAGCCCTCTTTGACGCCTCTTCAACAAATTATATTCTGTTTGATTCTAGATAGTTTTATTCAGTCAAACGTGGAATCTAGGCTTGTAGATGAAGTTGATTTTCGATCTTGAGCTGATAAGATCATTTGATATTAGAAATCGCGACCGCTAGGTAAATGATTAAGGTCCGCGAAACTAAACTGCAGCAAGCAGTAGTCAAGGGCAGTGGAAAAGAAGAAGAAGAAGAAGAAGAAGAAGAAGAAGAAGAAGAAGAAGAAGAAGAAGAAGAAGAAGAAGAAGAAGAAGAAGAAGAAGAAGAAGAAGAAGAAGAAGAAGAAAAGCATGTTCATGTACCAAAATCAAGTGCCCTTTGTTACCGCACGCACGTTAGGCATCTTTTATTACGCTTTGGTACTCTGAGAATTCTCACCCAGACATGTTTATGTGTATTCTTGACTTTGGTATGGCAAGTACCTGCCATAGGTAAACTTAGGAATCTGATTTGGTACGTCAATGGGTACCAAATTCCCGTGCTTAAGTACGAGACTGGGTACACAGAACTTCGCCATCCGTGTAGTAAAGGAATGGAATAAACTTCCCGCTGCAGAATCAGTGCAATGTACTACAGTTGGAACTTTTAAGATTCGTTTAGATAAACACCTAAGCAATATGCTGTAATGACTGCCATTTATATTATATTTTATCTTATTTATTCATCCGTTATTGATGTTTATTTGGTTTGTTTGCTTGTTTATTCACTTATTTATTTGTTTGTTTAATTAATTATTTACTCATTCTTTTATTTTTTCGTATCCGACCTAGTTATGGACCAAAAGGTCTCCTCTCGGCATGCTTCCTTTGTAATCCTTCCTTTAAATTCTTGATCTAAATACAATAGAATCACACACGATTCATAAAAGATCATGGAAAATCTCCGTATATATATTTTTTGTCATTCGAATTACTATTTTTTCTAAGAAGCGAGTTACGTAACTATCTACTAATGGGGATTCATCCTAACGACACTATTCTGTCTAATGCGATCATACACCGACACGAGTTTGTACACGGACACGTCGTCAAGAAAGGGCAACATTTCGACGGACACGTCGTCAAGAAAGGGCCACGTTTCGACGGACACGTAAACAACGTCGCCTCCAACGACCGACTACAGGTGACTATAGTGACTCTATGACCCCAGTGACTCTAGACCTAGCTATTGAACTGACGCAGGACTAAGACCTGGACGTCCCTACACGGTTGCGAGGAGACATAATCAAGCCAGGAGGTAATTAGGCTCATTAATGAAAAAATATTTTAGAAGATTTGTCGCATCGCTGGGCCGCTCACGGGTAAACAGACCGTGCCCGAGCGGCGCTAAATTGATGCCAATGATGTACGCATATGCGTTGGCAAACGCATACGTATACATATATGTGCGCGGGCGCATGTGCTTGTGTCCATGCACGTACGCGCGTTTACATGTATGTATGTATGTATGTATATATATATATATATATATATATATATATATATATATAATACATATATATATATGCGTGTGTATATATGTATAGCTATATGAATGTATGTATGTTTGTATGCATATATGCATTTATGTATGTATGCATGCATTTATGTATGTATATCTGTATGAACGTATGTATGTTTGTATGTATATATGTATGTATGTACGAGTGTATGTACATCTGTATGAATGTATTATGTATGTATGTTTGTATGCGTATATGCATGTATATGTGTATGTACATACGGATACATGAATGTAAGTATATATATATATATATATATATATATATATATATATATATATATATATATGTGTGTGTGTGTGTGTGTGTGTGTGTGTGTGTGTGTGTGTGTGTGTGTGTGTGTGTGTGTATGTGTGGACGTATGTATGTACTGTATGCCTGTCGTTATGCATTTATAAAAATAAGAATTGTACACTAGAATTCTTTCTTTTTATCATGATATAAAACCACCGTGTTTGTATTAGTCTGTTCGCAGCGTTGACACCAGGATTTACTTGATGACAACAACACTGAAACACATGACTTCATTACCCACAAGCCCAAGATGTCGATCTCAAGAACATAACTTCTTCCAGCCATCGTAGCACATTTATTCTTGTGCGTCCTGAATACCACACTGCTCTGTACATGAGACAGAATGGTTGAGTGTTTCGAAAAATGTAGAGGTATGATTTGTTTTTCGGTGGTTGTGTATTGTTACTGACGTTGTATATATGCCTTTCTTCGTTAAGTGGATGGTAACATTCTTATCGAGAATTGTCAGTGAAGGCTCATTGATTCAAAAACCTCTTCCTCCACTCCCCTTGCTTCAAGCATCGACTCTCTTTGAGTCCTGGAAGAAAGAGGTTTCCAGAACTGGAAGGCGCCCCAAGAATAACAAGAAGATCTTGATGGCGTACCAGGAGTTGTCTCTAAGAACGGAGGCTGTTTAATAATTTTTTCGCCTCTGAGATCGTACTCCAGTTATGGAAAGATTCTTAACATCGTAACAATTTAAGAAAAGAAGGTTGGGATGTGTTGGCTCGCTGCTGTAACCATCAAGGTTAACAAGAACCCTAATTCCACCTGCTGGACTTAGTTTCGGGCGCTCTCCTTTTCTATAAATAGAAACCTGTCAAAATGTGGTATCCGACGGAACCGTTTCACTACGGACATGATTTTGGAGAACCAAGAGCATTATTAAAGAGCACATGATAACAAAACGTATAAAGAGTAATATGTAAAGAGAGAAAAGTCCCAAGTGTCCTCGCTGGCCGAGCGGATTAGAGCGTCACTACTTACGGCGGAAGTCGAGGTGACGGCAGTTCGAACCTAGCCGCAAGCGAGTTGGACCAAGGGCATTGTTGATTAAATTCCACGCTACAAAGTCTTCCGTAAGGTGCACCGTCCTAGCCTCCTGATAGGTGTTGTTCGCGACTTTAAACTGAATCATCTTTTGGAAATTAAAAAGAGAAGAAAGCAGAGTTTTACCATCAGCTCTTTTACATTTCCAGTTATAAAAGAACAACAGTATAAGTATGTCCAGTTCCAAATATAACATAAAAACCCCGGTCACGCTGTCACGATTCTCGTCAAATGTGAGTTTGAAAATCAACAAGGTGACTTCGCTTACATTGTTCTAGACTTCCCTAAGTCTACAATTCAACAATGTTTCTAATATTCGTAGAGCTTTAACTTCTCTTAGCTCGTCAATCAGCTTATCAATATATGACGCAAAGGTGACTTGGCATTCGGAAATTCGAAAAATTGATTTCGTAAACGAAGTCGGTTTCACTTAAACGAACTCACTCGAGTCGCGTATGTGTGACCGGGACTTAATGGAACGAGGCTGATGATATCATACCTAAATGATTCCGTGTTTATGTATGACTTGTAGGAGACTAATTCACATGTACGACACACTTGGGGTTTGAGTGGAAGGTGGAGAGGTAAGTGCCAAGAACCGTTGGAGTTTTATCACTGACGTTTCGTCCTAAAAGGAGTTCTTCAGAGTGTATACAAAGAAACAGAATAACAGCTTAGATACTCCCAGCTTATCCCGTTCCTCCTACACCTCCGCTCGGCATCGGGAAGAACCATGTGGCTTGTTATCCTCGCTAACTTGACGAATCCATCACGGATACAAACTGATGTAGGCTGCCTCAATTTCCCTTCTTTCTTTCTCTATGTAGTACTGTTTTCTCCCAGTCTGGTAGGTGGCCAAAGTTGTTAAGGTGGACCACCTTGGGGTTCGCAGTTTTCGTTTCTGGCAAAGGATTCCGTGGCTGTTACACCACTCATTCTTATTCAGATTTCGGTTCGAGTGTGTAGATTTGTCTCAATAAACCTCGTAACCAAAGTGTACCGCAGAGTTCAAAGAGCTTTCCGGCAACTTCGTTCATATCACGAACTCTCTATCAACTTTGTGAATATGTTGAGCGTTCATTGAACACGAAGACAAATGAGAATATATTCCACAACGATATGAGGGACATGAGAAATAACACAACTCAATTTCGTGTACAAATGTAAAGACAAACGTGCATTGTAAATAAACAGATCCATTGAACTAAGAAAAGAAATTAATATATTCAAAACGAATGAATATATAATTATGTGGTTAGATGAGAGAATAAAAGTTATTAAGTAAACAGACAATTTAATGGAAAAATAACTGTATATATATATATATATATATATTAAAAATCAGTTTAATGAATAACTAAGAAAAGAAATGAATATATTCAAAACGAATGACTACATAATTGTGTGATTAGATAAAAGAATAATATGTAAACAGACAATTTAATGGTCAAACAACTGTATATTTGCATTAAAGATCAATTTAATGAATAAATAAATGAGTCTATAGATTATAGTTATATGAATACACAAACTGATTAGTATATTAGTAAAGAAACAATTCGAACAAATAGACAAAAGCCAGATGTGTAATTACAAAGAATGATTGATAGGTCAGTAAGTAAATAATAAACATGTGAGTATATAGATGAACAAAAAAAAAGGGAATTGAGTGAATGAACAAATATAGAAAGGGAACAGATAAGACTGTAGATAGACGAATCTCTAGATAAATTTAGTCTAAAGCAAACGAACTATACATGAATGAATGGGTATGTAATTAGATTAATAAATTAATGTATAAAAATGAAAAAAGACGAGAATTACGTAGATGAACAATTGGAGAAAACAAATAAGTTGTGTATCTAAATAAACTTAGTCTAAAGCAAATGAATTATACATGAATGAATGTGTATGTAATGAGATTAATTAATGTATAAAAATGAAAGAAACGAGAAGTAGGTAGATGAACAATTGGAGAAAACAAACAAGTTTTGTAACAGAACCGAGTGGATCTCATCGGAGGAGACTTTTAGATGCGCTTCCGTTAGCCAACCGCAGCAGAAAAACCATTAACCCCTTCCGACGTAGATAATTAATCAAAACAGAATAAAATCGCTTGCCGTCAGCCAGAACAAAGCCTTTAAAGCACGCCACGTCACGGGAAAAAAAAGTTTCTTCAAGTTATGCTTTGTTTGGAAAAGGATTAATTCTGACATCGACAGAATCTTCGTCATCGTCTTGATCACTATCGACAACAGCTATGACAATAACGACAATACTAATCATTCTTCGGCTACTGACTGGAAGCGGTGACACGGACGCAGGCAGACAACAACGACGACGACGACGACGACGATGGCGGCAAAAAGTCGTCCGGGTAGTCTTTTCATGAAACCGCAAGATTCGACATGGAAGGAAGGACGGACGGAGCCGGCAAGCGTCAAATAGTACACTGACCTCTTCGTATATGTGTATCTTTGTGTGCGTGTGTATGCGCGCGCGTGTGTGTGTGTGCGCGTGTGTGTGTTTAGAAGAAATTTGCATGGGAAGAGTAGTGCTAATTACCTCCCGTTTCTCTTACTTAAGAGACAAAAATCCAGTTATTGGTTGTTTAGAAGTTTTAGAGAAAATGGAGCCCGTGAGTAGGTTTCCCCGCTGAGTGTAACAATGCGCGCTCGTTTGTGAGAACGCTATGTGTGTACATGTTTTCATGATGCTGCATATTTATTTTCTCGTGTCATTTTACATTATGTTTTTCTGTTTTAGGGACGAATTGTCTGTGTTTGCTTCCAACTTGTTTATGTTCTCCATCACTTGTCTTTATTCAGTTATGGTCTCTTGTACAATGAAAATAGATTACAATAGTATAGCAAACTGTCGAGAAATCTTTCGATCCCAAAGTAGATAAAGATGGATACTCAAAGATTAATAAAAGGACACGGATAGGTCGTCAAACAATGAATTAATGCATTGGTTGATAGACATGACGGGCCATATTCCTTGACTGCTTGTTCAAACAAATCCTAAATCATCACAACCGTACTTATGATCATATCCGTTGGAAGACGATTTCCAACAATGACATGATTAAAGAAACTTAATTCATTTAACAAATCTACATTTTGGCAGCTTGAGGATACTGTTCCCTGTCTGGTTTTATTACAAAGGATTACAAAGGCGGAGCATGCCGACAGGAGACCTTTTGGTCCATATCTAGGTCGGATGCGAAAAAAATATATATAATAATAAAATAATAAATAAAAACTATAATAATGTAAATAACAAATAAAATACATAAATAAATGCATAGGTATAGTTAAATAATAAACAAACCGATAAATAGTAAATAATAATAAATTGACATATAACTAATAATAAATGAAAATCAGACAGACAAATGATAAGAATATGTCTATTTCTGATATTCTGATATTAAGTAGCCTTTGATAGTCATCGTGGCATTTCCAATCTATTAATGTCTCCTATTCTGGTCTTTTCATTAAATATGATTTTCGCAATTTCTTGCTCCAAGAGGAACCACACCTTTTTATGAAGATGAAGAAAAACTGGGCGTAGTTGATCACGAATCTTTATTTTATTCAGATAGATTGATGGTTTGATATCTTTGCGAGATGATCCAGAACTCTTTTGATTGATCTCTCTATCCCATGAACCTCCTTTAAGGATTTTGTTCTGTTGAACGCATCACGATTTCCTTCAGACATTTGACTATCTCAAGCGAATAAGCAAGCCCTACAAGGTCAATATTATTGCGCAATATTCCATATTGTGCAATATTATTGACGGTGTAGAGGATGGTATTGGAGAGGCTACATGTGTTTGGCCGGTACATTTGATGTCTTCAATATATTGTGTCATTCTCCAATACAACCCCTACAATATTAGTAATATTGTGCAATACGGATTATTGTGCAATAATATTGATCGTGCAGGGGACACTTTAGACACTAATGCTTCAACTCTGAGAATTACCTAAACTACTGAAGGGCTGGCTGGCTGAGCGGGTTAGGGCGTCGTTACTTGCGACGAAGGTCGAGGGGATGGCGGTTCGAATCCTGCCACCGGCGAAGTTGAACCAAGGGCATGGTTCATTAAATTCCACGCCACAAAGTCCTCTGTGAGGGGCACCGTCCTAGCCTCCCGATAGGGAGGAGTTTGTGACGTTAAACCATATCACTGAAGGGCGAGTCGTGATCAATGAGGCGAATCGTTCTTTTACGATATGACATTCCTGAAACTAAATCAAACAATTCATCATCAGCTAGAATGAAATATGTAGAACAAGTCACGTAGGAGAAAAGAATTGAGATATTGACCATCTCATTGGAAAATGGCGCACCGAAAACAGAATATAACAGTGAACACCAACGTAATCGGGCCCTACACGATCAATATTATTGCGCAATATTCCGTATTGCACAATATTAGTGACGGTGTGGGGGTGGTGTTGAAAAATGACGCAATATATTGAAGACATCAAATGTACCGGGCATACATGTACCTCTTCAATACCATCACTACACCGTCAATGATATTGCACAATACGGAATATTGCGCAATAATATTGATCGTATAGGGCCCGCATCAGGGGATATTTGTTTCATCCGACCTCGACATGGACCTAAAGGTCGCTTGCTGGGATGTTTTATCGTTGTAATTCACTGTACGGGTTTGTCAACACGATTATTCGAGCCTTTTCCGGATCAGTATCTATCCATAAGGATGGAGAATGGGGCTTTAGATTAACTATCGAATAGTCTGACTACACGACAGTGTGAGACAGACAGACACACACACACACACACACACACACACACACACACACACACACACACACACACACACACACACACACACACACACACACACACACACACACACACACACACACACACAACCGCTACTACAGCGGTCCGAGTTCGAATTCCGTCCAGGGCTGAAATAATTTCAGTATCGCTGCGCTGCGAGTCGTTACTCCAACTCTCGTGGACGGGGAATTGTGTGTGCGTGTGTGTGTGTGTTTGTGTTTGTGTTTGTGTGCGTGTAAGGTCACAGCAAGAACCCATAGATCGGTCATATATGAACTTTGAGCTCTCATCCGGGAGGGGAATAGCTGTCGATCACGGGTCCAACACGTGATCCAAGACCATGGTGGTGAATCACACACACACACACACACACACACACACACACACACACACACACACACACACACACACACACACACACACACACACACACACACACACACACACACACACACGCACACACACACACACACACACACACACACACACACACACACACACGTACGTCGGCGGTGGATGGCTGCGGGAATGATAATAATAATAATAATAATAAAAAGACAAATGTGTTTAGGTTACAATGTGATTGAAAGACAAGCAATATGGAAGCGTGGCTGTTGTCGACGAAGGTGACCAAGCAAGTGTATGCAAGAGGCTATCACAGTGGGCTATTTTTCCTCCGACCTCCAACCTCCAACCTCCATTTGAATACCTAGAATATGACTTTGCTAACAGAAACAGAAACTTTTCTAAAAACGTTTCAAGATTATGTCTAACATCCGTCTAGGTTTATAATCTCTCAATTCATCGTTCAGCTTTGCTAAATATGACGGAAAGATGATTTGATATTTGGAGATTTGAAAATTCAAATATTGTAACCGAAGTCGTTTTCACTCAAACGAACTCTCGACTGTCGGCGCTGGCGAAACCCGTGGAAGTCCAGTGTGATAAGCTCTTTAGAGCTGGGCGCGTTACCGCCTGACAGGTAGTGCGTTACCGAAAAATCTGTATTTATATATATATGCATACATATACGCATTGTATATACATATAATGCACCTGCCATGATGCCACAATATACTGTATGTATATATATATATATATATATATATATATATATATAATACGCATTGACGGGAATGCCCCCTCATTTTTTTCGGTAACGCGCCCAGCGGTAACGCGCCCAGCGGTAACGCGCCCAGCGGTAACGCGCCCAGCGGTAACGCGCCCAGCGGTAACGCGCCCAGCGGTAACGCGCCCAGCGGTAACGCGCCCAGCGGTAACGCGCCCAGCGGTAACGCGCCCAGCGGTAACGCGCCCAGCGGTAACACGCTCAGCTCTACTCTTTACTTATTGCATGTGACCTATAGCAACACATATTTTATTAAGATGTAAGGAAGCCCAAAAAGTCAAAGAGTGAAGGGCATAAATGTGGGGCTAAGGGAACGAGAATGACGTCATTGGGAAATGATGACGTCACTTGGAAACGATGACGTCAGTAAAGGGGAAGTGGAACTACAGTGACGTCATCGCGAGGCAAAGAAGTGAAATATATATATATATATATATATATCTATATATATATATATATATATATATGTGTGTGTGTGTGTGTGTGTGTATATATATATATATTATATATATATATGTATGTATGTATGTATGTATGCATAAATAAGTAAATCGGATGAAATGAGAAAATAACATAGAATAGACAATGAATAGATGGGTGAATTAATAAATAAATAGGTACATGGATAAAGCTAATTTGATTAATAAATGAATTAATTAATAAGTAGATAGATAAATAAATAAATCATATAAAATATATCAAATTCATGCTTCAATGGAGGAACTGCCGTACTTCGAACTTAAGCTGTGTTGTTAGGTTGTGTTCACCTTGTTCACTTGAACAACAGAACACAGTAGTTATTCGTATCAAATATGAACAGGCTATGAACAAGGAAATCCTGCCTATCCCGCTATGCAGGAACACTAGAATAGGGTCTAAATAAATTAATGGTCGAAAACGACATAACAGCGTACAGGCTTATGTCAGCGTCAAACTACTGAGGTGCCAGGTGCAACTAGTTCAGTTAGCTTAATAAAATCACCTGGCGACAGCCGTAACTTGATACCACGACCACCATCTCCACCATCAAACATTTGTTTGACTAACCGGGTTTGTCAAACCGTTTGACCGTCTAAATGCCCCTTAATGCTACTTTTACAAAAAATTGCATTCTGTACGAAGTTGTAGCGACATTTATTCGTATTCTCAAAGATATATTTTTGTATATTGGTATTTTGTATATTGTTTCACATATATTTTGTATATTGATATTTTGATATTATTTATGTTATGCATATTGACATTTTTGTGTGACAATGTTTCGACTGTGACTGTTTGTCATTCGTTTACAAGTGGCGATTCGAAACTGATTCGAAGCTTTGCGTCAACATAAGTAACCAGTTTCGAGTCTGGTGGCTTTTTTTTACTCTTAACTATCGCTTCACACTATCAACACTTCCACAAATGACTACAGTGTTTAGGTGAGTCTGTTTGTTACAATACTTAGCGCAACATTGTGTATTATCGTAGTTTATTGTCAACGTGTGTTATGATTAATACATTACTGTTTGTTAGTTGATTACATTTGTTTACGATAATGTCTGCTTTTTAACACTACAACTTATGATGTATGAAAGTGGGAGTTCATGTCAAGTCTATCGAAATAAACGCAATGTGATCACGGAGCGCTTGTTATTACAACGTTTCGCGTGTTAAAGGCTCTATCAAATACAGAGCACTCTATGAAGGTGTAACGTGTCGATTGTCACAACTTTATCGAATGCGTAGAACTATGTACTTGATAATGCTGAAACAAGCGAAACGGTGTACTAATATTGGCCCCGTCCTCGTATGATGTTTATTTCGATAGAGTATTTATCGATAGTCTCAGAGCATAAGTAGCCTTCGGAATCCAGCACGGGCGTAATAGGACACAAGTCACCGGTTGAACAACGAGAAGAGGCGAAAATATCGCCTCACTGTCCCGGGTAACTTGTAGACATAGTAAGCCCGCCGAGAGTCTAAAGCCACGTCCACACGGTCGAGCACTGCCCGCCGGGCACGAGGGCTTTGCTCGACAACGGGCAATTTCATCGGGCAAACCATCAAACTGTCCGTTCCCGGCACCATTTGCGGGCAGTGGATGGATGGAGGGCTGACATCGCTGCCAAACGTACGAGGTGAGGTGCGAGCAAAGTTAGCAAACCCGCTCAGTACAGACCGCCAATTAATCGCTCGCTCAATCGCCCAATGGCAAAAGCCCTCTTTTATACACTACTATCTTTTTATTTTCTTAAGCCACGTCCACACGGTCGAGCAGTGTCCGTCGGGCACGAAGGCTTTGCCCTTGTACGAGCAGTTTCAGCGGGCAAACCATCAAACTGTCCGCTCCCGGCGCCAATAGAGGGCAGTGGATGGAGGTCTTCCGTCACTGCCAAACGCACGAGGTAAGGTGTAGGCAGATCCACTGACTACCACGTTATTAGTACACCATGTCCACACAGTGCTAGTGCATATTGGTCACAAGACGATAAATTAGATTGATATATAAATCACATGAATGTCTGTGGAATGTAAGGTGTTTTGATTACAGAAATAGACAAACGTGCTGCTGGTGTAATGCTTTGCCTCATATTTGTCTCTTGCCTCTGAATATAGCTCTCCACTTTCGATACAAGAATATAAAAACTGTTTATGTCCATCCGCACGTAATTGCGGAACAAAGTTTCATTTTCCTCATGCAATTCACGTAGGATTGTCACAGAGCTACCCATTCTTTCACGTCTCTGCAACCACTCCCGGCACCAGACACGTCTCTGTGGTCTCTTGTTTTTCTTTTTAATGCAGGCACCAATTATGATAGAATATAGTGCTATCTTCTTTCGAAGTATGGAGCGCACCATGGTGATCTTACCGTAATGAACCACTCGCTCACAACAACTGCTGGCGTCCGACTGCCCTCCAACCACCACAGACAGCTGTGTGGACATCTTACGCGGGCATAGACTGCAGACTTTGCCCTGCCAGGCACAGCTCGACCGTGTGGACGTGGCTTAAGTATCGTTAAGACAATTATACTCCGATGTTTCGTCATCGGCCGTAGCTTAGCACTAGTGGCAGATTTGTCTTAGCGTACTTATCCGTTGATTAACGTAACTAACCATTGGAGATCCGTCACGAAACTTTACAGGAGAGAAGTTCACATCTTTATAAACAGGTCCCACTGGAATTATGGAAAAATTATATTCCACATCGTTTCAGATTCATAAAAAGAGGCATTTAATGCGGCTAAGCTAATTATGCTCCGAGGCTATCGTTATGATGTATCTTATCCACATAAAACGCGTATCCTTTCCATAATTCAACATTGTTACTCTATAAATTCAGGCAAAGGCGTTTTGGAAGAAAGCGTGGTAGGGGAAAAACCAGTATGGAACTACAATAAATAGATGGATGAATAAGTAAATAGATGTATGAAAAGTAAAAAATAAGTGTATAAGAAAAGATATAAATCAACTGATGAATTAGTTAATACAAAAAATAAAGTGAAATTGAATAAAATCAGTTACATTAACAATTTCTCTTTAAGCCACGTCCACACGGTCGAGCTGTGCCTGGCAGACTTTGCCCTTACCGGGCAAAGTCCGCAGACTCTGCCCGCGAAGTGTCCACACGGCTGACGATGGTGGTTGGAGGTTAGTTGGCCGCAAGCAGAGGTTGGGCGGGAGTGGTTCAGTGCGGTACGATAACCATGGTTCCCGCCATACTTGGAAAGAAGGTAGCACTTTACAGCATTATGATTGCTGTCTGCATTAAAAAGAAAAACAAGAAATCACGGAGACGTCTCTGGTGCCGGGAGTGGTTACAAAGACGTGATTTAATGGGAAGTTCAGTGACAATCCTACGTGAATTAGAACATAAGAAATAAAGGAGACTGCAAAAGACCATAAGGCCTACAATTGCAGGATGAAAATGAACAATTGTTTTGCAATTACATGAGAATGAACATGAGCAGCTTTTCTGTTCTCCTTTCGAAAGTGGGGCCATATATACAAAGGCAAGAGACAAATATGAGAAAAAGCATAGCACCAATTGCACGCCTTGTCGAGACCAGTACACACTAGTACTAGGTGCGGACATGGTAGTAAGGTAACTTGGGTCTGTACTGAGCGGGTTTGCTAACTTTGCTCGCACCTCACCTCGTGCGTTTGGCAGCGATGTCAGCCTCCATCCACTGCCCGCAAATGGCGCCG
>NC_134792.1:56388539-56401039 GCF_046742065.1 Oratosquilla oratoria | reverse complement strand
TCCGAGGTGAATACACACACAGACGCGCACATACACACACGCGCACATACACACACGCGCACATACACACACACTGTATATACATTGTGTGTGTGTGTGTATTACATAGTGTATATGATAACCTTGTAAAAAAAAATGGAAACCACAAGAAAATGGAAATTTTAATCTTTTGGTTCCAGTAATGAATTGACGAAGCGGAAGATAAGAGAGGAGTTGCCGAAGAGAGGAAGACAGATATATTTGTTACCTGTGAGACAGGACGGGAAATAGAGAGGAGGGAGAAGAGGAGAGAGAGAGAGAGCATGACCAAAGATGGGTAAGAAAACTTGAGTTTAAAGAACATGATTGAGGTAGAGAGAAAATAGAATAAGATTGATGTCGGAAAGAGTATAGTCTGTTGCACATAATTGTTGAAGTAAAGAACTGAAGAGTATAGACCAACAAATGTGATGAAATGACAGTGATAAGAAAAGAATACGAATTGGGGTGGGTAAGGGACAAATTATTTGAAAGAAATGTGATAAAGAATACAGAAGAAAGTGTGAGGGGGTTGGGGGGTGGGCAGACACTGATGTCTCAGACGGGGGTAAAGAGGTACATTTGAGAGCAAATGATGTAACTCTTTAAAGGAAAGAGAGCGATGTTGCGGCTCTCTTGACTTGATGTATTTTCTAAAACGCACATACGCGCGCACACACGCTTAAACACAAATACACACAAACACACACATAAACAAACGCACACACACACAAACACACACACACATATACACACAAACGCACACATATAAACACAGACACGCACATGGGTTGTTACTCCAACTCTCTTGTGTGTGCGTGTGTGTGTGCGTGTGCGTGTGTGCGTGTAAGGTCACAGCATTACCCATAGATCAGTCATATACGAGCTCTGAGCTCTCTTCCGGGAGGGAAATAGCTGTCGATCACGAGTCCTTGGTGAATCACAAACACACACACACATATAAACACAAACACAGACATAAACACAGACATGCACACACACACACACACACACACACACACACACACACACACACACACACACACACACACACACACACACACACAAAAGCCCCACTCTTGTAAGCTTGCCCGCAGCCACCAACAGAACAATGAGTGTATATTTAGAAAAAAAAAGTAGAACTTCCAGCGACTTGACGGGGCCGTTGGTGCAGTACAAATGCAACAAAGACAGTAAATAAAGCAGCCAGATCAACGCGCCGCCAAAAAGGTCAGCGTGTTTAACAAGCAAAAGGAAAAATGTCGAATCCGATGCAGAGATACTGAGAGAAGGCGAGAGAGGAGAGGAACGAAAGTGGAGGGAATGAGTGGATGGGGGAAAGGATAGTGGTGTGGAGTAGTAGACGTGGAGAGAGGGGATGGCTGATGGAAGGTGGATTAGGAGAAAGTGTGAGGAAGAGAGAGAGATGAATGTAAGAGAAAAGAGAGTAGAGGACGATAGGAAGAGAGAAATAAATTTTTACAGAATAAAAGCAAGAATAGAAATAGGTTTACCCAAAGACGGAAAGGGACGGATCGTCGCTGGCCGAGCTAGTTAGAGCGTCGCTGCTTGCGGCGGAGGTCAAAGTGACGGTAGTTCGATTTTTGCCGCCAGCGAGTTGGACCAAGGGGATGGTTCACTCAATTCCACGCTACAAAGTCTTTCGTAAAGGGTGTCGTTCTAGACTCCTGAGAGGGGGAGTTCACGATGGTGAACTGAATTTGGAATGGGACAAAAAATAACGAGAGGAGACCAAGATATGTAAAGGAGAAACAGGAATAAGGAGGAAGAGAGGAATAGTGAGAGGAAGAAAGGAAGAGGTATGAAGATGAAAATAATTCAGATGTAGTTGTAGGAGAAAAGAAAAGAAGAAATCATAGAAAACGGGAGAATTGGAAATAGGCGTGGAAGAGGAAGTGGCAGTGGATATTAAAATATAAGCGAAGAGATACGGAAAATTAGGTAAAGAAAAGAAATATACAGCGAAAAGATAAGAGATATGAAGGGGAAAGTGAAGTGAAGAGGGGAACAGGAGAGGAGGAAAAGGGAGAAAGAGAAAGGAGAATATGAGAAAACGAAAAAGAAGAGGGACTGGGTAGAAAAGGAAATTTAGCGGAAGGGGAAAAATGAAGAATGAAAAAAAAAAAAAAGGAAATGTATATAAAAATTGAGTGGGAGGAGAATTGAGATGAATTGAAGAAAAATCAGAAGTAACAGAGAACATGGAAATGGAATCTGATAAATATACAAAAAAAAAAAAAAAAAAAAAAAAACGAAATAGAAATGACACGAAAGAAAAAGACGATGGACGTAATAATGGAAATGGGAGAAAACACAAAGAGAAAGAGAAAGGGGAACTACAGCAACGGAGAAAACGAAACGCAAGAATAGAGAGACAACTGGAAAAGAGAGGGAAAGGAACTCGAGAGAAATTGAGTAAAGGATATAATGGAGCAGGAGGGAGAGGAAAAGGGGAGAGGGTCAATTGGAGAAGTGAAAAAAAAGAGACTTGAAAGTCAGGCAGAGAGAACTCTTGAAAATTTCTCTTTGGGGAAAACCAAAATGTTACGCCAAATAAATAAAAATGGCAAGTTTATACCGGTTACTGTACACTATATATAATATATGTATATAATGTGTATATGTATATGTAATTGTGCACTTTATACAGATATAGGTGTAAGAAAAAGCTCGCGAAGAGAGGAACACAAATGAAAGGCAACCATTAGCCATGTGGACATAGAACCCTCTTGCATACAAATGGTCTCCACAATGAAGAGACATAATCCCAAGTTGTGGCAAAGACCTGCACTTGTGCCCCTGTGGCACGGAGGCGAGGCGAGTGTACGGCCGAAAACACAGAGTTGATGGGTAGAGAACTAAGGCCACGAGAGTATTGGAGGTGGAATTATCGCGCCTTCTATTGGCTTTAGTGTTCTTCGGGAATGAAGCGGTGAAGAGCGGGTTTCAAGGTAGGATGGCGTTACTGTATTTTTATTTTCTTCTTCTTCTTCCTCTTCTTCCTCTTTTTTTTTTTTTTTTTTTTTTTTTAAGACGGTTACTGCAATGCGGCCAAACGGCTCACCGACGCGTTGGTCTAAGTGCAAAATTATTAATTTCTTTTCATTTCGCTTGCTGCTAAAGTTGAATCTTATTAGGAATTCACCTACATACAAACACAGAAAGGCTGACTCCCACGTATTTTAACTCTCTCTCTCTCTCTCTCTCTCTCTCTCTCTCTCTCTCTCTCTCTCTCTCTCTCTCTCTCTCTCTCTCTCTCTCTCTCTCTCTCACACACACACACGCACACGTACACACACGCACACATACATATTTACTTATTTCTTACCTTTTTCCCCTCTTGTAAGGGGTATCCTTTACTGTCCCCACGGTTGTCGAAATGCCATCTAATTCCTTGATATGAAGGAAAACAAGAACTCGTTTCCTCGCCGCACGGATAGTGCATGACTAAGCAACAAAATAGATTTTAAGGGAAATAAATCAATTGTCATGTTGACTTGATGAACAGAGGCTGTACCGTCCACCTAAGGGATAGATCGACGGTTCTGTAGTGGACCATGAAGGACAAACGCGCGTGCGCGCACACACACACACACACACACACACACACACACACACACACACACACACACACACACACACACACACACACACACACACACACACACACACACACACACACACACACGCGGGGGGTTCGATCTCGGGACCTTGATCGTTTGTAGTCCATGACGTGAATTGTATCCTGAAATGGGGAGGTTTCCAATTCCGCTACTTCGACGGAGTAGACAGTACTATACGAAGAGTACAACCCAACATGACAACTAAAAGTGCCAAAGACTTTAACTTGATATTCGCCATTTAATCTTGTTCAGATTGGGTTAACCCTAGGGAAGTTGCTATCCCGGTTAACTCTTTCATTTAAGCTTGATTCAGGTCAGCGCCGCCAAGCTGGTTTTGTTCAACTGAGAAGCAACTCCAGGCAAAGAAGGGTCATGTCTACTTACCCTTTATCGAACGTAATTAATGTTTTCCTGTCAGGGTTCACGCAATTCTTTCTACTTTGTGGTAAAACCTGCTCATGGGGCTTATAACTACCCCCCCTACCCCCCAGTTTTGTTGCGAAAGGGGTCAGGGGCCGAATTTGTAAAATATCCTAACCCCTTAATCTTTTATAAATTCGGGCGCAGAATGAATTTCATACCTGCATGTCCACAATTTTTTAAGAAATAAACAAAAAAATGTAAAAAATTATGAATAATAGTTGTCTCCACGTAATGATTGCACCATAACTAAGACGGGACTTGCGTCTATTGATAGGATCTTTTATAAATTCGGACCCAGAATGATTTTCATACCTGCAAGTCCACATTTTTTAATAGATAAAAAAAAAAAAATTAAAAAATGATAAATAATAGTTATGTCTCCACGTAATGATTGCACCATAACTAAGACGGGACTTACGTCTATTGATAGGATCTTTCATGAATTCGGGCCGCAGACCTACAGATCAGACGCTACGCTCCGTCACCACAGCTGCAGCTCGGCTGATGAAGCTGACACGAAAGCAAACGGTAACAGGAGTCTGTGGTACAATCCCCACTGTGGTTGTCTAAAAGTGTGGTGGTTGGCTGTGGTACGGTGGTGAGGGAGGCTTTGGCATTGTGTGGTGGGGAGGGTCAGGGAGAGGGGCAGGGGATTTTATTTTATTTTTTATTTTTTTTATTTTTTATCTTATTTTTTATTTTATTTTTATTTATTTATTTATTTATTTATTATTATTTATTTATTTATTCATTTATTATTATCTATTTATTTATTATTATTTTTTTTTTTTATATAAATTTGGGAGTGAAGTATCACTCCCACGGGCTTCGTTTGAGCCCGTGCCAGGGGAAAGGATTGTATTTATCGCACTGGGCATCCACGGGCTCCAACGTCGACCGTTGAGAGTTCGTTTGAGTAGAAACGACTTCGGTTACAATATTTGAATTTTTCAAATCTCCAAATATCAAATTATCTTTCCGTCGTATATAGCAAAGTAGAATGATGAACTAAGAGATTCTAAACCTATACAAATGTTAAATATACTTTTGAAACTTTATTAAGAGAAGTCTAGATATCTGTAAGCAAAGTCGTATATTAGTTATTTTCAAATGGAGGTCGGAGGTAGGATGTCGGAGGAAATTTAGCCCAGTTTGATAGCCCCTTGAGACAGTGGTGCTGTCCTAGTGTGATAGAGGTGCAAAAGTTGCATCACTTTTATGAGGGTCTCGTGTAATGATGAACGTGGTTATGACTTCAGGAGCAAATGTTGGTGTGGTTAAGATGGAGGATGCATGAAGGTAAGATGACAGAGTGACAGGTTAGGTTAGGTTAGGTTAGGTTATCCAGGTTTGATAGATAGACAAATTGATGAATAGATTGATAGGTATAGATATGATAGGTGGAGTCTACATACATACATACATACATAGAGAAAAAAAGTAAATTAGCAGATACGTAGATAGAGATAACGAGAGAGAGAGGGCTGAAGGAATGAATGTGAAATTCAAATGTAGACACAGACAGACAGACACACACAGATAGAGAAACAGAAACAGACAGACAGACAGATAGAGAAACAGAAACAGACAGACAGACAGATAGAGAAACAGAAACAGACAGACAGAGAAACAGAAACAGACAGACAGATAGAGAAACAGACAGACAGATAGAGAAACAGACAGACAGACAGATAGAGAAACAGACAGACAGACAGATAGAGAAACAGAAACAGACAGACAGATAGAGAAACAGAAACAGACAGAGATAGAGAAACAGAAACAGACAGACAGACAGATACAGAGAAACAGAAACAGACCGAGGGAGAGACAGATTCGCGGTAGGACAGCCCTATGCAAGCAGGGGAGTGGGATTTAATGGCACTGTGTGAATATGCAATAGCAGAGTTGGATTCGACATGATGTTGTGCTGTATAATGGCGTTGCCTCGCCATGATGGGACAGCCGGAATTGTGATGCGCTGTAGCAATTTCACATCATAACTGTTCCTTACTGAATCATTGTTCCATTTATAAGTTTATTTATTCATCTGTTTATTTATTTGTTTATTTATTTATCTATTTCTTTATTTACTTGTTTATTTATTTATGCAAATATTCGTTTATTCATTATTCATTCATTGGTTTCTTTATTCATTTATCTATTAATGTATTTGCTTATCATTAATCAATTAATGTGTTTATTTATTACAACAGTTCTCCCTTTTGTCGTGTTATGATATAATTAATTTTCGGCCAGATTCATAATATAGTTTGATGGGAACCATTCTGTGATGGCATTCTGAGAGGGAGGTGAGAGAGGATCATCTCCCCACTATCCATTATCAAAACCCATCAACACACTAGAGGTACAGCCCCGAGGACAGTCACACGGTCTCTGAGCATGGCCCAAGATTGGGTCTTAGGCCCTGTTCACACTAACGGTTTGAACCACGACGGATCAATTACAGTGTAAGTCAATGAAAGCATTCACATACAACCGCGCAGTTTTTCATTGACTATGCGGTACTGCCGCGGTTTCTGCGCGGATCAAACCGCTAGTGTGAACAGTGTGAATCAGAAGAGTTGGCAATCTACAACAGTTCCCCTGCTTTACGGTGGCAACCATATCCAGTTTTGCAATACATACTACATATTTTATTTATTTATTTATGTATTTATGTATTTATATATATCTATTTATGTATTTATCTATTTATGTATTTATTTATATTTATTTATATTTATTTATATATTTATATGTATTTATGTATTTATATTTATTTATTTATTTTTATTTATTTTTATTTATTTATTTTTATCTATTTATTTATTTATTTAATTATTATTCAGGAGATTTACTCGTACTTGTATTGTGGGACTTTGTCTCCAGTCTGAAAATCGAAACATTGATATAACTAATGTGTGACGAGAGTTTAAATGGATATTTTGTTTCATTACAGATCATATAGACGAACTTGAGTGGTTTGAGAGAGGGTATTAAAAATACTTTCACATCTGGAAAAATACGAAGAATTGGGTATATTTTAGTACTCATGAACAAGGTAAACCATATTCTTAGACAATTTTTCGGAATTTGAAAAGTTACACGATACAGATTACATTGATCAACAGAATGAAACTTGTTTTTTCCCAAAAACTAAAATATGTGAACGTAATTGTATTTTCATGCAAAAATGAAATAAATAAACAAATAATTAAAACAAAATGAATAATGATAAATCAATAAAATGAATAATGATAATATTGATAAATGATAAATAAATTAAAATCCGATATTATTAATCAGGGCTGAAATTGGTTCTTTCGGCATGCTTGTAAGGTATCGTGGTAATAGGATGGGACATTAGATTGTTTGAATACTTAAGACACGTGTCATCGAGCTTCCAATGTATGGAGGCTCATAAAGGACTTCCTTCAAATGAAGTACATAATACTAAGAGGACATCGGGACGTGACACTTGAATGACATTGAAGTTTGACACTTACCGTGCCATGGAATAAGGCTCATTCTCCCTTGACTCTGTCCTCCATTGGAGTGTTTCATTCATTCTCTTGGTGCCCTCATAGTAAGGTTGGAAACGAAGAACAACTCGATGAGTCTCCTTCGTTGGTAACTGAGGATGATTGCGTTTAGAGATAGGATTTCTTCTGCCGGGATGTTTTGTCCATTCGTTTGTCACCTATTTGATGAAAAAGAGTTTAAGTTGGGTTGAACTAGGTTAGGTTAGATTGAGTTGGGTCGGGTCGAGTTGGGTTGGGTCGAGTTGGGTTGGGTCGAGTTGGGTTGGGTCGAGTTGGGTTGGGTCGAGTTGGGTTGGGTCGAGTTGGGTTGGGTCGAGTTGGGTTGGGTCGAGTTGGGTTGGGTCGAGTTGGGTCGGGTCGAGTTGGGTCGAGTTGGGTCGGGTCGAGTTGGGTCGGGTCGAGTTGGGTCGGGTCGAGTTGGGTCGGGTCGAGTTGGGTCGGGTCGAGTTGGGTCGGGTCGAGTTGGGTCGGGTCGAGTTGGGTCGGGTCGAGTTGGGTGGGGTCGAGTTGGGTCGGGTCGAGTTGGGTCGGGTCGAGTTGGGTCGGGTCGAGTTGGGTCGGGTCGAGTTGGGTCGGGTCGAGTTGGGTCGGGTCGAGTTGGGTCGGGTCGAGTTGGGTCGGGTCGAGTTGGGTCGGGTCGAGTTGGGTCGGGTCGAGTTGGGTCGGGTCGAGTTGGGTCGGGTCGAGTTGGGTCGGGTCGAGTTGGGTCGGGTCGAGTTGGGTCGGGTCGAGTTGGGTCGGGTCGAGTTGGGTCGGGTCGAGTTGGGTCGGGTCGAGTTGGGTCGGGTCGAGTTGGGTCGGGTCGAGTTGGGTCGGGTCGAGTTGGGTCGGGTCGAGTTGGGTCGGGTCGAGTTGGGTCGGGTCGAGTTGGGTCGGGTCGAGTTGGGTCGGGTCGAGTTGGGTCGGGTCGAGTTGGGTCGGGTCGAGTTGGGTCGGGTCGAGTTGGGTCGGGTCGAGTTGGGTCGGGTCGAGTTGGGTCGGGTCGAGTTGGGTCGGGTCGAGTTGGGTCGGGTCGAGTTGGGTCGGGTCGAGTTGGGTCGGGTCGAGTTGGGTCGAGTTGGGTTGGGTCGAGTTGGGTTGGGTCGAGTTGGGTTGGGTCGAGTTGGGTTGGGTCGAGTTGGGTTGGGTCGAGTTGGGTTGGGTTAGTTTAGGTGCGCCTTACCTGGACGGGGATGAGAACGAGGTTCTTTGCACGTAATAAAATCACCTGGGGACATTAAGGTTAAATGGTAAGGCGTTAACAGTATTGAAAGAGCTGATGATAGCTTGGTTGACATAATGCAAATAAGCGTTTCCATGGCAGTGCAGTAGGAGCCGAGCGACTACGTCGAAATGATGCGGTCGTTTTTGCAAATTTATTGTTATATTCGCAAGCGGATTATTTGAGGGGTAGGAGTTGGGGGGGATAAAGGGGCTCGGGAGCAGAAGGGGAGGTAAGAGAAAGGGAAGGGAGGGGAGGGAAAGGGAAGGGAGGGAAAGGGAAGGGAAGGAAAGGGAAGGGAGGGGAAGGGAAGGGAGGGGAAGGAAAGGGAAGGGAAGGGAAGGGAGGGGAGGGGAGGGGAGGGAAGGGGAAGGGAGGGGAGGGAAGGTGAAGGGAGGGGGAGGGGAGGGAAGGGGAAGGGAGGGGGAGGGGAGGGAAGGGGAAGGGAGGGAAGGGGAGGAAGGGAATAGAAGGAAAGGGGAAGGGAGGGAAGGGGAAGGGAGGGAAGGGGAAGGGAAAGGGAGGGAAGGGGAAGGGAAAGGGAGGGAAGGGGAAGGGAAAGGGAGGGAAGGGGAAGGGGAGGGAGGGGAAGGGAAGGGAGGGAAGGGAAGGGAAGGAAAGGGAGGGAAACGGAAGGGAGGGGAGGGAAAGGGAGGGGAGGGAAAGGGAGGGGAGGGGAGGGAAAGGGAAGGGAGGGGAGGGAAAGGGAGGGGAGGGGAGGGAAAGGGAAGGGAGGGGAGGGAAAGGGAAGGGGAGGAGAGGGAAAGGGAAGGGAATGTGATGCTGGAAAAGGAGGGAAAGAATATGATATGATGATGATATGGTTTAAGGTCACAAACTCCCCCCCCCCCCCTATCGGAAGGCTAGGACGCTGCCCCTCAGAGGATTTCGTAGTGTGGGATTTAATGAACCATTCCCTTGGTTCAACTTCGCCGGTGGCAGGATTCGAACCGCCATCCCCTAGACCTTCGTCGCAAGTAACGACGCCCTAACCCGCTCAGCATATCAAATTATATTCTATGTAGTTTTGTAGAGAAAACAGTAGATGGCCATGTTGATTTTAATGCTGAAAAAAATTATGTAGACGGGGAGTATCGCCGATTAATCGGAGGTTGGCGGAAAAATAGCCCAGTGTGATACCCCCTATTAGTCTAGAATTGACGGGGATTGAATGATTGAGACGAGAAAACAGTAGATGGCCATGTTTATTTTACTACTGAAAAAAAATCTGTTGACAGGGAATATCGCCGATTAATCGGAGATTGGCGGAAAAATAGCCCAGTGTGATACCCCCTTTAAGTCTAGAATTGACGGGGATTGAATGATTGAGACGCAATATCGTGTAGATTTTGAATAAAATCGCCTGGCGTCAATCGTCATAGAGTCTGGCGCCAAACTTCGTCTGAGGTTCGCATTTCGCGTCAAATACCAGTCGACTCCAACCATCTGACCGTAATTCCCCCGCGCCGAAACAGTTAATAATAATCGTTGTTTCGGGTTGATTTACTGGCTTGATGAATTGATTTTGGGCCTCGCGGCATCCCATTTTCTATCCCAGTATTCAATTACGTTCCTAATAGGATGTGTTTCATCAGGTCTGGAGTGTTCATGCACGGCATCAATTTGTTATACTCTATTTCTTTGCCTTCGATGGCGCGCTTGTCTAGAGCTTCACGCTGATGCTTTCGCCTAGAACACAGGTTGTTCTTTTGTAAATATAGATTGCAATGGAAGAGCATACTGATAGACTGTTTGGTCCATAAGAGTTCCAATGCAGAATGATATAATGCATCAGTTAGTCAAATGTCAGCACAGTGTGTGTGTGTGTGTGTATTATATATATATATATAATATATATATATATAATATATAATATATATATATATATAAATGTGTGTGCACCCTCGCCTACTCCCGCATCAACCCGTTCATGTACACATTGAACGTGTACATATATATATATATATATAATATATATATATATAATATATATTTAATATATATACTGCTAAGTTCGAGTAAAGTATAAATGTAGCAAGATGGAAATGGTAAAGTTGATCTCGTGCCCAATGTCTTTTGCCAACTGAATATCGATAAGTATGCAAAAATACATGTAAATGTACACAAGATCTCTAGAATCGGTAGATATAGTCCTAGGTCCTCTATATATCACTCTCTATTTACCCTCCTAGAATCAATGAATTCATATAGATTTTCTAATTTCCACAAAAAAAAGAAATTGTTCTGTGATGATGTAACCTTCAGTAGTTGACATTTTGCTAATTAGTCGAAGTCTCTGGTTCGTTGGCTTTCAGTCAGACAGATTGGGAAGCGAGCACCAGAAGTCAGATAATACAACAGAGTGACGAGAGAAGGAGAGGAAGATAATGCGGTGAAGAAAATAAGAGAGAATTGTGTAGAGAAAGAAAAAAGAGTTAAAGAAATGTGAAATAAGATGGAGTATGAGAAACAAAGGAAAAAGAGAGGTGAGAGAGAAGGAGAGAGAGAGAGAGAGGGGGGGGGAGACAGAGATAGAGAGGCGGAGAGACATAGAGAGAGGCGGAGAGAGAGATAGAGAGAGGGAGAGAGAGATAGAGGGGGAGAGACGGAGAGAGAGGGGGAGAGACGGAGAGGGGGGAGAGAGAGGGGAGGGAGGGAGGGAGAGGGGAGGGAGGGAGGGAGAGGGGAGGGAGGGAGGGAGAGGGGAGGGAGGGAGGGAGAGGGGAGGGAGGGAGGGAGAGGGGAGGGAGGGTGGGAGAGGGGAGGGAGGGAGGGAGAGGGAGAGAGAGAAAAAGTGAGAGATATTCTAACATACACCGCACCAACCATGACGTTACAAGCTACCGATACCGCCTACAACGAAGACACACAACCTCGACGCTGCTAAGGAGCCCAAGACAGGACCTTCCTCCGCGGACTCCGGGGGCCGTGGGGGGTGGGGGGGGGGGAGCGGGGGGTACTCCGTATCTCTCCCAGACGTTTATTCCCATTCTCGACCGAGGAACATCGTCACTCTTATCTCCACCGGGTCTTCCGGGGTTCCGCGATCGGTACCCGGACATAGCTTCCGGAAACACAAGGAGTCGGGTCCTGGTTCGAGGTCAGTTCGCGGAGACGAAGAGGGAAAGGGTCCGAAGCGTGGGAAGAGTCTGTTCCTCCTTCAGTATATAAACACACACACACACACACACACACACACACACACACACACACACACACACACACACACACACACACACACACACACACACACACACACACACACACACACACGTACATATCATACATATATATGTTTTGGTTTAACGTCACGAACTCCTCCTATCAAGGGGCTAAAATGGTGCCCCTTACAGAAGACTTTATTGCGTGGATTTTAATGAACTGTGCCCTTGGTTCAACTCGCCCGTGGCAGGGTTCGAACCACCATCAGCTCGACCTCCGTCGCAAGAAGCGACGCTCTGGTCCGCTCGGCCAGCGAACATTAGTACACACACACGTCGCAGTGGTAGCGTTCGCGGCCGCCAGTACGTTGGTCCGGGTTCGAATCCCGCCCTGGGCTGAAAGTTTCAGTATCGCTGCGCTGCGAGCCGTTGCTCCAACTCTCGTGGGTGGGTAGTTTGTGTGTGTGTGTCAGGTCACAGTATTACATATAGATATGTTATACATAAGCAC
>NC_134792.1:56361039-56383539 GCF_046742065.1 Oratosquilla oratoria | reverse complement strand
GTGTGTCTGTATGTATATATATGTATGCATATGTGTATATACGTGCATATATACATACACACACACACACACATATATATATATATATATATATATATATGTATGTATATATATAATAATGTACATGTTCTCACAACTAATATGTATATAATCATACGAATAAGCATATATGTACGTGTATGTATAATATATATATATATATATATATATATGATATATATAATTATACATATATATATATAAAATATATATATGATATATATAATTATACATATATATATATAAAATATATATTATACATACACGTATACATAAACATATACAGATCCATATACAAAAAGAGTAAGTTCCCATTTAGAGTGGTTTTGCCTCTAGATGTTGCTGGTAAGGAATCCTTTGTCTCCTAGTGGCTTTAATCGATGAAGCAGAGTCGTTTGTGTTTCATATTGGGCCCTTTGTCAAAACGATTCAAATTCAAATATTCAAATCTTAACGGATTTACAACTGGGTTTCCGGTTTCTCGTTAACTCGAATGTTAGATTGGTTATTCTTTTTGTTTGTTTATTCATATATATATATATATATATATATATATATATATATGTATGTGTATATATGTAATATGTATATGTATATATATTTATATAATGTATTCATCAAATTTTGTCGTCCTTTTCTACCTCTTTTGTATTTTTCTTTGGTTTACATTTTTTTTTTCCTGGTTATTATTTCTTTTATCCTTTTTCCTTTTCTTTCTTTGTTTCTCACCAAATTTGGATATTGTTTGCACAGATTTTCACATGAACGATAACTTAAATAGCCGTGGCTTCTCTCTACAGCAGTGAATCATAACCTTTTGTAGACTGAAGAATATATCTATCGTTATAAGCACATCGAAGGGCGCCTTCCCCCAGATATATATATATATGCAATAAAAACACTAGGAGCGTGTGTTCACAAATGCGTAGATAACCACTTGGAAAAAAGAAACTAACGAAGCAGAGCGCTTTCGTATAATTACATCTTCAGTGCAGATACAAAGAAGGAATTATAAGATGAAGAAACAAGGTACAGAATATATGACATAGTGAAGAGGGCATTCGGAGAGGTAGTGGAAGAAGTACACGTGACGGACGTATGGGCCGTCCTGGTAGCCAACAAGTATGGGACGTTTGGGCCGTCCTGGTAACCAACAAGTATGGGACAACTGCTCATAATTTATATTACAATTCAAACAATTTTGAAATTTCATGAGAAATAAAACTATCTAATTTGTACAAACCTTGATGAAGATTAACATTTATCCCCTTACTAGATTTGATCAAACTGCATTCAATTAAATTTCTTTCTGTTATGTTGTTGTTGTATGTGATGACTTTAGCGTTATCCCAGTCAACTGGGTGGTTAAAATGGTTCATGTGGTTGAATATACCGCTAGATTGGTTTCCCTCTCTGACGTATTTCTTATGTTGATTGATTCGTGTTGTGAGTGTTTTAGCAGTCTGACCAACATAAAACTGATTACATGATTTGCAAGGTATTTTGTACACACACCCTTTATTACTATTGACAGAATTATTTATGAGCAGTTGTCTTACAGTGTTCTTGTTATTGAAAACTACATTAATGTTAAATTTACGTAACATATTTGGAATATTTTGCAGGTTCTCTTGGTACGGTAAAATTAGCAAGTTATTCATATTGAAAGTTTGAGTTGACCTAAGGTTGTAAAATGTCCTTTTAGCACGATTGTAAGCTTTATCAAGAACATGTGTGGGGTATTGTAGCTTAGTACCAATGTCGTAAATACATCCTATTTCATCATCGATGTACTCTGGGCTGCAAATGCGTAGGGCCCTGAGATACACCAAGGTTCTATCCACAGCATTAGGATTCGGGCTCGGCTTTGCCAATAATTCTAATCCATCTAACATCATTAACATTGGTAAAGCTTTTTGTAATTTAAAATGTGATAAAGATCTGCCTATAGATGATGTTAATATATGTAAAGGTATTGTTTATGGTGCTTTAGCTAATCAGGTACCTCCCAGCTGTCCTGAACGTTTTATCACTGCTATTAATTCTCTCAAAAAGGATAGTGATTTACATATCACAAAAGCTGATAAATCAAACGCTGTAGTAATTATGAACAAAAATGATTATTTAAACAAAATGGATGTACTACTTAAAGATCAAGTTACTTACGTCCAACTTTTAAAGAATCCTACTGAATCAGTGAATAGCCATTTCAATAAGAAGATAAAAGAATTGTTAAGTGGAAATAGTGAACTAATAAAAAAGTTTATTTCTATCAGCCCTCCTTTGCCTTACATGTATGGTCTAATTAAGACACATAAACCAAATAACCCGGTAAGACCAATCGTTTCTTCAATAGGTTCAGCTTCATACAAACTTTCGAAATGGTTGGTAATAATTCTTAGTCCACTAGTTGGAACTATTTCCACTTTACATGTTAAGAACAGTTTGGACCTCATTAACAAACTAAGTGAGGTAAAACCAGACTATGAATTTAAATTGGTAAGTTATGATATTGTTAGTTTGTTTACGAAAGTTCCCTTGGATGACCTTTTAATCTATCTTAAAGAAGAGTTAAATAAGCACGATTTACCATTACCTTCAGACACCTTAATTGAACTGATCAAATTGTGTGTTAAAGATTGCAAATTCCAATTTAATGATAAATTCTATTCTCAGAAATTTGGAATGAGCATGGGTAATCCTCTCTCCCCCGTATTGAGTAATCTATATATGGAGTTTTTTGAAACCAAAATTTTAAGTAAGATCATTCCCCCCAACATTACATGGATGCGGTACATTGATGACATCCTATGTCTGTGGCCCATTCAAGATAATGTAAATGATTTTTTATGTAAGCTTAATAATTTGGTCAGTTCCATTAAGTTCACGGTGGAGATAGAGAAAGAAGGCGTTTTGCCTTTCCTTGATTGTAATATCTACCGCCGTGAAAGTGAGTTGAAGTTTAGTGTATATCGCAAACCAACCAACGTTTGTTCATATATACACTATTATTCCTCACACCCTGATGGCGTAAAGGTATCTGTTTTCGCGTCGATGTATCTCAGGGCCCTACGCATTTGCAGCCCAGAGTACATCGATGATGAAATAGGATGTATTTACGACATTGGTACTAAGCTACAATACCCCACACATGTTCTTGATAAAGCTTACAATCGTGCTAAAAGGACATTTTACAACCTTAGGTCAACTCAAACTTTCAATATGAATAACTTGCTAATTTTACCGTACCAAGAGAACCTGCAAAATATTCCAAATATGTTACGTAAATATAACATTAATGTAGTTTTCAATAACAAGAACACTGTAAGACAACTGCTCATAAATAATTCTGTCAATAGTAATAAAGGGTGTGTGTACAAAATACCTTGCAAATCATGTAATCAGTTTTATGTTGGTCAGACTGCTAAAACACTCACAACACGAATCAATCAACATAAGAAATACGTCAGAGAGGGAAACCAATCTAGCGGTATATTCAACCACATGAACCATTTTAACCACCCAGTTGACTGGGATAACGCTAAAGTCATCACATACAACAACAACATAACAGAAAGAAATTTAATTGAATGCAGTTTGATCAAATCTAGTAAGGGGATAAATGTAAATCTTCATCAAGGTTTGTACAAATTAGATAGTTTTATTTCTCATGAAATTTCAAAATTGTTTGAATTGTAATATAAATTATGAGCAGTTGTCCCATACTTGTTGGTTACCAGGACGGCCCAAACGTCCCATACTTGTTGGCTACCAGGACGGCCCATACGTCCATCACGTGTACTTCTTCCACTACCTCTCCGAATGCCCTCTTCACTATGTCATATATTCTGTACCTTGTTTCTTCATCTTATAATTCCTTCTTTGTATCTGCACTGAAGATGTAATTACACGAAAGCGCTCTGCTTCGTTAGTTTACTTTTTCCTAGTGGTTATTTACGCATATATATATATATATATATATATATATATATATATATATATATATAATATACTTATATAGAAATGTTAAAATGAAGGATGTTTCACAGTTTTCTAGTTGACCCTTGCGGGCGCCACAATTGGGTCACGAGGGAGCCATGGTGCACGCGAGCTACAGGTTGGGGACTACTGCTCTACAGGCTTAGGCATCTTATCTTACGATGTCTGGAAGGACGAAGAGTGCGGAGTGATCTAATAGAGGTATTCAAATGGGTTAAGGGCTTTAACAAAAGGGATGCAGGCAAGGTCCTCATATTAATGTAGCATTGTAGGATTTTAATTGGACAAACTCAGGTTTGAGAAGAAAATGGGCAAGAAATGGTTTGCCAACAAACAAATAGAATAAACTTAGTAACAATGTAGTGAGCGTCGTAATAGTTAGTCACTTTACGAGAAGATTGAATAACTTTATGGATAGGGATGGAAGGTGGTAAGAGATATGGAACTGCTTAGTGTAGGTCTTATGGTTTCTTTCATTCTCTTCTATTTTTGTTCTTCTCTACTCTAGAATCTGTTGACTTTTGTTTTCACAGGTGAACGAACATTGATTCCTTAATTTACAATGAGACCTGCTAAGGTAAGGGACTACAGGATTATAGAACAGACATAAGAAGTCACAGCATATCCAATGCTCTTGTACAATGATTCTCAAACTGTGTGCCGCGGTTATCCCCAAAGTGTGCTGCGTAATTTTTAGGGATAGGTATGTGTACTTAAATTTATTATTATTACTATCATTATTATTATTATTATTACTATCTTTATTACACGCGAATGCACGCACGTATTCGTACTAACATGATGCCAAATGATTCTCAAACTGTGTGCCGCGGCTATCTCCTAAGTGCGGCGGGTAATTTTTATGGATAAGTATGTGCACTTAAATTCATTATTGTAACTTTTATCATTACTATAATTACTATCATTGCTATCATTATTACACGCGCATGCACTCACACATTCGTATTATCATGCTTAAGGTCTATTTTTGTGTCAGTGGAATAGGTGCCAAACTTACACTACACTGTAGAGTTCATGCGTCGTCAAAGTCCGAGATATGTCATTAGTTCGCCACTAATCAATAAAGTTTGAGAACCTCTGATCTAGTAGGTCATTTGAATCATAAGAAAACTTAGACTAGGACCGAAAAGACAGGGTCTGGCTGACTATAGATTAGAACTCTAATAGATGTTGGTCGCGTTGTTTTATGGGACTTTGTTCTTGATTCTAAACTTCAGGAGCATATGCTCGCAGATGATTACACCTAGGAAAGACTGGTTAAAGACAATCTAGGAATGTATTGTGATCGGATGAACTACAAAGAGTATTGTGAAGGCGTCACACGACTTGAGTAGGCTTAGTTGACGTTTGTGTGAACCACCAGTCAATGTAATATAAATCAGAATAGTGGATTTTTTACAATAAACAAACCATTGGCAATCTTAATTACAAGTAACAAGCAATTTGCGCAAATTGTGTGTACACCGTTTTAATGTTTGTTTCTCCCCGCAAGGCTCGGGCTATATAAGGAGTAAAATGTTTTTCATCGATGTTATTTCTGAAGAAGCCCTGCTGGGCGAAACGTCAAATATATTGGACTCCCATACTCTGCGTTTGGCCTCTTCCCTACAGTAATACGGCTTATGTGCCTTTGTATACACGTGTCTTTATACGCTAAGGTGTATGTGCAAAGATTGTTCAAATAAAATAGTATGACCTGTTCATTTTCATGTACACGCGAATACACACACGGTTGCTATATCATTCGTATCACGTATGAGGCGTTCAGAAACAGAGGGGCATTCCCGCCATTTATACTGGTTTAGGGTTAACCGTGATTATGTACAGACGAGGCTTACGCCTTTTACGATCCGTGTTTAACTCGAAATCAGTAAAAGTGGCCGGGATGCCCCTCTGTTTCTGGACGCCCCGTATACAAGTGGACTACCACAAGTATTCGTACATTCGCCGATGTCTCCATATCAAAAACGTGATGAAATAAAAACCTTTCAAATCGTCACATCAAACGAGTTGGTAATATGATGATGGTTGACTCGAGTATAACTGATTGGAAACACGCGGAAGCTGTAATATTCAGCAACAACCCTTGTACCCTCCCCGTAGGTTTTCCCAAGATGTTGTTGTCTATGTTGTGTTAGAGTCTGTTTCTTCAGTATTTCGCAGGATAATAGGAGGAAGAGGACAATGAAGAGGCCCGCAGTCAACCGATGTCATTTCTTCTCGTGCATTAAAAAAAAGGAAAAAAAAAAAAAAAAAAAAAGAAGGAAATACCTAAGAAAGACTTATCTGTCTGTACACCGAGTGCCAGCCCCTCACGGTTGCACCTCAAAATGGAGGTGAGAATGTTGATAGGATATGAAAACAAATGGTGAGAAGACGACTCTGACCTTCGTGTCGCAATTAACTATCATTGGTTTCCTTTGATAAATTACATATGTGAATCATGGTCTGCTTGTTAGTGAACTTACTCCTTAATACTCGAATACAAAAGTACAAGTCAGGGGATACAGACTAATTTACTACAATATCCAACACTCAAATAATCAGCTATGACAAACGACAAAAGGAAATGACGACACAAGTGCCTATATATTATCATGTCTAATTGCATAAAAGAAAACAAGTATATTTATGATAACACTATCTTGTCTGTAACGTTATACGCTCGTGCGGGGTTACTACCATGGAAATTCCCAACATCAACACGATTCCTATACCGCAGCCATAACTCGAGTAATTCTGTCATTTACGTCCCTCCCCTGTTCTGTGTGCAACGAAGGACACGCGTGGCTGCAAGGCTTACTATAGTGTATCTAGTCTTCTTGCTCGCTCCCCACAAACTCCACCCCAATACTCACACTTACTTCTCCTTCCTCAAACGCCTTCCTTGCTTCCTCCTCCTTCCTCCTCCTTCCTCCTCCTTCCTCTCTTCTGGTTGGTCCCCTTTTGTTCCTCCCCCCCCAAAAAAAAAAAAAAAAAATTCTCCAAAATTTCTGCTACACTGTTACTTTATATCATCTTCTCCTTTCTACTTCTTCCCTATTTTCTTTCAGTTATTGTTTTCCATTCTTATTTCGTCTTTTATTTTCCTTTACCTCTTGAATTTTCTACCTTTTTGTCTTTTAAAAAATTTGTCTTCTTTTTTTCCAAAAGATTTGCCTCAATTCTATTTCACTCCATCTTCTATGTATCTCTTTCACATTTTCTTTCAATTACTTTTCTCCCCTCTTAACCTCATTGTATCTCCTTGTCCCTTTATTTTACGAATATGCTCTGTCCTTTCAGTGTACCGGTACATGTATATCCTTCAATCTACCGCGAAGGAATGGGGTAATCTTCGTCTGGAGTATACAAGGTATTTATTTTTCTCAGTTTTCAAGTATTCTGGTGAAGTGACGTCAGTGATAAGACTCCAGTAGTTCTGTGTTTACCTCATCACCCCACCACTTTATTCTGCCCATCAACAGTTAAAGAATGAGTCCCCTCTAACATACATACTCTCCTCATAGACAATTACAAAATATCTCTAATTATTCTTATGTAATTATAGCAGCCTTATACTCCTCATAGACAGTTACAAAGTATCTCGAATTCTTTTTAGGTAATTATAACCTTATATTCAGCTGAAGAAAAAAATATCACTTAAATTCTTTTAATATCCCTTTCCTTTTTCTTGTCTTGAGCAACTTTTGTTCTTTTCTTTAAAGTAAAACTGCAGAGAAAGTAATGTTCAGGGTTTCAACCTTCTTTGATAGGTAGCAAACCTTATGTGTTTCTGTTTCGTGTAATGCTTGAGAATTTTATTCAACCACAAAGTGATTCACAAGCGGCAGGTGTTTAAAAGAACCGGTAATAATCAGGGCGGGATTAATTCTACACCGGATACACACCAAAACAAGAAAGATTGGGCTTAACCCGAGTACTATTAGGCCCCGCCCTTGATCGAAAAAAAAGTCTCAAAGTCTATTATTGACGTCATCCAGGTGAGGGTCTAATTGATGCGTAGTTTGATTTTCTTGTTGATAAAAGTTTATTTGACGTTAACCAGAAGGAAATTATTGAAGTGCCTTGTCGGGGTGGATGCTTCAGAACAGTAAAGGATGTAGAACAGCGACGTGGAGGAGGGCTTAATAGTTTCCTTGAAGAAAAGCTTAGTTTCTGCTGAATCGTCGTGTTTATCAACTTCCCGATAAACTTACGGTTTTTCCTCTCTTACTCGAGGCTATACCTGGGTGAGTTTTTTTTTTAATATACATATAATTTCTTCTTTCCTTTTGTCTTCATCATAAAGGGCGAAGGGTGATAGGAGAACGAAAACATTAAACATAAATGAAGACTAAATGATAAGACGAAAGGAATCTTTGCATTTCATACACAAGTTTTGTCGGTAGAGGAAGGCAACAAACGAAAGAACACAGAGTACGCGATGCATCTGCCCGTGATTCCTCACGAAATCGGCAACAAGAGTCTTATTCTGATATTTGAACCCAAAATGATCTTTTGGCAAGCCTTGGGTAGGCATTTGGACCGAAGGTGTGGAAAAAGGGAATAAAGAAATCGGGTTTGAGGAAAGGAGGCAGAAAAATGGGAGGCTAGACTGTGAAACTGTGGAGAGACACGCTCGGGCTGGCAAGAGGAGGAGGAGGTGCGGCGGTGGTGTCTCCAGGTGTTCGCGGGCGGTCAGAACGCTTAGTTCTTTTCTGCCTCCCTGCCTGCCTTCCTTCCTTACTTCCTGTCTTCTTCTTTCTTTAATTTATTTATTATTCTTTGTTTGTATTCTATCTCTGTTTGCTAGTCTACATACTTGTTTGTCTACTGAGTGCTTGTCCTGCCTTCCTTTGTCTTTATTTTTCTTTGCTTGGTAGTTTACATGCTTGTTTGGCTGCTGAGTGCTTGTCTTCTGTTTGTCTGCCTGCTTTCCTGTCTTTTTTTCTCTGCTTGCTTGTCGATCTGCTTGATCTACACCCTTCTTTGCCTGCTGAGTGTGTCTTCTTTCTTCTGCCTGCCTTCCTTCCTTCCTTCCTTCCTGTCTTCTTCCATTTTCCTCTATCTCCTTGCTTGCTTGCTAGTCTACACCCTCCTTTGCCTGCTGAGTGTTTGTCTTCTTCCTTCCTATTTGCTTGCCTGCCAACTGGACAACCTGCATGGCTGAGACTAACATCTCCCTTCATCCTTCCCCGCATGTTTTCCCATTTTCATGAACTGCCAGACACTGCACGATTATGTGTCTGTTGTATAGCGCGTCTGCCTAATTGCTTGCCACTCTGCCTCAATACCTCACTAACGTCTCGTCTGCCGTCCCGGCTTGCAAACCTATCCCATCTGCCTGCCTGTCTGTCTGTTGCCATGTTTACCTTACGGTCAATCTCTTCATTCCCATTCTTCAGTGTTACGAGTTGTTTTATCTTCGTGTTTTATGTAATTATATATTCTTTTTTTCCATATCAAGGTTCCATTGCATCATATAATCAGTAATATGGCTTTTGTGTACTCGGTTTAGATTCTCTGTTTTCTCAATCACTCTTAGGCCTGTTAGAAACCATTTCTAACCTTATGTTCTCTCCTGCAAGTGTCTGAGACGGTGGCGTAAAAGTTAAGTTTATGTGTATTTCATCAATATTGGGATTATTGCCTATGTCAAATAATTATTATATTGGAAGATATTACTTCAGCCCTCACAGATGCGCACGCACGCACACACACACACACACACACACACACACACACACACACACACACACACACACACACACACACACACACACACACACACTTCAACGAATGGACGGCTTAGAAGACGTTCTGAAGAAAAGTGAAGTCTGTGGATCCCAACGCAAAGAGAAGTGCCTAGTGTTTTTGCAGGGTGGGGGGGAAATTGCTCGTGGAGTAGTGGGAACGTAGGGAAAGAGGAAAAGGGGAGGGATTACTGAGGGAAATGGAAGGAAATGAGGAGGGAGTAGACTTTGACCAGCCAGACAAGCGGAAGGTAAACAAAAGACTTAGCGAGGATCAAATGTCTAATAAAAATGTAAAGATTAGAAGTATAGAGAGGAGCAATACAGAAGAAAGTGACGAGAATATGTTCCAGGGATTTAAAGAGGGTGGGGGGGACACAACCCCCCCCCCCCCGACTGATAAGACTAGAGGAGAGAGTTGATAAGGTGATCGAGGACTTGGAGCGTAAGTTAGGTAACGTAGACTCCATTTTTCAAAGAATTGAAAGGTTGGAACAACTAGAGAAGGCTAACAGAAACTTAACTGAAGAAATAGAGGACCTAAAAAGACAGTTAGGAAATGTAAAGGAGGAGAATGAGAAATTGAAGAAGAATAGTAATGAAAACAGAGAGAAACTAGCTACAGAAGCTAAAAATTGGAGAATAACTCAAGAAGGGAATAAGGTTTCATTCACTGACATAGTCAAACAGCAATTGAAAGAACATAATGAAGACTCAGTTATTAAAGTGATGAGACAGAAGGAGAATATAGTAAGAGAATTAGCTGACAAAAAGAAATGTATAATTATATTAGGAATGGAAGAGAAACATAACCCAGATAGAACTGCAAGAATCAAGGAGGAAAATGAAAGAGTAAGCAGTTTATTAAAATTAGTCCAGGAAGATGAACCAGAAATTATAAAGGAAATTGAGGAAAAATTCAGACTCGGAAAATATAGTACAGATAAGACCAGACCAATTAAGATTAAATTCAGGTCACAAACAACAGCAGAGAAAATTCTATCCAAGACAGGGAAACTAGCAACAAATGATCAATATAAAAAGGTATGGATAAAAAGAGAAATGAATAAGGAGGAAAGAGAGGCAGAAAAGCAGAAAAGAATTGAAGCTAAGGCAAAAAACGAGGAAAGAACGGAGTCAGAGAAAGAGAGATTCTATTGGAGAGTAGTGAACATGAAAATAAAGCAGTTCGACATACTAAAGAAAAACATAAGGGAAACAGAGAATACAATGGAAGTGGCAGAAAACTAAGAGTGTCTTACACAAATATAGATGGATTGATAACAGGATTGAATGAACTGAATGATTATTTGAAAGAAAAAGAACCGGACATAATGGGAATTGTAGAAACAAAATTAAAAGGCCCACTACCACCCAACAGTGTAGGACATGATACATACAATTATTGGATTAGAAACAGAGAGAAAAAACAAGGGGGTGGAGTTATGTTCCTGACTAAGAAGGATATAAACGTGAAAGGTGTCATATATGGAAAGAATACAGTAGAGATGATTATGATAGAAGTGGAAGACCGAGATAAGAAGAGCAGAAAATTTGTGATCAATTATGTGCCTCCGAAAACAGCCTCATGGGAGGAGAGTGAACATAAAAGTATGTTAGAGGACACAAAGATAGCATTAACTAAAATAATGGAAGACGGAGGAAGAATAGTTATGATGGGCGACTTTAATTGCAAAGAAATCTGCTGGGAAGAAATGACAGTAAAGAGTGGTGATGACTCATGGGGAAATGCTCTACTTGAGATGATTACTGACCATTCAATGACACAATGGATACAAGAGAACACTAGGTATAGAAATGAAGAAGAACCATCGAGGCTAGACTTAATAATTACATCTGAACCTAGAATAGTGGACAAGATTGAATATAAAACACCAATAGGTAAAAGTGACCACATATTGACTGAACTGGAACTTAATGAAGAAAAATATATGAAAAGAAATGAACAATATAGAAAAGGAAGAATGATGTATGAAAAAACAAACTTTGATAAAATAAGAGAATTCTTCCAACAAGAAAACTGGGAAGAAATATACAAAGAAGAAACAACAGTGGAAGAGAAATGGAATATTTTGACAAAAATTTACAAAAAAGGAGTGGAAAAGTATGTCCCAAGACAAAAACAAGAAAAAGAATATGTAAAATGCTGGTACAACAAAAGTTGTAGGGAGTTAAAGGACAAAAGAGACAAAGCCTGGAACAGATGGAAAAAAGACAGAAGACCTGAAAAATGGAAAATATATACTGGTTATAGAAATGAATATGTACAAAAGTGCAGAGAGGAAAAAAGAAAATATGAAAAAGATGTTATAGAAAAGTGTAAAGATCAACCAAAACTATTCTACAGATTTGTAAACAATAAACTGAAAAACAAACAAGACTTAGAGAAATTAAGACAAGGAGGAGTTGAATACACTGAGGAAATGGAAATGGCAGAAATTATGAACAAACATTTTAAATCAGTGTTTACAAGGGAAAATATACAACCTGAAGAGATTGAGTGGAAGGAAAAAGTCCCCCCTATGGAAGAAATAGAAGTAACAAAGAATGAAATATTGACACACTTGGGTAATTTTGATGTCAGAAAATCGCATGGGCCAGATGAAATAGCAAACTGGATTCTGAAAGAATGCAGGAATGAACTGGCAGACAAAATACATAGCATAATAAGCAGTTCCTTAAAAGAAGGAAAAGTTCCAGAAGATTGGAAAAAAGCAAATATAGTACCTATATATAAAGGAGGAAATAAAGAAGAACCTACCAACTATAGACCAGTCTCTCTAACAAGTACAATAGCAAAAATATGTGAAAGAATTATCAAAAGTAGATGGGTAAAATACTTGGAAAAAAACAACGTACTAAATCCAAGGCAATTTGGATTCAGACAAGGACGATCATGCGTCACCAATTTAATATGTTTCTATTCAAGGCTAATAGATATAATACAAGAAAGAGATGGATGGGCTGATTGTGCATTTCTAGACCTAAAAAAAGCTTTTGACAAAGTACCACATAAGAAGTTGCTTAAGAAATTAGAATATGAAGGAGGAATACAAGGTAAATTGCTAAATTGGATGGAAGACTTTTTGCAAGAAAGAAAAATGAGAGTAGTGATAAGAGATCAGCACTCAAAATGGAATGAAGTAATAAGCGGTGTCCCGCAGGGAACAGTCCTGGCCCCAATAATGTTTGCTATATATATTAATGATATGGATGAAGGAATTGAAAGCTATATGAGCTTCTTTGCAGATGATGCAAAATTATTGAAAAGAGTGAAAACTGAAGAAGATTGTGAATCACTACAGAGAGATCTAAATAAAGTACAAGAATGGAGTAGGAAGTGGGAGATGGAGTTCAATACAAAAAAGTGTAGTATAATGGAATTTGGAAAAAGCAAAAACAGAATAACAGGATCATATAATTTGGGAGAAGAAGGAATAAAAAAAGTAGAAAATGAGAAGGACCTGGGAGTCATTGTTATGAATAATATGTCACCTGAGAAACATATAAATAAGATTTTTGGAGAAACTTATAATTTAATAAGAACAATCAAAGTGGCATTTACATACCTGGATGAAGAAATGGTGAGGAAAATCCTAATCACCCTGATAAGACCAAGATTGGAATATGCAGCAACGATATGGTCACCAAGTACAAAAAAATGTATAAAAAAACTTGAAAGAATACAAAGAGCAATTACAAAACTGGCACCAACACTCTCAAAACTATCATATGAAGAGAGACTACAAAAACTTAAACTACAGACACTAGAGCAAAGAAGAGAGAGAGGAGATTTGATAGCTATTTACAGAATCATGAAAGGCATAGAAATTACTGATAGAGAGAATCTGATAAAATGGGATGACAGAAATACAAGAGGACACGGAAAGAAAATAAAAAAAGACAGCTATAGAAGAGATTTTAAAAAGAACAGCTTTCCTCACAGAGCAATAGACAGTTGGAACAAGTTAGATGAGAAAGTGGTGTGTGCAAAAACAATACATGAATTTAAAAATAGTTTAGATAAAATGAGATATGAAGACGGGACTCCACGAGCATAGCTCCCCTTCCCGTAAAATACAACTAGGTAAATACAACTAGGTAAATACACATACACACCCACACGCACGCACGCCTTGTGTATATTATATATATCAATCGACTATTTCGTGTCCACTTCTGTACGAAAGCAAATGACATCCATGGCTGTGCCAACCTCTGCCACGTCACTCCTGCAAACTTCATTATCTCGTCTCACCACCTTCTGAAGTGACACCATTGTAGGGGGAACAAACCCCCGTGACTTGACTGTCACCAAAGTTGTAGTTCTTTGTTGCTATTGATACAATCTGCGCTTGAAGGTACTTATCTATAAGTGGTATTTTTGTTATATATACATATATATATATATATATATATATATATATATATATATGCTAATAAGAACACGGGTACGTGTGTTCACTTATGCAAAGTAGACCACTTGGAAAAAAGAAACTAACGAAGCAGAGCGCTTTCGTATATTACATCTTCAGTGCAACAAGTACTTGTTGCACTGAAGATGTGATATACGAAAGCGCTCTGCTTCGTTAGTTTTTTTTTCAAGTGGTCTACTTTGCATATATATATATATATAATAATATATATATATATAATATATATATATATATATATATATATATATATTATATACATGTGTATATGGAAATAAACTCTCCTACTGGGACTTGAACCCTCGCCTGAGCGGCTTGCTTTTTATGAGACGAAGACCGTACCATCGTGCCACCATGACTGTACAACCAGATACCAAGTCCCGGGCTAAGAAGTGTGAAGTCTTATCTGTAATCCTTATGTTTTCCAGAGCCTGTTACTCCTAAAACTTCTTTATCCACTTCTCATTCCTTAAGAAAATTTTATAACGAGTCAAAAACAATTAGCCTCTCCTTAGTTCACTTTATGTAACTGCAGAAGTCTGAAGAGGTAAATTCGTTATTCATGTGTGGTTATATTAAGAAAGGTTTCTTGATAAGAAAGCGAAGACAAGGAGCTGATTTGACCAATCACATCCTAAATTTCGAAGGAAAATACATTTAAGGTCGCAGATACCGTCTCCTTAAAAGGTCGAATAGGAATAAGAAATACCTTAGATAATGTAAGTAAACTTCTTCGAGATTTTTCTATATTTAATTTCCTAGACTGTGAAGGAAAGTACATTTAAGGTCGCGTATACTATCTCAAAAGGTCATCTAGGAATAAGAAATAGCTTACTTCGAGAGAGAGTACATTTAAGGTCGCGTATACCGCCTCCTTAAAAGGTCATCTAGGAATAAGAAATACCTAAGATAATGTAAGTAAACATCTTCGAGATTTTTGTATATTTAATTTCCTAGACTGTGAAGGAAAGTACATTTAAGGTCGCGTATACTACCTCCTTAAAATGTCATCTAGGAATAAGAAATACCTTACTTCGAGAGAATGTACATTTAAGGTCGCGGATACCGCCTCCTTAAAAGGTCATCTAGGAATAAGAAATAGCTTACTTCGAGAGAGAGTACATTTAAGGTCGCGTATACCGCCTCCTTAAAAGGTCATCTAGGAATAAGAAAGACCTTAGATAATGTAAGTAAATGTCTTAGAGATTTTTGTATATTAACAGTAATGAGAGCTATCCAGGTGTGTGTGTATGGGGGGTGGTTAGTCCAGTGGATAGCGTGTCGAACTCATGAACAGGTGGTCGTGAGTTCGATTCCCGGAATCCGTTGCGGGTTATGGCGCTTTGGTTTTCGACAGCCCTGACCAGGCGGGGAGGCGACCCAGCACCGGCAAAAAAAAAAAAAAAAAAATAATAATAAATAAAATAAAATAATAATGATGATGATGATGAAAAATAAGATAAAATAAATCTCTATCAGAGGTTTCTGACTTCCCACTGCGTGGGAGTGGGATGGTGAGATTTTCTACCATTGTGGGTAATATCACACCAAGGAGGTTGAGCCAATGAGATAGTCAAGTAGAAATCCAAGAATGGTAGTGGAACGGAGGAAGAACAGAAACTGAAAATAACCTGCATTCTTTCTTGACTACCGATTAGTCTCCAGTCATAAAACAATGCTACGTGCCTCTGATCCGTAGGGGCGTCACTAAAGTCTCTTAAAATATCGACTGCATAAAACATGCGAGTCGGTACTCCACATAAGGGAAGCCCGAGCTGTATCCCATTAGTATTGTACTTGTCCTACTTGTCGGGTTTGCAAGAAAACACAATAAAATCATTCGATGTATAATCTTTGCATCTTCTTCCAGTGACCGAAGTAGTCATTTCGAAGGTTATGATTGACGTAGTACAACTATTAATCTTCCTTAAAGGAAGGAACACATTTACGTTTACCATTGTAGAACTTCATTATACTCGATATCACTTGCTAGATGCTTTCCGTGAGTAAAAGGTTTGGTGAAACGTAGTCTGCGTCAAACTGTGCTTCGCGAGTTGACGTCGGGGAATGTACAGGAACGTTCCTGATCAGCGACATCCTAAGTCATTTTCAGTTACTAACAAAGTTACCAGGATAGCAACTTGCTTTCCGAATTCGGGCTAGATTGTCTCAAAAGGAAGTGATAATGACCTATAAAAAATAGATTATTCAGGTCTATATAACAAGGTAATGAAGATATATCTAAGGAAGCGTTATGTTCTATACTAAATAGGATAATTCAAGAACAAGACGATATCTACAGGAAATCAGAAAGGACTTGAAAAAGATGGTAGAAGGTATGAGGCGTTCAGAAACAGAGGGGCATCCTCGTCACTTTTACTGCCTTCGAGTTAAGCACAGATAATACGATGAAATTCAAAATTCAAAACTGAGAGCGTTTTTCTCAAAAGCTATACCTTGGCTTGGATGCCCCTCTGTTTCTGGATGCCTCGTATGATAAAGAAGGAATATAATGCATGACAACTATGGAAAAGGTATGGAGGTGAATAAAGAAGAAGAGAAAGACTAAAAATAGGTGATAGAAGATGTCAAGATAAAGAAGTTTACGGTAAATCGAAGTTGGGAAGGTATGTGAAACTTTGTGAAGGAGGGACCATTTGGTCTATAGGAAATGCCTGGAAACCAGGATGCGAACGGTAATCGTACTGGACATAGTGGAAGGTGCTGATGGTGGGGCGGAAGTGGAGAATGCCACGAGAGTGGAGTGGTGGAGTGGTGGAGTGGTGGAGTTAGGAGTTCTACAAATTGATATGAGGCAGTAAGTGGAAAAGGGAAAGTTTAGCAAATTATTTTTTGATCGACTTTTTCACATTTTGCAATGGGGACTGGTGGTATTAGAACTTGTATTTTTTTTCGGTATTTTCTTTACACACACACACACACACACACACACACACACACACACACACACACACACACACACACACACACACACACACACACACACACACACACACACACACGTAGCGCAGTCGGTAGAGTTCCCGGCTGCCACTACGGAGGTCCGGGCTCGAATCCCGCCCAGGGCTGAAATAATTTCAGTATCGCTGCGCTCCGAGTCGTTACTCCAACTCTCGTGGGCGAGGAGTTCGGGTGTGTGTGTGCGTGTAAGGTCACAACATTACTCATAGATCAGTCATATATGAGCTCTGAGCTCTCATCCGGGAGGGAAATAGCTGTCGATCACAAGTCCAACACGTGATCCAAGACCATGATGAATCGCACAAGGCCGTGGTGGTCAAGAACGCATAGTCACAATGACATGTTTATGATGGCTATACCTCTCCACATTTTTCCACCCAATTCCTAAGAGTAGCGTTAAAGCTGAAATCCAAAATTTCTTAAGGACAACTGCATAATACTTAACTTCCAAAATTTCTTAAAGACAGCTGCATAATACTTAACTTCAAAATTCTGAAATCCAAAATTTCTTAAAAACGAATACCATTCAATGACACCAAGTCTCGTTTTCTCTTTCTTTATTCGATACGACCTTTTAGAATTACTCGCTCCTCATGTATGACGATCACATTTTGCAGAATCACGTTTGATACATTTTTTAGCGTATTTCAATCTATCTTTAAAGCGTGAGATCAGCCGGAAACTCGTATCTGCTATTGGTAGAATGGATCTAATGAATGAAGTTGTGTGTTCAGTGCCAAGTTCAAATGTTCTAAGCTCAGATACAGATTCTTTACAGGGGATGTGTTCGTTTTTGTATGAAGTACGCATCTCGCATATGGAGTGACTCGCTTAATTTTCTTTTTTCTTTCTTTCTTTTCATGGTAGAGTTTAAAGCTCACTACCTAGTTTTTTTTTCTCATGTCTGCAGCAACATCTTGTGTGTATTTTCCCTATTGCTTTTTTCATCGTTACTGTTCGTAATTCAGTTTAATTATGCATCCTTTCCATTTTTATGAAACCACGGACCACCGAAATTAATTTTTTCAACCCTTTTTCTATGGAAATACCTTTTACATGATTCAAACACTAGAATCTCCTTTTCTTTTCATTCGAAAGTTCTGGAACTTCCTCTTGACATTTTCTCAGTTATCTGGGACATAACCTCATTGAGAAAGTAATTCCAAAATATCTTTCTTACACCGGAACCTGACTTCGAATGGGTATATTTTCCCCTATTTTCGTAGATATTTTTTACAGGCTTCTATTATCTATACGCTTATGATTTTATAATTATATTCATTTCAACTTATTTATCTTTTGTTTGTTCACTTAATATTTCCGATTATTAAACTGTCCATTTACTTCTTTATTTGAACTTATTTCCGAGCTTATGTACTATATATTAACCAATTAATCAATTAACTAATTAAGCTATATATCTATATATTCATTCATTCATGTATAGGAGGCTACTCTACAAATAATATAAAAAAAAATCATATCGAAATGACATTAAACGGCAATGAAATGCCTCACTGAAGAAAATAACAAACGAACAAGTAGATAAACAGAAAAAAATTATGACCCGGAAAATTCGTCCAACATGATACTCGTCCCGGGCCGTTCTTCCATCCTTTTCACCACCTACACTCCCCCCCTATCCCCCACACTCCCCCCCCTGTCCCCCACACTCCCCCCCTATCCCCCACACTACCCTCCATCCCCCACACTCTCCCCCCCCCTATCCCAACACTCCTCCCTATGCCCTCCTCCTTCGCCCTGCCCAACGCCGTCCGTCCGTTTTTTGACCTCGTCCTCCCATCATCTCAAATTCCCAAGCTATTCAAAGAGCACACTCATTTCCTCCCCCTTAATCCATTCACTCAACGGGTACCAGTCAGTTGAACAATACATACATACATACATACATACATACATACATACACACACACACACACACACACACACACACACACACACACACACACACACACACACACACACATACATACAGACACATACATACACATACATACACACACATACATACACACACATACATGCACACATACATACACACACATACACACACATACATACACACACATACATACACACACATACATACACACACATACATACACACACATACATACACATACATACACACACATACACACACACACACACACACACACACACACACACACACACACACACACACACACACACACACACACACACACACACACATATATATATATATATAAAGGAACAAATTAGACAACAAAACAGTATGTGCAAACACTATATAAGATTTTAAGATAAAACTTGATGCGGAGAGATACAAAGACGGGTCACCACGAGCATAGCTCCCCTCCCGTATATTACAACTAGGTAAACACACACACACACACACACACACACACACACACACACACACACACACACACACACACACACACACACACACACACACACACACACACACACACAGAGTAATAGACATTTGGAACATGTTAGATGAGAAAGTGGTGTGAGCAAAAACAATACATGAATTTAAAAACAGTCTAGATAAAATTAATGAGATATGAAGACGGGACACCACGAGCATAGCTCCCCTTCCCGTAAAATGTAAAATACAACTAGGTACAACTAGGTAAATACACACACACACACACACACACACACACACACACACACACACACACACACACACACACACACACACACACACACACACACACACACACACTCGTGGTGCAGTGGTCAGAGTTCTCACCTGCCACTACGGAAATCCGGGTTCGAATCCTTCTGGAATAATTTTAGTATCGTTGCGCTGCGGGTTGTTACTCCAACTCTCGTGGGCGGGGAGTTGGGTGTGTGTGTGCGTGTAAGGTCACAGTATTACCCATAGACCGGTCATGCGAGCTCTGAGGTCTCATCCGGGAGGTTAATAACTGTCGGTCACGAGTCCAACACGTGATACAAGACCATGTTGAATTACCACACACACACACACACACACACACACACACACACACACACACACACACACACACACACACACACACACACACACATCATACATACATACACACATATATATATATATATATATAAATGTATATATGTATATATATAATATATAATTTCCATAGCCTACATCATGTGTTACCAGGATAAAAGGCAATCAACAAAAACTACTGAGATCTCCTCTTCATGGCCTGTTCCTTACTCGAATAAAATCATTTATTGCTCGCCAGAAGACGACCCCAATGCCTTGAAGGGATAAGAACCTAAATTATTGTCAAGCGGTTTGAATCTGCTTTGATTAGTCATTTAGCGATTTGCTTAACCAAGCGTCTGAGCTAAGTAACAAATGAATTAACGAAACTCGCGACTAAATCTTAAAGAAAATACTTAGTAACAGTCTTCAAAGAATCATGGTCGCGTCCATTAAGACAAAAATAGATACTTCAACCACTAGGCCATCATTACCTCAGTCATGCATCGTATTGTACATGACGAAAGCATTAGGAATAACGTGGCCAATTGAGGATAGAGACATTCGCATTGTAAGAACGAGAGAATGTTTGAGTTTTTTCTTCGGCTTCTTTTGAGATTTGCAGTCAAGATAAGTCCCATCATTTTCTCCAACGCCTGCTCCTAAACAATATTTTTTTGTTCGTTAATGATTTCTTCAACCTTCTTCAAGAAATACAGCAAAACTAAAGACGTTATCATACTTGGCTTCCACAGGGTTCCCCAGCGTCGACCGTTAAAAGTTCGTTTGAGTAAAAACGACTTCGGTTACAAACATTCGAATTTAACAATTTCCAAATATCAAATTATCTTTTCGTTGTATATAGCAAAACTAAATAATGAACTAAGAGATTGTATACATATACGGATGTTAGACGAACTGCTGGAACGTTCATAGAAAAGTCTAGATTTCTGTAAACGAAAATCATATTCTACTTATTCAAATGTAGTTTGGTAGGATGTTGAAGGAAAAAAATTGCCCAGTGTGATAGCCCCATATGGCTGTCAGGACATCGATCTGAGCTTATAATAGGTAGAACTAACTCCACCCAACGCGTAGTCAGCGACTGGAACCAGTATCAGAAGCCATTGGATGTCGTACCGTTTTTCATGTTGATACCTTCACAGAATATATTCTCGTTCGTGCCTGTGGATTTTATTCAGCTTAAGACAGGACACATTGACCTGAAATATATTTCATTATTTATTTATTTATTTGTTTCTTTATTTTTTCTTTCTTACTGAAGTGGAGTTCTATGAATTTTCGGGGCGTTCCAAGTGGTCGAAAAAAATATAATAATGATAATAAAAACCGATAAATAGATAAACAGAGAAGATATAATAGGTAATTATCCTTATGCAATAGGGTGCCATGTCGTCATCTCCCGCGGCATTTGATAAAGTAGTGATGTATTTCTTTCGAGGTATTTTTTTCTTTCTAGTCAAGGTCCAGAGTTGTTATCATTCTTCCCTAAAATGAATTAAATCAATGGTCACTAGCAAAAATGGACTTTCTAAAGTTCGTCATCGAAGCGATGAAGTTAATCGAAACATTGAGTTTTTTAAGACAATAAGGAGGTAAAAGGATTGTTTTGAAGAGTATAGCAGAACGTAGGGATAGTGGACGTCTTTGATAAAAAAAAACAAAAACAAAAAAAAAACTGTGTAGCTCTGGTCCGTAAGGATGTTCCTTAAAATCCCTAAATCATCGACTGCATAAAACAGTCAGTAGTCCTCAAAAGGATAAGTACCAATTGGTACCATAAGGATATAAGAATCTGGAAAACGACGACATCGAGAACTCTGGAAGATTCTGCGGAAGAACGCGAGGTGATGCATTAGGTTAGAAGCGCTGGTGAGCCATTCCGACTTCGTAGACGCTTCGGGATGTAAAATTGACCCTAATTCTTCAGGGCTTATCACAGTGGGCTACCACGGGCTTCACCAGCGACGACAGTTGAGTTCGTTTGAGTTCAAAAACGACTTCGGTTAGAGTATTTGAATTTTCAAATCTCCCAAATATCAAATTATCTCTCCGTCATATTTAGCAAAGTTGAACGATAAACTAAGAGATTTTTAAACCTGTACGAATGTTAGACATTATGTTGGAATGTTCTTATAGAAGTCTAGATTTCTGTAAGCGGAGTCGGTTTCATTCAAATGGAGAGATGAACGAAGAGATTTTAAACCTGTACGAATGTTAAACATTATGTTGAAATGTTCTTATAGAAGTCTAGATTTCT
>NC_134792.1:56336039-56356039 GCF_046742065.1 Oratosquilla oratoria | reverse complement strand
TGTGTGGGTGTGGGTGTGGGTGAGGGGAAAATGTAGATCCTGAACGATGTCTAATGAACGCAGTTTCATTATGATTGGTAAATTTCCCGGTGACTCTAGGCCGTGTTAGTAACGTTTACATTTTGTACTGTGAACAGTTTCATATGTGTTTGTTTCACTGTGAATCGTAAATTTCCAGTGGTTTTAATCTGTGGAAGAACTTTTACACTCATTCGGTAAGGTATTTGACCGTCCGTGTGGCGGTGCGAGGTAGAATAGGCTCATTAGCAAACACAGGTAAGTAGAAAACGGACCTTATGACGGAGGAACATAAGGCTGGAAATAGTTCTATTGTCTTGGTGAGGTTAAGTTCTTTGGGAGGGCTGTGAGGGATGGAGTGACACTTTAGGGAGGGAAGGAGGGAGGGAGGGAGGGAAGGAGGAGGGAGAGTTAGAGAGAGATGGAGGAGGGAGGAAGGGATAGAGTGAGAGAGGGAGAGGTAGAGGGAGGCGGGGAGTGAGAGGGTGGGTTAAGGAGACAGAATTAAGAAATGCAGTGGAAGGGGGATTGGAGAAGCAAGGTTGGGCCACGAAGAAAAAAAGATAAAAAGAGGTAAAAAGAGAGGAACATTAAAGCTTGGAGACTGATAGAGCTAGAAAACACTTCGAGGAAAAGGGGAGGAGGGGGTTGTGGCTGTGAGTGAGGAGGGGGGTGGGAATTATGAGGGAAAGAGGGAAAAAGACATGATAGCAAGAGGGGATATTGTTAGTGGAAGCCATCAGTTGAAAAGCGAGAATGTAAGCGTCTAAAATAAAATAATGTCTTGAAAGAAAAGGGGGAAGTGTAAGGAGATAGGGAGGGAGGGGAGGGGAGGGGAGGGAGGGAGGGAGAGTTGGTGAGCGTTGGTTATGCGGTTAGATGTGTGAAGGGATAGGGAGACGGGGGGGGGAGGAGTTGGGGGGGGTTTAGGGCGTGAGATGGGGAGCAGAATGAGGAGATGTAGGAGAGGCAGGGAGATGGGGAGTAGTCAGAGTTAGATCTGAATAATAATAGTTCTCTTCCTCTCGCATTCCGTCGACCTCCAATGGATGAGGAGGAAGAAAGGCGAGGGCACGAGGAACCGGAGGAAGAAGAAGAGGAGGAGGAGGAGGAGGAGGAGGATAGAAAGACGTTTGGAAATGAGCGGCAGATAACGAAGCTTCTAGAAGCTTCTCCGCTTCGATCTTCGTCGTCGTCGCTGAAACCATATTGTGTTCTTAGTCGCTTAGTCTCTCGCCTCTGCCTTGTCTTGCGTTTTCTTTTCTTCCCTCCTTCTTTTAATGTCGTCGCCATCATACATCTTCCTCCCCCTCTCCTCCCCCACCCTTTATCATTTTCTTGTTTCTCTTCCTTCCCCCTTTCTTAATTCCCACCCCTTCACTCAAAAAAAAAGGAAACCTATCTTTTTGTCCTCTTCCTCTCTTTCCTCCTTTTTTCTTCTTTCTCTTTTCACTTTTCCTCTTTTCCTCCAATGCCCGCCCCCCCCTCCTCGGCAAATACACAAGCGTTTATCCCTTTGAGTTACATTTTCACACTATTGCTGTACAAGTTACGTCACAGCGACATGAAATTCGTGAATTTGTCAAGTTTGATGACTGAGCAAGTTTGCATCATCCGTGCACTTACATAATTCTTCATCTGTACATATATACACACATACGTACATTCATACGTACTTATATACAGTCATATATAATTACCTTCATACGTGTTTACATAAATACATAGATACGAAGGTACATGCATACATACATATACATACAATCATACAGTACCCGCAAATAGAATGTTTACATTTGTATTTTGAGTAATCTGATACTCGCAGATTTTCATGTCTTTCGTGGGTTCTATAATTGTGATTTCCTTACAATTAGCATTGTAATTTCTAATGTTCACTGCAATACAGTTTGCAATCGTTTTGTTTTTGTCTATACTAAGGAAGTAAAGTATGAAAGATCCGTATTAACCCGCTCCTTCAGACACCTGCTAATTTTTGGGTCAGGATTCAAAATTTTGTTCTTGTGGAGTTCAAGTCAAAGGATTTATTAGGCCATTCTAACACACTGATTCTGTTGTCGCTGAGATGGGGCACAGGCTTCGTTGCAACACGCTGAGGTGGGAACAGGCATCGTTGCAACACGCTGAGGTGGGGACAGCCTTCGTTTCAACACGCTGAGGTGGGAACAGGCTTCGTTTCAACACGCTGAGGTGGGAACAGGCTTCGTTTCAACACGCTGAGGTGGGGACAGCCTTCGTTTCAACACGCTGAGGTGGGAGACAGGCTTCGTTGCAACACGCTGAGGTGGAAACGGGCTTCGTTTCAACACGCTGAGGTGGGGACAGCCTTCGTTTCAATACGCTGAGGTGGAAACAAGCTTCGTTGCAACACGCTGAGGTGGGGGAGGCTTCGTTGCAACACGCTGATGTGGGGGACAGGCTTCGTTGCAACAAGCTGATGTGGGGGACAGGCTTCGTTGCAACACGCTGAGGTGGAAACAGGCTTCGTTGCAACACGCTGAGGTGGGGACAGGCTTCGTTTCAACACGCTGATGTGGAAACAGGCTTCGTTGCAACACTGAGGTGGAAACAGGCTTCGTTTCAACACGCTGAGGTGGGGACAACCTTCGTTTCAACACGCTGAGGTGGAAACAAGCTTCGTTGCAACACGCTGAGGTGGGGGAGGCTTCGTTGCAACAAGCTGATGTGGGGGACAGACATCGTTGCAACACGCTGAGGTGGAAACAGGCTTCGTTTCAACACGCTGAAGTGGGTACAGGCTTCGTTGCAACAAGCTGATGTGGAGGACAGGCTTCTTTGCAACACGCTGAGGTGGGGGACAGGCTTCGTTTCAACACGCTGATGTAGAGGACAGGCTTCGTTGCAACACGCTGAGGTGGAAACGGGCTTCGTTGCAACACGCTGAGGTGGGGACAGGCTTCGTTTCAACACGCTGATGTGGGGACAGGCTTCGTTTCAACACGCTGATGTGGAAACAGGCTTCGTTGCAACACGCTGAGGTGGGGACACCCTTCGTTTCAACACGCTGAGGTGGGGACAGCCTTCGTTTCAACACGCTGAGGTGGAAACAGCCTTCGTTTCAACACGCTGAGGTGGGGGACAGGCTTCGTTTCAACACGCTGAGGTGGGGGACAGGCTTCGTTTCAACACGCTGAGGTGGGGGACAGGCTTCGTTGCAACAAGCTGATGTGGAGGACAGGCTTCTTTGCAACACGCTGAGGTGGGGGACAGGCTTCGTTTCAACACGCTGATGTGGAGGACAGGCTTCGTTGCAACACTGAGGTGGAAACAGGCTTCGTTGCAACACGCTGAGGTGGGGACAACCTTCGTTTCAACACGCTGAGGTGGAAACAAGCTTCGTTGCAATACGCTGAGGTGGGGAAGGCTTCGTTGCAACAAGCTGATGTGGGGGACAGACATCGTTGCAACACGCTGAGGTGGAAACAGGCTTCGTTTCAACACGCTGAGGTGGGTACAGGCTTCGTTGCAACAAGCTGATGTGGAGGACAGGCTTCTTTGCAACACGCTGAGGTGGGGGACAGGCTTCGTTTCAACACGCTGATGTAGAGGACAGGCTTCGTTGCAACACTGAGGTGGAAACAGGCTTCGTTTCAACACGCTGAGGTGGGGACAACCTTCGTTTCAACACGCTGAGGTGGAAACAAGCTTCGTTGCAACACGCTGAGGTGGGGGAGGCTTCGTTGCAACAAGCTGATGTGGGGGACAGGCTTCGTTGCAACACGCTGAGGTGGAAACAGGCTTCGTTGCAACACGCTGAGGTCTTTGTGTACATCCGAATGGTTACTTTTCGGTATATCAACTGTCACAGTAGGGCCAGTCTTCCTCAACGAATATATCTTTTTTCCTCTAATGTACAGTATACCTTAAGGCAATGACGCTCCTGTACTAGTATAAAGCCCCTCGCCAGAAACATTTCCTATTGTAGTAGACTTAAAACACAAGTGTTTTCCTGTAATACCACCTTATGATGACCCATCTTGTACAGAATAAACAACATTTGAGACTTTAAATGGCCACACTAATTTGAGGAAATTGGGTAAAGTACACTAATCCCCTTATATGTAAACCCACGTGTTTTATAGGCGGAACTCGGTTGTATCAGGCTACCTATGGTGGACTCTGTTCTTAGACTGTGTGGTTCACCATGGTCTTCGATCACGTGTTGGACTCGTGATCGACAGCTATTACCCTTCCGGATGAGAGCTCAGATCTCGTATATGTACGATCTATGGTTAATGCTGTGACCTTACACACACAAACTTACACACAACTTACCCACGAGAGTTGGAGTGCCGGTTCACAGTGCAGCGATACTGAACTATTTAAGCCCTGAGCGGGGATGAAACTCGGACAGCGGTTCAATTACAATATAATTCAATGGAGGCGTTCACACAAAACCGTACATTTTTTCTTTGACTATGCGGTACCGCCGCGGTTTCCGCGCGGCTCAAACCGCTAGTGTGAACAAGGGCTTATAGTTAATTGGAAATGATAATCAAGTTTTCTGCTTGAAGATCGGCCATTAGTGCAAGACGGACGTCAACGCTAACTGAAACAAAATGAAGTTGAGTTTTGTGACCTTTATCCTCGGGTTGCCCTTTTTGACTAGTATGGGAATGTGTGTCCTTTTGTTACTGACCTTTAAATCTCTAGCTTGTATCTATAGAGCCCGTTTGTGGGAAGAGAGTATTCCTTTGAAAAGAAAGATATTTTATTTTATTTATTTATTTATTTATTTATTATTATTTTTTTTTTTAGATTTTGAGAATTGGCTGATTTTTCATACTTGTGTCCCCTGTTTTTTTTTTTTTTTTTTTTGGGGGGGGGGGGTCCCTGATCATCTTTGTACATTTCAACTTATAACTTAACCTTCGTGATTTTTCATTCCTCTTTTCCGATTACTGTTTTAGATATCAGCTCCCTGCCTCTCTTCGGTTTCGGCGTCAGATCCCTAAATTTTCTGTGTGGGGTTTTTAACTCGTTTAAATATACGAGCTCCCGGCTGTGCCCGTCCCGGCTTTGCCGGGGTTCTCGACTTCGCCTTTAGCGGCTAGATGCTTTAGCGCAACGCGCGTTCACACACCATCATTATAACCATCATCATCATCATCACCATCATCACCACCATCATCATTATCATTATCACCATTATCATCATCATCATCACTCGTGCAACATTTTCAGATTTCGATTGTTTCTACAAACTATTATTTCTTATATACTATGATCTAGTTAAAATGTAGTTTACACTTTGGGAGAAAAGAATGAATGTTGTATGGAGGTACACTGTGTTTCTCTTCATTCTTTCCTCCGAGGTTGACATCTACAGTTCATCTTACCAATATGTTAGAATGTTTAACTCGCTCTCATATCTAGTTAAAGTTTCTGGCTCCTAATCGAACGTCTGGCATCTTTGTCATGATGTGACCTATTTTTACCCCTTTGTCACGAGGTGACCTATTTTTACCCATTTGTCATGATGTGACCTATTTTTACCCCTATGTGACCTATTTTGACCCCACCGAAGCATTTCCTCTGTGACCTATTTTGACACCACCGAAGCATTTCCTCTGTGACCTATTTTGACCCCACCGAAGCATTTCCTCTGTGACCTATTTTGACCCCACCAAAGCATTTCCTCTGTGACCTATTTTGACACCACCGAAGCATTTCCTTTCAAACCCTTACTCTCTCCTTCTCTCACAGATATCTATTTTATTTCATTTATTCATTTTTCATTTTATTTTATTTCTATTACTTTTATTTATCTATTTTTGTCGCAGTTTTGTCTTTTGTAGATTTCAAGATTTTATTTAATTTCTAGATGTTCTTTCATCTGCTATTCTGTCTCCGTTGTCTACCTGAGTAGGGAGACGGGCTCATGTATTGCTATCCTACATGTACGAGTATAAGTGTTGTTTCGTCTCGAGTAGAGAGGAAGTACATTCATATAAACAAGTCTGGCAAAGAGTATGGATACCCTTAAGGTGGAAATATGTTCTGCATTTCCTTTGCATCATGATCATTATCATAAAAAAAGAGAGAAAAAAAGCACAAGAACATATGGATTAAGGAGACTGCAAGAGACCATAAGGCCTATACTAGGCAGTTCCATGTCCATTACCACCTTTCATCTTGAAGCAATCGATAGTTTCAGTGCACGCTACATGGTTACTAAGTCGTTCATTAACCACACAATTGGTAAATAATTTCTTGCCTATTTACTTCTTAATTCTAAATTTGTCTAAGTTTGTGAGTACCAAGTGGTCTGTTGTCATTGGCAATCCTTCATATAATCTTCGCATCTTCGTGAGTGTTCAGTGGAATACAAAAGATTGTGTTGAATCCTTTGTATTTTGACCTTTGTTCTCTCATCTCTGTTGTCTTTGGTCTCGGGACTTATGATCCCCTTGTCCTTAGTCTCCATTTCCTCTTCTGTCCTTTGTCGTCTTTCCTCAGCTTCACTTCCCTTTTTATTATCCTTAGGTCCTCGTTGGATTCTTAGTTCACTCCAGCTTTCCGTTTTCTTTCTCTTTTCCTTATTCTTAATTATCTCCTAATTATTTTACGCCTTTTTTTTTCTTAAGCTACAAGCAAAACCTTTTTTTATCATTTCCTCGTTTAATTATGTGCTCTGTATTCTTTGACTTGTCTAAAATTTACGATCCAGTAACTCCTCTTGTTCTTCTTATTTAGTGGATGATTCCGGAGTAATTCCACGCGTCTGCGTTCGGCCTTCGGCAGATGCGGAGTCGTTTGCAAACTTCGGCCTCGACTGGAATGAGGAATCTTTGTATACATGACATTTAAGACCAGGCAATCTTAATACGTATCGAAGAGTAGGAGGAACCTGCATTCTCGTATACAATGTCTTAATGGTTTGGCTCAGCACCGTCATCACGAATCGTCTAAATAAAGTAGCTATGAGAGAGAAATAACTTTGTATTCGCATTCCAGACTTCTGACCGTCAGACTGTCGTAGCCATACTTACAAAAGAGAACACTACACACACACACACACACACACACACACACACACACACACACACACACACACACACACACACACACACACACACACACACACACACACACACACACACACGACTCGGTGGCGCGGTTGGTAGAGCACTGGACTGCGAAGTACGGTGGTGCTCGCAGTACCTGGTTCGAATCCTGCCCAGGGCCGAAATTATTTCGGTATCGCTCCGCTTCGGGTCGTTACTCTGACTCTCGTGGGCGGGGAGTTGTGTGTGTGTGTGTGTGTGTGTGTGTGTGTGTGTGTGTGTGTGTGTGTGTGTGTGTGTGTGTGTGTGTGTGTGTGTGTGTGTGTGTGTGTGTGTAAGGTCATAGCATTACCCATAGATCGGTCATACGAGCTCTGAGCTCTCTTCCGGGAGGGAAATAGCTGTCGATCACGAGTCCAACACGTGATCCTAAGACCAAGGTGAACACACACACACACACACACACACACACACACACACACACACACACACACACACACACACACACACACACATATATATTATATATATATGTGCGGAAAACCACAAAGAAAGATAATAGACTATGGGACCGAGCGCTTTCGTTTATTCAGACATCTTCAAGAAGATATATAAAGATATATATGTGTGTGTGCGTGTATGTGTGTACAAGTCAAACAAAACCTTTAGACGATGCCTTGTTAATATGCTCCTGTTACCTCGTTACTGTTAATGATTAACTACCAGCAGGAACAACCGAGCGATTTCCTTCTGCAGTGGTGACCGCTCCAACATCCCCTTTGTGTCTGCCGACATCCCTATGCACCTCATTTACTTTATCCTCCACACACCTCCAGCCTCCTTACAGCACCTACGGCTCCTCCACCTTTAACAATTCCTCCTCCTCCTCCTCCTCCTCCTCCTCCTCCTCCTCCTCCTCCTCCTCCTCCTCCTCCTCCTCCTCCTCCTCCTCCTCCTTCCACTTCCTCCCTTCCTCCATCTCATCAACTCCTCAGGTTTGTTCTTTCCTTTTCTAGATGCTATCCCACCGTCTCAAAGTCTTTAGTTGTCTTACGTTCGTATTTCATCAGAATTCTTTCATAAACCTTCCTAGACTTCCTATTTCCTTTGGTCTTCAAGTGTCGTATATATCCTCAATGCCACCTGTAATTTTAATACCTCCTGTAACCGTGGGATCTCCTATAAATAGCTTCTGTAACTTTAATTTCTTCTGTAACTGATTTTGCTCATTATCGCTGCCTCTTTTGTCAGCCTATTCTGTTTATTGACCCTCGTATTGTCAAACCATTTGCTTGGCCCCTCTCTCTCTTCTCGTCCCCTCTTGCAGACTCTCACTATTCCTGCCCTCTCTTCCTGCCCTCTCTTCTTCCTGCCCTCTCTTCTTCCTGCCCTCTCTTCTTCCTGCCCTCTCTTCTTCCTGCCCTCTCTTCTTCCTGCCCTCTCTTCTTCCTGCCCTCTCTTCTTCCTGCCCTCTCTTCTTCCTGCCCTCTCTTCTTCCTGCCCTTTCTTCGTGCTGCGCTTTCTTATTCCTGCTCTATCTTCTTCCTGCCCTCTCTTCTTCCTGCCCTCTCTTCTTCCTGCCCTCTCTTCTTCCTGCCCTCTCTTCTTCCTGCCCTCTCTTCTTCCTGCCCTCTCTTCTTCCTGCCCTCTCTTCTTCTTCCTGCCCTCTCTCTTCTTCCTGCCCTCTCTTCTTCCTGCCCTCTCTTCTTCCTGCCCTCTCTTCTTCCTGCCCTCTCTTCTTCCTGCCCTCTCTTCTTCCTGCCCTCTCTTCTTCCTGCCCTCTCTTCTTCCTGCCCTCTCTTCTTCCTGCCCTCTCTTCTTCCTGCCTCTCTTCTTCCTGCCCTCTCTTCTTCCTGCCCTCTCTTCTTCCTGCCCTCTCTTCTTCCTGCCCTCTCTTCTTCCTGCCCTCTCTTCTTCCTGCCCTCTCTTCTTCCTGCCCTCTCTTCTTCCTGCCCTCTCTTCTTCCTGCCCTCTCTTCTTCCTGCCCTCTCTTCTTCCTGCCCTCTCTTCTTCCTGCCCTCTCTTCTTCCTGCACTCTCTTATTCCTGCCCTCTCTTCTTCCTGCCCTCTCTTCTTCCTGCCCTCTCTTCTTCCTGCCCTCTCTTCTTCCTGCCCTCTCTTCTTCCTGCCCTCTCTTCTTCCTGCCCTCTCTTCTTCCTGCCCTCTCTTCTTCCTGCCCTCTCTTCTTCCTGCCCTCTCTTCTTCCTGCCCTCTCTTCTTCCTGCCCTCTCTTCTTCCTGCCCTCTCTTCTTCCTGCCCTCTCTTCTTCCTGCCCTCTCTTCTTCCTGCCCTCTCTTCTTCCTGCCCTCTCTTCTTCCTGCCCTCTCTTCTTCCTGCCCTCTCTTCTTCCTGCCCTCTCTTCTTCCTGCCCTCTCTTCTTCCTGCCCTCTCTTCTTCCTGCCCTCTCTTCTTCCTGCCCTCTCTTCTTCCTGCCCTCTCTTCTTCCTACCCTCTCTCTTCTTCCTGCCCTCTCTTCTTCCTGCCCTCTCTTCTTCCTGCCCTCTCTTCTTCCTGCCCTCTCTTCTTCCTGCCCTCTCTTCTTCCTGCCCTCTCTTCTTCCTGCCCTCTCTTCTTCCTGCCCTCTCTTCTTCCTGCCCTCTCTTCTTCCTGCCCTCTCTTCTTCCTGCCCTCTCTTCTTCCTGCCCTCTCTTCTTCCTGCCCTCTCTTCTTCCTGCCCTCTCTTCTTCCTGCCCTCTCTTCTTCCTGCCCTCTCTTCTTCCTGCCCTCTCTTCTTCCTGCCCTCTCTTCTTCCTGCCCTCTCTTCTTCCTGCCCTCTCTTCTTCCTGCCCTCTCTTCTTCCTGCCCTCTCTTCTTCCTGCCCTCTCTTCTTCCTGCCCTCTCTTCTTCCTGCCCTCTCTTCTTCCTGCCCTCTCTTCTTCCTGCCCTCTCTTCTTCCTGCCCTCTCTTCTTCCTGCCCTCTCTTCTTCCTGCCCTCTCTTCTTCCTGCCCTCTCTTCTGCGGGCGCTCTCTTCTCCCTGCCCTCCCCTCTCCCAGCCCACTCCTCTACCTGCCCTCTCTTCTGCCTGCCCTCTCTTCTCCCTGCCCTCTCTTCTTCCTGCCCTCTCTTCTTCCTGCCCTCTCTTCTTCCTGCCCTCTCTTCTTCCTGCCCTCTCTTCTTCCTGCCCTCTCTTCTTCCTGCCCTCTCTTCTTCCTGCCCTCTCTTCTTCCTGCCCTCTCTTCCTGCCCTCTCTTCTTCCTCCTCTATGTTAACCCTTTGGGGTCTGCAGTAGGTTATCTTGGCTGTTACCAGGCGATTTTGTTCAGCTGTGGGAGCTAGGACAGACGACAAGGTCGAAGGTCATCTTGATTAAGCTTCTAGTGTCTGTGCTGGACTTTCACGTTTGGTCTTGGTGTCGCCTCTCGATTATATCCAATCGAGGTAAACTAATACAGACGTCAAGATGTTAATAGAGTCCTTTCTCATTCGTTCCATCTCATCTTGCTCCTTATTTTCTCCTTATTTCCTCCTTATTTCTCTGTCTCCTCGTCTTCCTTTAATGTTTCCTAAAACTACAATTTCGGTTCCTTAACTTCCACCTTCCCCTCTTGCTCTTCCTTCTTTTCTTTTATTCCTCTTCTTCCTCCATTTCCTTGTCTTCCTTTAACATCTCCTACCACTACAATTTCGGTTCCTCCACTTCCACCTTCTCCTTTCCCCCACCTCCTCCTTCCACTCCTTCTCTCCCTCCACACCCGTCCCCTCCGTCTTCTGTCCATCAACCAACTGTTTCTCCTATCGCACTCAGTGACTTCGCTTTGTCGTTGTTGTCGTCATCGTTATTGTCGGCCTAAGTTATTTTTTTTGTCACTATCATCACTGTTTACGTTCTTGTTATTGTCTATGGTGTTATTTGTTGTTTCATGTGTTCGACATATGTTACATGTCTACGCTTTTTGTTTGGCATCCTCCCTCCTTGTCGCTGGACATTAACATCAAGAGGCTGGAGCAGAATTCAGTCGGCAGAAATGAAAACGTTAAGATCAATAGTAAATAAAACCAAAAGAGATCGAATTAGAAATGAAGAAATACGAGAAATGATTGGAGTAATATCAATTTGAAACAAAATAGAAGAGGCACAACTTAGGTGGCTTGGGCACGTGGAGAGAACGGATGAAGAGAGAGTTGCAAAGAAAAGATGGAACTGGAGACCAGAAGGTAGCAGATCTAGAGGTAGACCGAAGAAAAGATGGAAAGATGGAGTTGAAGAAATCCTAGAGGCAAATGGATCAGGAAAAATAGAGGATTTGAGGGAAGAAGGAAGCTTTGAGAGGACAATCTGGAGAAATGTGCTGGCCCGACTGACAGGCTGAAAGCCTACCTTGGAGCAGAAACAAGAAGTAAAAATTAAGAAGTAAGAAGTAAGTATTAGGCAGAATGCTGGACATCCACTAGAGTTCGGTCTTTGTGAATGGAAACGCCGTTCAAGACAGGGACCACCATGTTTGAGGCTGTGGGCCAAGCAGTGAAGAACTTAACGGGTCTTCCTTGGCATTTCCTGTGGGCTGACTGAGCATGCATGACCTCCAATAGCAGGTCATTTAGTCTCAGGGGCCTTTGTTGATTGTTGTGGAAGAAAAAAAAAAAAGTCATGGCGTCCTTGCTGTTGGTGTTGGTTCTCCTACTGTTGTAGGAGTGGCTACACACACACACACACACACACACACACACACACACACACACACACACACACACACACACACACACACACACACACACACACACAAAATATATATATATATATATATTCTTTATCAACCACATCACACTTTAATTCTAAACCATCAACATCGAGAGGCTCGAGGAGGCCAACATGCAGAAATTGAAACGTGGTACAGCCAAGGACTCGAACCTGTGCTAGCACGTGACAAGTGTTAGTGACTTAACCGATTGCCACGATGTATGTGTGTGTCTGTGTGCATATATATATATATGTATATTGCACATTGGCTTGAAGGAGATAATGAAGACGGTTCAAATCATTTCAGTCTAGACACTGCTCACAACTGAATAAAATAGTTTGGTAATAACCAGAGTAAAATATATCAATTACGACGCAAGAGCAAAGGGTTTAGCCACAATAGTTTTAATCCACTCGGCCCAAGAACCATCCCGAACTGAACCAAGTTACTCGAGCTGAGCCAGATTAATTCCATAAACTGTGTCATCGGAGTAAATTTAATAATTTGACGATCCCGTTACGTGATGCAAGGCAGGGTACGTACACAATCAATCACTATCAAAGATTGTTGGAACTTAGTCTAGTTCCTAAACGTGATTAATCGTAAACAATCGGGCCCGGCCGTTGCTTAGCTTCGAACTCGGGTCCTTCTTAGCGTGAGTCAAAGGGATTGTTTTGTATTATGTCGCTACTACTAGCGATTTGTTTTATAATCACTAAACGTGTCTTGTTATGAGAATGTCATCAATATCGTCAGTAAATGTCTTGTGAGGTTTGTATGGGGTTCATCTTGAATGTCGTGTTTCATTAATTCTGAAACACCAGTAAATATCTTCAGTAATCACCATACAAAAACAAATAAGCCCTCGTCTCACACAATCCTATGCGTCAGACACTTCAGTCAGGGAACCTTTTTAGTAAATGGTCAGGTTACAAAGGATTACAAAGGCGGAGCATGCCGACAGGTGACCTTTTGGTCCATATTTAGGTTGTGTTAACGCATGTAATGTATGCAGGAAACGTATTTGAGTAAAAAGTTTTCGAGATGGCAACTTGCATTTTTAATAATGCACAACATGTATATATAATTTCCCAGTGCACTTAGTAGAAAGTGAACTGCAAAACCTGAGATCTAGCAACCGCTTAAGAGGTTCACAAGCTTCATACAATTGGTCGGCCCTGGAAACATCTGTGTTCAAGATTCCAGCTAAGATATTCCAGGAAATGTGTAGTGATGACGATGAGTGTAATGTATAAAATAGATCTTGTTCGATTTCTAACCTTACCAGAACACACTCATTCCTTATGCACAGCGTGTGAACCACAGAGTGGCATAGAACGATCTAATCTTTTAGAAATATTAAGGCTCTGTGATGCAGGACATACATAGACAAAGTCTGAGAACAGACTGATAGACATTGTGGCATAGAAAAACAATTTAATCTTTCAGAATTATTAAAACTCTGTGATGCAGGACATACATGGACAAAGTCTGAGAACAGACTGATAGAAATTTTGTGGCAAATGGTTCCAATCTAAAGCGGCCCATGCATTTGCAAGCAGCCTGTCCGTCATTCGGACAAATTCAGGACTGTGCAGGCCAAACTGAGTGTGTATGGGGAGGCTATACACGTTCAGTTCGGCCTGCACAGTCCTGATTTTGTCCTGCGGCCGGAAAATGCGGCCTGCGAGAGTGGGCCGCTATGCTGATTGCCTGATGGAAGCTGAAGCATGTAAAGAGGAGAAGATTATGAGGAAATATTGGTGTGTTTGAACAACAGTAAAGAAATTCTTGTATGGGAGATTGCATAATAACTCTCGATGAGAAGTAACCATGCATTAATTTTATAATTTAATTTCATTTTGATGCTTTTTTGTCATATTTTAGGGTTTATAGTTTCTGAATTTATTAAATCAATTGGCAGTTTTTGTATGGGATATTGCATAATAACTCTCGATGAGAAGTAATTATGCATTCATTTTATAGTTTAATTTAATTTTGATGTTTTTTTTCTGTCCTATTTCTGTGTTTATACTTTCTGAATTAATTAGATTAATTGGCAAATGCTAAGAAAGATTACATTCGTCTTTACTCATTCAAAACCTGGGTTATTGACTTCATTAAGTTTATATTCAGAAGTGTCAAACATTAGCACTGGGATTTTTTTATATATATATGTTTTTACTGTGTCTAGAAAATAATTGATAATTTTATCATCAAATCTACCATTACTGATGACTCTCCATGGATATATTGCAAACAAATTGGGATTATTTGCATTTGTATTATAATTACTAAAAAGCTATAGAAATTTAAAAATACAAGTAGCGTATTGGACGACATTTACGATAGTTGAAAAAAAGGTAAATTAATGAAATGAAACTTGTTGAAAATATTTATAAGATTGTTAACTGAACACATGTAGCAGTGCAAGGATTAAAAGGGTAAGCATTGACTTGTCGAATTAAGTATTTACTAATTTACTAATTAAGTATTTACTAATTTACTAATTAAGTATTTTCTAATTTACTAATTAAGTATTTACTAATTAAAGTATTTACTAATTTACTAATTAAGTATTTACTAATTTACTAATTTACTTAAGTATTTACTAATTAAGTATTTACTAATTAAGTATTTACTAATTAAGTATTTACTAATTAAGTATTTACTAATTAAGTATTTACTAATTAAGTATTTACTAATTAAGTATTTACTAATTAAGTATTTACTAATTAAGTATTTACTAATTAAGTATTTACTAATTAAGTATTTACTAATTTACTAATTAAGTATTTTCTAATTTACTAATTAAGTATTTACTAATTTAAGTATTTACTAATTTACTAATTAAGTATTTACTAATTTACTAATTAAGTATTTACTAATTTACTAATTAAGTATTTTCTAATTTACTAATTAAGTATTTACTAATTTACTAATTAAGTATTTATTGATTACTAATTATTTACTGATTTACTAATTAAGTATTTACTAATTTACTAATTAAGTATTTACTAATTTACTAATAAAGTATTTACTAATTAAGTATTTACTAATTTACTAATTAAGTATTTACTAATTAAGTATTTACTAATTTACTAAGTATTTACTAATTTACTAAGTATTTACTAATTTACTAAGTATTTATTAATTTACTAAGTATTTACTAATTTACTAATTGAGTATTTACTAATTTACTAAGTATTTACTAATTTACTAAGTATTTACTAATTTACTAAGTATTTACTAATTTACTAAGTATTTACTAATTTACTAAGTATTTACTAATTTACTAATAGTATTTACTAATTTACTAATAGAGTATTTACTAATTTACTAAGTATTTACTAATTTACTAAGTATTTACTAATTTACTAAGTATTTACTAATTTACTAAGTATTTACTAATTTACTAAGTATTTACTAATTTACTAAGTATTTACTAATTTACTAAGTATTTACTAATTTACTAATTGAGTATTTACTAATTTACCAAGTGTTTACTAATTTATTAATTATTTACTAATTTATTAACTATTTACTAATTTATTAATTATTTACTAATTTACTAATTAAGTATTTACTAATTTACTAATTATTTACTAATATACTAATCAAGTACTTACTAATTTACTAAGTATTTACTAATTTACTAAGTATTTACTAATTTACTAAGTATTTACTAATTTACTAAGTATTTACTAATTTACTAAGTATTTACTAATTTACTAAGTATTTACTAATTTACTAAGTATTTACTAATTTACTAAGTATTTACTAATTTACTAAGTATTTACTAATTTACTAAGTATTTACTAATTTACTAAGTATTTACTAATTTACTAAGTATTTACTAATTTACTAAGTATTTACTAATTTACTAAGTATTTACTAATTTACTAAGTATTTACTAATTTACTAAGTATTTACTAATTTACTAAAGTATTTACTAATTTACTAAAGTATTTACTAATTTACTAAGTATTTACTAATTTACTAAAGTATTTACTAATTTACTAAAGTATTTACTAATTTACTAAAGTATTTACTAATTTACTAAAGTATTTACTAATTTACTAAAGTATTTACTAATTTACTAAGTATTTACTAATTTACTAAGTATTTACTAATTTACTAAGTATTTACTAATTTACTAAGTATTTACTAATTTACTAAGTATTTACTAATTTACTAAGTATTTACTAATTTACTAATTTACTAATTTACTAATTTACTAATTTACTAATTTACTAATTTACTAATTTACTAATTTACTAAGTATTTACTAATTATTTACTAATTATTTACTAATTTACTAAGTATTTACTAATTTACTAAGTATTTACTAATTTACTAAGTATTTACTAATTTACTAAGTATTTACTAATTTACTAAGTATTTACTAATTTACTAAGTATTTACTAATTTACTAAGTATTTACTAATTTACTAAGTATTTACTAATTTACTAAGTATTTACTAATTTACTAATAATTTACTAATTTACTAAGTATATACTAATTTACTAAGTATTTACTAATTTACTAAGTATTTACTAATTTACTAAGTATATACTAATTTACTAATAATTTACTAATTTAATAATAATTTACTAATTAAGTATTTACTAATTAAGTATTTACTAATTTACTAAGTATATACTAATTTACTAAGTATATACTAATTTACTAAGTATTTACTAATTTACTAAGTATATACTAATTTACTAAGTATTTACTAATTTACTAAGTATTTACTAATTTACTAAGTATTTACTAATTTACTAAGTATTTACTAATTTACTAAGTATTTACTAATTTACTAAGTATTTACTAATTTACTAAGTATTTACTAATTTACTAAGTATTTACTAATTTACTAATAATTTACTAATTTACTAATAATTTACTAATTAAGTATTTACTAATTAAGTATTTACTAATTAAGTATTTACTAATTAAGTATTTACTAATTTTCTCACCAGACTTTCAGTCGTCGGCCTTGTCATCAGACGCCTCCACTCGTCTCGATCCTCGTAAATTTCTTGTTCGTTTATTTCTTCCGACGTTAAATTTCTTCGCTCTAAGTTCCTTTTCACGCAGTCCATCCACCTTTTCCTGGGTCTTCCAACCGCCTATGTCGGAATAGAAAATATTGTTTTCCTTTTTTATTTGATATCGAGAGAGAGAATCCTGTAAGATTTAGCAAATGTGTGACAACAATGGGTGGTATTCTTAAAGAATAATTCCTTCCCTTCCAAAGATTTATATAAAATTATCTTGCGTACATTCTTTTGGGCTACTCATAAGCAAGTAGTGAGGTCGATTCTTAGGACTCGCTGTGGGCTTGGTTGCTTTGGTTCTCGACAGCTCTGGCCAGTCAGGGAGGCGACCCAACGTCGGTAAAAAAAAAAAAAAAAAAAAAAAAAGCTTTACTGCAACTAATAGGAATTTGCCCATCCAGGGATTTCTCACTTCCCACCGCGAGGGAAAGGTATATTATTGTCTATTAGTGTCTGTTCCCACTCTTGCGTGTGCTGGTAAAACCAACATTTTATGAGCAAGCGAACCAAATCTCGAGAGATAGCGACAAAAAGTTGATTGGCACTGAAAGTTTCAATGAGAAATAAATAAACAATATCACTGGTCAGAATAAGGTCAGAGGTCAAAGGTCAGAATGCTTAGCGTTATTTGCAAGGACGGTATCAGCGGGCTTCCTGTATCTAATAAAAAAACAAACTGAATTGCGTACAAAGAACTCGAGGATATGATACTATTATTGTAGTCTAAAAAGCACAATTAGAAAGAAATATTCTTGGATTGATCATCTCTCTAATACAATTATTGTTAAACTGTATAGCCCATCGCTGATTATCATTTATTTATTTATATATTTATTTGCTTATCTATTTATTTATTCATTTATATCAATTTGATATGGAAACAAGGTTTCCAATATTCATCTGTTGGACCAGAATCTGTAGATTTCGAGTTTTCTTTGCCTCTTCTTCAGTTGGTATGGAATACTAAAGATATCGCAAACCTCACTACTATAGTTCATTTGCATTTCTGAGCATGTAAGCCCCGATTATCATCCAACTGAACAAAAATTAGAAAAAAAAAGTGATACGGATTTTCGTAAACGGACGGCGCCAAAATGTTTCGATAAGAAGACAACTGGATTGGGGACGGACTCTCGCTCCTCCTTGATCTTGGACAAATCGCATTGCGTTAACAAGATCAACAGGACAAAGCTAACACTGAGAAAATTAGAGTCGTTAGAAGCAAAGTCAATTAAAGTAGAGAGAAGCAATTGGAAAATCAAATACAGAAACTAATGGAGCTGATCCACAAAGAAGCGGGGACATCCATGTCCGAGAGCCCGGACAAAAAGGACAAAATGTCTTCAGTAAAAAAATAATGATGATAATAAATGAACAGGTAGATAAAGAACTCACTCAATTAATACGTAAGGAAATAAATAAATAGAACAAAAAACTTTCTTAATCAATATCGTGTGGTATACATATAATTCATGCCGACCACGCTATGTTTTGCAAAATTGTAGGATTTCCATGCTTTTGGCATGCCACGGTAAGACCTCTCGTAGCCTAAAGACTACAAGTGTTCTGTGACACATCAGAGAAATTACTAATTCAGTTTGGAGGAAAGCTGATTAATCATTCATCTACCATAACTATAGTCTGTGCGCTCCAAATAGTCCGTTTGGGGTGTAGCATACATTAGGATTACTACTAGCCGTACTGCCAAATTAATCGTATTACAGGCCTCTTTCTCTCTCTCTCTCTCTCTCTCTCTCTCTCTCTCATTCTTATTTCTCATGTGTTATTTGAAACTTCATTCTATATTCTATATATAGTAAAGGAAACTATACATTACAATGAGTATTACTTTTTAGGATGATAACAACGATTATCTATACCCCATCCCATATGTTTCACCTGTGGCACCTCGACGTGGCACCACTGGGAGGAAAAAGCGCTGTTGCCACGTGTCAGAGAAGTTATTCTAAGCATTGTTAAAATCCTAAAAGGCCACTCATTACACTAAACACCTTCCTTTACTATGTGTGTGTGTGTGTATATATGTATATATATATATATATATATATATATATATATATATATATATATATCGAATGAAAAATCAAATAGCAGATAGATGGAAAATGAGAGAGAGAGAGAGAGAGAGAGAGAGAGAGACAGACAGACAGACATGTACTAAGGTTGATTTGGCAGAATGGAATGGCTAGTAAAAAATCACGACGGATGCCAAACTCTGAACGGACTCCTTGGAGCGTACAGTATCTAGCAACATATATATATATATATATATATATATATATATATATATATATATATATATATATATATATAATATATATTATAATACACATATATTGTATCTGCATATTTGCTTAGATGCATCATGTATATGTGTATTATGTATGTCTCCAGTTATGTGTTTACGTGCATATGTATGAATGCATGGAAATGTTATGTAAGTATATATAAGTATATTTACATGCATGCATACATGTGTATATGCATGTTCGTGCGTAAGTACGTACGTACATATGTGTGTGTGTATGTATGTATGTATGTACGCGTAGTAGGAAAACATGAACTCTAGAATCGGTGAGTGAGGTTTATTACCCAACGTTATGTCCATCGTCCTAAGTCAGTCCTTGTCTTGGGCATACATATATGTATGTATATATGCATGTACTCATGTGTACGTATGTATACGTACTTGTGTACATGTATACATGTATATGTGTATATATGTATTCACTTATGTATTTGTGTGTGTGAATGCATGTATGCGAGTATTTGTGCATGTGTATATATGTATGTATGCATGCATATATGTATATACAACAGGTATATATGTCAAATACGGTCTGGAGAGATCAGGCACCGGCCATAGGTCTGGGTGAGGGTAAGGCAAATGATCCTGGAGGCCGCACTAAATCACTCCTGAAGATATGCTAAACATAGACTCGAAACCTTTGTGATTCTCGCCGCTGACCGACACCCGGAGCACCTGTCGCCAGGGACAAAAGGCCAACCCAACCCGGCAACGCGTTGCGACGGAAGGAGGAGGAAGAAGAGGAGGAGGAGGAAAAGGAGGAGGAAAAGGAAGAGGAGGAAAAGGAAGAGGAGGAAGAGGAGGAGGAGGAGGAGGAGGAGGAAGAGGAGGAGGAGGAAGAGGAAGAGGAGGAGGAAGAGGAG
>NC_134792.1:56321039-56331039 GCF_046742065.1 Oratosquilla oratoria | reverse complement strand
TGTATGTATATATATATATGTAGCCACCGTGGTGAGGTATCAAGGTTGCATCATCCCCCAAGGAATTATAGTTCGGTGGCCCTGCAGTGGACCATCGACTCTGAACATTTTCATCTCTCCCAATTTGAGCCGAGAATCTGTGTTGGTCAATCGAACGCAACATTTCACAGATTTCGTCCCAGCTAACACGGGTCAGTTCTATTTCACTGAACGATGATTTCTGGGGGTAAGTTACAGCGATACGGGATAGGGAGAGCAATGGTAATGGAGCATGATATGGGCAGACACCTACGAAACAGCGTCCGAAAGGAAGATGATATGGGCGAACGACTATGAAACGGCGTACGAAATGGACTCATAAAGAGTGCCCTACGCCCGGCCGGGAATTATCGTCAAATAACATAGCACTGGAAGGGTCCATAGCAGATGCTCATGGGTTACATGTGTGGTCTTCTTCTTGGTGTACGTGTGGTCTAAGAATGACATATGTACTGACAAGAGGAGTTATGGACCATTGCAATTGGACTTGAAAGTCCTTCAGGCAACCCGCAAGGAACCCGGGTAGCAATTGAAGCGAGTCTAGTGTATATGTACATGAATGATTATTTATATACCGTATGCCTGTCCTAGATGAAGTCATCATAGACAAGACACAGAAGATACCGTCTTATGTTGACCAATACTAAAATAATTCAGACAGAGCAAAGTTTTCTCTCCGAGTTAGACTTAAGCCAACCGTGGACGGTTACCACAGGGCTTCGGGTTTTCTGCAAGAAAGAAGAGAGATAATCGATTCCGTTTTCTGAGTGTGCCGCACACTACAAGTATGTCTGGAATACCCCCATAGAGTTCTTACATTCCAGCTTGCTCTCTTCCTTATAAATTGGTACAACACAAACTTTCTTCCATTCATCAGGATCTCTTCTCCCGCAACCTACGTTATGAAAAACCCTTAGTAACCACTCTCTTGCTCCCTTACCAACGTAGTTCCTTCAACTTCCGTTTTCCTCTCTCATATTTAGAACTTCCTCAAAGTACTCATTCCACTTATATACGATCTCTACTTCCCTCTTTTCACTCTGATCATTTATCCTAACCTCCATTTTTTCTTTATTATTATTATTTTTTTTTTTACATTATGCACCTGCTTACGGAACTTTTTTTTTTCATTCTGTTTAGAACTACTAAATGACACAAGAGATGATACAGAAGCAACAGTGCATTTTTCGTGAAGGGAAAGGGTCGTGTAGATTAGATATTTACTTTACGACAGGTTAGTGAGAAGAAATGTAAGAAAAGAAAGAGGTTGTATGAATATTCTAAAGACTTGGAAAAAGTATATGATAGTATAAATACTAAAGGAACATGGGAGGGTAGGAGAGCGTAAAGTGGTGGGAAATAGATTGATGACAGTGAAGAGTAAAGTGTGAAGAATGACATCCAGCCCAAACGCCTTAGAAGCTTTTATCACTTTCAATACTTTCTGTAGCTTACCTTTTGCTATAAGAACATAAGAATGAAGGAGACTGCAAGATACCATAAGGCCTACACTAGGCAGCTCTGTATCCATCACCACCTGTCATCCCCATCCATAAAGCTGTCTAATCGTTTCTTAAAACAACTGATAGTTTCGGCGCTTACTACATGGTTACTAAGTTTATTCCACATATCCAATCATCTGCCCATTGCTATAGTTCTGTCATTTTCTTCTCCCACCACAGTCATTCTCCTAACACCTCTCACTGACGCAATCAATCGCTCATTAACGTACTTCACATCCTACTCTACCCATCTTTCCCTCGCCACCTCGACTTTCATTAACATCTCCATCTGCACCCGTCATTGTTTCCTCTCCACCTGACTTACCCTTCTCGCTCTACACTTCCTTCCAAATAATCTTTATTATTTTCAAAATTCTTTGTCAGAATCCTACCCCATTTCATAACTGCCTTCCTCCATGCCTTCCTCGCCTTGCATTTTACTCATCCCTTCCTCTTGGACCTCTCGTATGCTTCCCTAGATCTACTTTCCAGCCATACGCTCACTACTTCACTTCTATTGCCGCCTTCATCTTTCCATCTCGCCATTCGACACTTCTTCTGCTCCCCACCCCAACCCACCCCTCGCCCTCCTCGTCCCACATACCGTCCTTGCGGGCTTTACCGCTTCCTTCTTGAAACAATCTCCTTTTCATTCCTGATTCCTTTTTATTCCAAACCACCTCTCAGACTTTTCATAACTTCCGATAATCTCTTTATCCTTCTTATTTAAATTGTTTACTCTCGGCACCCCTCTAACTCCCTTCCCTTTTCTCCTTCTCCTTCTCCTTTTTCTCCTTCTCCTCCTTCTCCCTTTTCCTTCGTCTCCAATTTCCCTTTTATCAAAAAGTAATATGACAGTCCTCAACTATCTTCACTGAAATCGGGCTCTTCCAGAATTCTTCCATTCATCATTTGGGTACCACTACATAGTCTATCAATCCTCTAACAACCAACCTTTCCCATGTATATTTATGTTTTGCTCTCTTCTCAAAGACTGGCCTATCATCAACTCAGTTTCTAAACACATGTCCAATCATCTGTCCATTGTAATTCTTATCTGGCACCCCAGTCCCCCCTACTACTCATTCCATTAACTCATCTACTCTAGCATTGATTACACCAGTATCACTATATTTACATTTCTCCCAAGACTGTATTCATTTAAATCGCAAGAATACTCCCTTTTCTCTTTACTTTTCTCACTGGTTGGAGCGTATGTATAAAAAAGACACGTCTCTAATCTTAATTTCACTTTTGCCCACATAGAAAAGATAGATGCATAGATAAATAGGTAAATGAAGTAAATAGATAAGTAGATAAATAGATACTATATATATAAACAAATGAATAGAGAGCAAATTAATATATAAACAGATAAATAGATTGATAAATAGATAAACAAATCAATAACATAGGTAAATGGAACAAACAAAACAAACCAGGAGCGTTGAGGCTCAAAACATGTTAGTGACAACGTGGAAGTACCGTCGCGTCTAAAACCTCGCTCCCCTTCGGGCAGAGTAACGATGCCAGCAGACTCTGAGGTTCTGCCAGTGTTGGTTTTTATCGACCCAGGAGGAATGACGCAACCAGCCTTCCCCCATTGCCCATACGACACTCGGTTGCTGAGAAAGCTGGACGGAGCAGCCAGTCATCTAGTAAAAGGACAACATCCTGTTGAGTTCTTGGCTGAAGAAGTTCCTTTTTATTCTACCATACGTAAAGACGGAGGCACTTCGTTGGATCAGGGTGTCTGCTAAAGGGGGGGAGGGGAAAGGTAGCCGTTCGTTGAGCATGCATGGTCACCTAGGGACAGAAGGGACTGGCAGACTACCTGTGTGCTAATTAGGCATAACAGATCCCAGGGCCTTCGGCCACCTGGCGTGGCTCAACCGCGTCTCTCGACCACACACGACGCCCCCCCAACCTCTTGCTTGGGAGCACCTGATGTTGGTGAGGACAGGATTCTTGTAGGATCAAGGTGGATGGGTCAGTTGGTTTGGTTTCAGTTACTTCAGAACGATGGCCAGCCATCAGGATGGGTATGATTAAACAGTCCGTATTGTGTGCAACTGTGGTGATATGATTTTTTTTGGTGGGAATGATGTTCAGAAGCAGAAGATACAAATCATGAAAGAAAAAAAGGTGCGTGTGGTCTTCTGAGAGAGGGAGAGAGTGGGGGAGACTGTGGGAGAGGGAGAGAGTGGGGGAGACTGAGGGAGAAGGAGAGAGTGGGAGGCTGAGGGAGAGAGCTGGAGAGAGAGAGAGTGGGAGACTGAGGAAGAGGGAGAGAGTGGGATATTGAGTGAGAGTGGGAGACTGAGGGAGAGGGAGAGAATGGGAGGCTGAGGGAGAGAGCTGGAGAGGGAGAGAGAGTGGGAGACTGAGGAAGAGGGAGAGAATGGGAGGCTGAGTGAGAGGGAGAGAGTGGGAAAGGGTGGGAGCTTGAGGAAGAGAGTGGGACCTTGAGGAAGAGAGTGGGAAAGAGTGGGAGCTTGAGGAAGAGAGTGGGAGCTTGAGGAAGAGAGTGGGAGCGAGTGGGAGCTTCGGGGAGAGAGTGGGAGCGAGTGGGAGCTTCGGGGAGAGAGTGAATGGGAGAGAGTTGTAGAGTGGGGAAGAGGAGAGTTTTAGAGGGATGGAGGGAAAGTAAGGGAGAGGGTTTTGGAGAGAGGGAGGGAGACTAAAGGAGAGAGTTTTTTGGGGGGGTAGAGTAAGGTAGAGAGTTTTAGAGGGAGGGAGGGAGGGAGGGAGAGAGAGAGTTTTAGAGGAAGGTGAGGGAGAGTAAGGGAGAGAGTTTTAGAGTCGAGGGAGAGTAGGGGAGAGGGAGAGTAGGGGAGAGGGAAAGTAAGGGAGAGAGCTTTAGAGGGGGGTGAGGGAGAGCAAGAACGACGACAATGATGAAGATGATGACGATGGTGATGATGACGATGGTGATGATGACGATGGTGATGATGACGATGGTGATGATGACGATGGTGATGATGACGATGGTGATGATGATGACGATGGTGATGATGACGATGGTGATGATGACGATGATGATGACGATGACGATGATGATGACGCTGACGATGATGATGATGATGATGATGATAATGATGACATTGATGATGATGCAGACAGGCAGCCAGACCTGGTCTTTGGGCAGGATGGGAGAGACAGTGCCTTAAAGACGGTGGTCCTCGCGGCCAAGGATACTGGGAACAACAATTAACAAATGTGTACCTGAGGCCGGGGGGACGTTGCTAAGATGGTCTTGAAGACGTTGACTTTCAGGAGGTGGAGTCGGAACGTCGGAAAGATAATTATGCTTTCAAAGGCATTTCTTTAGCGTCACCTGAATTTCAGTATTGGGGCAGGTCAGGAACCATGTAGAGGCAAAAGATGATTTGATGTCTTAGTAGAAAATGTGTCTATTGGTAAAACATATACTACTGTTAGTATAAAATCTGAGGAAATATTAGAGCACAAAAAAATAGGAGATATTTCGTGACGTTTTTGACAGTCAACAGGAAATTAACAATGTTTTTTTAGGTCAAGAGAAAGCCCTTAGATAGAATGTCAAGTTTGACAAAAAAAAACTTGTCTATAGCGCCCGGCACTGACTGCTAACCACAAGGATAGAAACGCTGGTAAACTACAGTTCATAAGACTCATTGCCCGTAAAAGACAAAATAAGGGTCGGGGAAAAGTCATACAAAGTCCGCAGAAGGATATTTAAGTTTCTTGCGTAATACGAATCCGCATGGGTTCGGAAGCAGATTGGCTTTCTTGTGGTCAAGTGCCAGTTAATCTCGTTATTGATGCAAGTCCTGGAGACCATCACTTAATGATGACCATCAACCGTGACAAGTTGGTTACCTGATCTGAAAACAATAATAATAGAAATAATAATAATGATGGCGATAATAGTGATGATAGTGACTTTGACGACGATGATGATGATATTGACGTTGATGGGAAGTGACTATGGTAATGAGAAAGGTAATAGCATGGTAATAAAAATACCAATGCTGTCACCGATGATGGTAATAGTGGCAAAGGTGATGGTCGCAGAAGTGGCTGTGTTGCCATTACTCTTACTGGTGGTAACAGTAATGGAAGTGATAGTAATGGCAATGGAAACTATATTGGTAATAGTAATAGCCATGATGGTAATAGTAATGGAAACGATGATGGTAATAGTAATGGAAACGATGATGGTAATAGTAATGGAAACGATGATGGTAATGGCAATGACTGTAATAGTAATGGAAACGATAATAGTAATAGTAATGTCAACGACAGTGGTAACAGTAGTGGCAATGATGATGGCAATAGTAGACAATGCAATAAAAACACTAGGAACGTGTTTTATAAATGCGAGGTAACCACTTTAGAAAATAAATGGAGCAGAGCGCTTTCGTATATTACATCATCAGTGTAATATACGAAAGCGCTCTGCTCCGTTTGTTTATTTTCTAAAGTGGTTACCTTGTAGTATTGACAATATTTATGGTAATAATGGAAACGTTGGTGGTAGCAGTAATAGCAATGACGATGGTAATAGTAATGACAACTATAATGGTAATAGTATTGACAATATTTACGATAACGGAAACGATGTCTGTAACAGTAATGTCAACGATGATGGTAAGAGTTATGACAATGATGGTAATACTAATGGAAACAATCGTTCAGGTCAGCGCAGGCAAAAGTGTCGAGAACAGATAATTGGAATCATCGAGGCAGAAGGTAGACATGCCATTGAAACCACATAAAACCAAGACTTTGGCAAAACAGAGAGTGGGTATTAGGTGACCAGTTCGGACGACGCAGACAGCGGAGTGTGTCTTTAGGTGTTGCATTCAACAAAACAAATGTCTCAAAAGGGTTTGTGGAATTATTTAAGAGTATATTCACACATTACTCACCGTGGAAGGAAATCTTATAAATCCTGATTTGTAGGAATATTTTCGTATTGTGTTAAAGAGATCTGTTGGAAGATAGAAAATGGTACATAATAGACAAAGACGATGATATAGAAATTAGTGAATTATAGTATACATCGTGATTTGTAGAAATATTTTCGTATTGTGTTAGTTAAAGAGATCTGTTGTAAGAAAATTAGCGTCTAGATACGAAACTATGATTAATATTTAGACAAATAGGTAAACTGATAAAAATGTAGTTGATTATTAGAGAAAGAGACAGGTATTTAGGTTAATAAATGAATAAACAAGCTGGTTTACAATTAGTTATTAGGTGAATAGATGAATAAAATGTTGAAAATTTATGGATGAAATATATGAACGGGTGAATGAATGTAATCTAAGTCGAAAGCTAAATAAATGATCACATAATCAAATAAACGATAAATAATTAAGTAAAAAGATATGAATAATCAAACAGTTAATAAATTAATAAATAGATGTATAGATGAATAAATAGTGTTGGCCTTAAAAGAAACATCAAACAATAGAGCAGACTCGTGTGTCGACATGTATGTATGTATGTATATATATATATATATATATATATATATATATATATATATATATAAATGTTTGTATATATATATATATATATATATATATATATATATATATATATATGTATGTATATATATATTGGTTCTCGATTACTCATTCTTGTCCTATTCTATGTGATCCATGATGAATATTTTTCTCTGTTTTGTCCTGTTTTCTTGATACTCTATTCTAATTATTTTTGTTGTATTTTGATTTACTCTTTTGTTTTGCTGGATTTAATTCATCCTATTTTATCTAATCGTTTAAAATTGTTACATTATACTTTATTACATTCATTCGATTTCGTGTTGGGATATTTTGTTTTAATTTAGTTTTATTTTGATGTTTATATATATATATATATATATATATATATATATATATATATATATATATAAAATTCTATTTTTTATTTATCTATTCATTATATCTATCTATTCATTTTATCTATTTATTTTATTTTTTATTTCATCTGTTTATTTTATTTTACTTATTTATCTATTTATTTATTTATTCATTTATTTATATATTTTTTGTTTGCGCGCGCGTTCCCTTTTGAGACATCAGCGTCGGGGCCATTCATCTGAAGGTTGCGCACTTGACCCACGATTATCATCTCCAGTTTACCCTCGGGGCTCTCCTCAGTTGGTTTCCTGACCACGTTTTGTGGAGATTACTTCTCTCCTCCTCCAGACTCACCCCTCCGCCTTCGTCGCTACCCCCGGCCCCTCCCCCCGGCCCCTACCCCGTTCCCTCCCTCATACCCACCCACTCTCATGGCCAAAGGCAGTAGCAGAGACGGGATACAGCCAGGATTCCGGAGACTCTTCCCTCTGCAAATGGGATCTGGTGTCCGGGGACGTTGTCTTCGGAGCTTTGGGAGACACTAACCGGGGTCTGGTGTCTCCCTTTGGACGGGATTATTCCCCCCCACCAGATAAAATGGGATCTGGTGTCCGGGGACGTAGTCTTCGAAGCTTTAGGAGACACCGGGGTCTGGTATCCCCCTTTGGACGGGATTATTCCCCCCCCCCACCAGATAAAATGGGATCTGGTGTCCGGGGACGTAGTCTTCGAAGCTTTGGGAGACACTAACCGGGGTCTGGTGTCTCCCTTTGGACGGGATTATTCCCCCCCACCAGATAAAATGGGATCTGGTGTCCGGGAACGTAGTCTTCGAAGCTTTAGGAGACACTAACCGGGGTCTGGTGTCCCCTTTGGACGGGATTATTCCCCCCTACCAGATAAAATGGGATCTGGTGTCCGGGAACGTAGTCTTCGAAGCTTTGGGAGACACTAACCGGATCTGGTGTCCGGGAATGTAGTCTTCGAAGCTTTGGGAGACACTAACCGGGGTCTGGTGTCCCCCTTTGGACGGGATTATTCCCCCCCCCCACCAGATAAAATGGGATCTGGTGTCCGGGAACGTAGTCTTCGAAGCTTTTGGAGACACTAACAGGAGTCTGGTGTCCCCCTTTGGACGGGATTATTCCCCCCCCACCAGATAAAATGGGATCTGGTGTCCGGGGACGTAGTCTTCGAAGCTTTAGGAGACAATAACCGGGGTCTGGTGTCCCCCTTTGGACGGGACTATTCCCCCCCACCAGATAAAATGGGATCTGATGTCCGGGGACGTAGTCTTCGAAGCTTTAGGAGACAATAACCGGGGTCTGGTGTCCCCCTTTGGACGGGACTATTCCCCCACCAGATACGAGGACATAATCAAGAAGCTAAAGATCTTTCCGGGGATCGAAAGGGACGCCAGGAATGGGGCTCCATTCAGTCAGGCGTGACCTGAACACAAGACACCAAGAATCACACAAGATCTGGCGAAGACAACCCCCATCTCACCGAGGGGACGATTTACCAACCCCGGTGGGAATCTGTCATGTAAAACAAATCCCCCACACCTCCAGATAGACGGAAAGTGGAGTGAAGGGACAGAAGACATCCACTACTCCCCCCCCCCATACTCCTCCTCCCTCCACTCAACTCCACACAAGCTGAGGAATGTGATGTGATGGATGGAGTGCGTCCACTCCGACCTCCACTCCCCACTTCCATCTCATTTTCACGCCCCAACCTCCTCCACACCTCCACACGATCCCCAGAATCTCCACACCCTCCTCCATCCTTCCACTCTTCGGTGCATCCACTCCCTTCGGGACACATCCACCCCCGACCTTCTGCACATCTCCAATCCATCCTGAACACCTCTTCCTCCTCCCTCACACCTCCTCTTCCTCCTCCTCCTCCTCCTCCACATCTTTGCACTCTCTCTTATATATATATATATATATATATATATATATATATATATATATATATGATTATTCCGCAGTTTATTATTTTCCATCAATGTTATAGTCGCAAATGTAGACTACAATATATATATATATATATATATATATATATATATATATATATATAATATATATATATATTATATATGCACAGGGTTAACACTTAAACATTACTTCGAATACAGTTTGTTCCCATCCTCGAAAGATATATATATATATATATATAATAATATATAATATATATATATATATATATATATATATGTATATATATATATATATATATATATAATATATGATATATGTTCTTAGTCTGTATACTTTGCCTCCATCATCTCATATTAGAAAACCATAACCAACTCCATTTCCCTCCCTCCTCCTCCTCCTCCTCCTCCTCCTCCTCCATCCCACCTCCATGTCCTTCCCACACATGACAGACCTGTGGTCTGTTTTATCTTCCACACAAACATCTAATCACCTCCATCCTCCACTCCAGGGGTTAACCTGATCGCTGATCCCCCAAGGGGTCACCTAAACTGAACAGAATCCTCTGGTGGATCCTTCAAGAAGACACAGTCGGTGGTACAGGTGGAATTCCTCTGTTCCACATCCATTTTACTCCATGTGGACGATCCACCCCCTCTTG
>NC_134792.1:56308539-56316039 GCF_046742065.1 Oratosquilla oratoria | reverse complement strand
TGTGTGTGTGTGTGTGTGTGTGTGTGTGTGTGTGTCATATATGAGCTCTGAGCGCTGTTTCGGGGGGTAATAGCTGTCGATCACGAGTCCAACACGTGATCCAAGACCATGCTGAATCACATAGTTTTTTTTTCCTGTATACTTCAATTTGATAACTCTAATCAAGTAAACACACACACACACACACACACACACACACACACACACACACACACACACACACACACACACACACACACACACACACACACACACACACTGCGGTCAACTTACTAACTAGAGGCCACACATGAATGACATGGAACCACAAGTCGCGTGCCTGTGTGTGCGTGTGTGTGTGTGTGTGTGTGCTTGTGTGTGTAAGTCACCATAGACTTGTACCACGTGCTGTGCTCGTGATCGACAACTATCACCCTCCTGGACAAGAGCTGAGTTCATATATAGATCTATGGGTATTTCTGTATTAGTTCTGAAGTTATTGTCGGTAGTTAGGAATTTATAAAAAACAATATTACAAAGATATACTAAGATTAAAAAACGCAAAACTGTAACTGTAAAATGTATCATGTTTTCGTCTGTGTATGACGCAAGTGGAGGAACGTTGGTCGTTGTCGTTTATTAAGATCCTGTGTTGTAGACTTAGCAGTATTCAGGACATCAATGTAGGTGTCATACTAAGAAGTCAGTACTTAGGATATTGCAATGACTCATTAAGCTAAACGCGACAAACCGGAAAAGCCTACAGTTCTTACTGATTTGTTCTTTCAAACTATGGCGACCACAGTAAAAGAATTTAACTTTCATTCCTTATATCAACATGTGTGGAAAACCATATTTTTTCAGCTGTATTTGTATTAGCTAGGAGAGAAGTTTTGGAGCACATATCACGTTAGGAAAGATATAATATTCGGTGTATTGGGTGACAATTCTTCAGGTGGGATCTCATGGGGTGACGGTTCGTTATGTGGGCGTTCTGGGGTGACAATTCTTCATGTGCCCCGATGTAATTACAGCCTGAATACACTGAATTTCGAGTTGTACTTCAAAATACTATCTATCTATATACCAAGAGGTTTTTCCCCCTTAAAAGGGGGGTAGCCAAGTCAGAGACAGGTACCAATTCCCATCCATTTCACTCCCATCCACCACCCACTCAACCCCGTCCCATCTTAGCTCCTCTTGGATGTCGGGTCATACCTGCATCACCCAACTGCCCTGGGTCAAACGCAATGCACCAAGACTAGTGGTAGCATTAGATTGATATCAAGGGTGAGAGTTTTGGTAGTCACGGTTTTAGATAAGTTTGATTGTCAGTTGTGAGTCTTCAGATGGCTAATAAGTCCAACTCTTCTTTTCTATGTCTTTTTCTCCTTTTTCCTTCCAGTTCTCTTCACATCGTTTGGTTTCAAAGGACTCTACTCCTTTTCTGATTTTTGGGTCCTCCGGAGTTGTTTGCCTCTCGCAATGAATGGAATAAACTTCCTGCAGAGGCAGTGCAATGTAGTTCAATTCGAAGCTTTAAGAATCATTTAGATAAACGCCTAAGCAAGATGCTGTAATGATTATAATTTATCTTATATTATTTGTCTTTGTTTTGTTATAATTTATCTGTTTGATTTTCATTTATTATTAGTTATATGCCAATTTATTATTATTTACTATTTATCTGTTTATTACTTAACTTTACCTATGCATTTATTTATGTATTTTATTTGTTATTTACATTATTATAGTTTTTATTTATTAATTTATTATTATTATTTTTTTTCGCATCCGATCTAGATATGGACCAAAAGGTCTCCTGTCGGCATGCTCCGCCTTTGTAATCCTTTGTAATATCTTCCCAGTTATTGGAATCGATGTTGCATTTCCTTTGGTCAGCTTTGAGGGCATCTATTGTACCTCCTCTTCTGGTCGCCCCTGTTCCGCTTGCCTTCTTTCAGTTGAGAGTTGAAGACTTGCTTTGGGAAAGGGTTACAACAAAGTGACCGCACCATCTCAACTGGTTCTGGATTACGCTACGATAAATAACAACAAAAATTCTTATCCTATTAGCAGGACTATAAGCGAAATATGAAAAGCCGCTTTCAGAAAATATAAAATCTTTAGAACGGAAATGTGCACGTTTAAGAATATGATCTTTACTGGCCTTATTCTTAAAGTTGTTATGATAGGAATCATTAAATTCATTCATACTAGCCTTAAATTATCCATCATTCTCTCTTCTGGTAGTATGGTCTCCCAAATGGTAGTGTTCTTGAGATAACTCAATTTTCATAAACGTTCTGAAATAGTGAAAGTCAACTGGTTAGATATTATTCCTCATTAAAAAGAAACACTCGACTTCAACTTGTCTTCCATTTAAAAATTTCCTCTTCATTCAACAAAAAGTCACAACAAGCGTCCTGTGATTACGAGCCACTGTTTCTTAATCTTCTGGAGATTACTGGTTTAACAACAGAATGGTTATCGAGTGGAACAGACTTAGTGGCAATGTAGTGAGCTCTGAAACAGTTGGTTATTGAAAAGATTAGATAAGTTTATGGATAGGGGATGAAAGGTGGCAAGGGACATGGAACTGTCTAGTGTAGGCCTTATGGTCTCTTATAGTCTCCTCCATTCTTATGGTCTTGTGTTATGTTCCACACTAAATAGAATAGTCAGGCATTCGCGAACTACCACTAGGTTTTGGTTCAGAGTTTGTACGACAACGGGACAAAGGTGTGACGGACAACGCGAAAGCTGTGACGGACAACGCGAAAGCTGTGACGGACAACGCGAAAGCGGAGGAACGATGTACAAAACGGTGACACAAAATGGGGATTAAAGGTGGCAAGGGACATGGAACTGTCTAGTGTAGGCCTTATGGTCTCTTATAGTCTCCTCCATTCTTATGGTCTTGTGTTATGTTCCACACTGAATAGAATAGTCAGGCATTCGCGAACTACCACTAGGTTTTGGTTCAGAGTTTGTACGACAACTGGACAAAGGTGTGACGGACAACGCGAAAGCTGTGACGGACAACGCGAAAGCTGTGACGGACAACGCGAAAGCTGTGACGGACAACGCGAAAGCTGTGACGGACAACGCGAAAGCTGTGACGGACAACGCGAAAGCTGTGACGGACAACGCGAAAGCTGTGACGGACAACGCGAAAGCTGTGACGGACAACGCGAAAGCTGTGACGGACAACGCGAAAGCGGAGGAACGATGTACAAAACGGTAACACAAAATGACTACACTATTGCGTGAAACAGGACCATTCCTCAGCCAGGACACCCACACGACTCTGTACCTACTACAGGGCAAAATCGTCCGGGCGATCTTGCACCAACGTTTACACAAGGAGGCACTGTGTGCGCTGAACTAACTACCTGAATTTTACACACGCCCCGTCTCGCGCCACTTAGCACTGTCTAGCGAGCACCTGGGGGTCCTTGCTGGACAATGCACCGCTATGATAAAGTGCTGTACGGTCAACCCATACAGGGCTGTGTATCTTCGTTGTATCTGAGTACTTTTAATGAGGCTGTTTTCATAGCGCTGGGCGCTTTGTGGCCGCGTAAGCTTACAGATTAATCAGATTTCCACGTGCAAGTACTCTTATACATGAAGTGTAAACTCACGCACGCGCGCACACACACACACACACACACACACACACACACACACACACACACACACACACACACACACACACACACACACACACACACAAAGACGTGTGAAGAGAAATGTGAAAATTAAATCTTCGAAAATAAAATGCTAAAAAGATGGAATAGATTAATACAGCAATTAATACAGCTCCCCCAAACACACACACACACACACACACACACACACACACACACACACACACACACACACACACACACACACACACACACACACACACACACACACACTGGCAAAGGTATAAAAACAAACGTAGAATAAAAAAAAAGAAGGATAGGAATAGAGATTGAAGGAAGAGGGCTTGGAGAAAATTGATAGATAAAGGACAAATGAGAAACAAAGATATGCATCTACTTAGAAATGGACAGAATCAAGTCAACAAAGTTGTAACTTCCTTCTGAGCACTCAGAGTGTTCAAAGAACGAGTGGTCAGTTAAGACATTTAAGAAATAAAATCAGAATGTAATGAGTACGACTCGCCTGGGTAGACGTGCGCGCGCACACGTACACACACACACACACACACACACACACACACACACACACACACACACACACACACACACACACACACACACACACACACACACACACACACACACACACACACACACACACACGTACACACGTACACAGGTACACACACACACACACGTAAACACACACATACACGTAAACACACACACACACGTACACACACACCTACACACACACACACACGTACACACACACGTACACGCACACACACACACACGTACACACACACACACACACACGTACACACACACACACGTACACACACACGTACACACACACGCACACAAATACACATGCAAGAAGCAGCACAGGCTCTTTAGGCATGAGCAGACAAGAGTGTAGTCACATGCGCCCAGAGTGTGTACACACAGGCAAATGAACATACACGAGCGCACAGAGGCAAAAGCCATCCACCTGAGCACGCACGTACGCACGCACGCACACCTGGTTCCCGACGCTCTTCTTACCACAGGTGAGTTGCGAAGGAATGTGGGCTGTGATGGATGGTCCGGCTCCTCTTCCCTTGTCCCTCCTCCTCCTCCTCCTCCTCCTACTCCTCCTCCTCCTACTCCTCCTACTCCTCCTACTCCTCCTCCTCCTCCTCCTACTCCTCCTACTCCTCCTACTCCTCCTACTCCTCAGCCTCCTCCTCCTCCTCTTTGTCAGCCTCCTTTTCCTCCTCCTCCTCTTCCTCAGCCTCCTTCTTCTCCTCCTGTTTCTCCTCTTCTTTCTCAGCCTCCTTCTCTTCCTCTTCCTCTTCCTCCTCCTCAGCCTCCTTTTCCTCCTGTTTTTCCTTCTCCTTCTGTTTCTCCTCCTCTTCCTCAGCCTCTTTCTCGCCCTCTTCCTCCTCCTCCTCCTCAGCCTCTTTCTCGCCCTCTTCCTCCTCCTCCTCCTCCTCAGCCTTCTCCTCCCCTCCTCCTCCTCTTTCTCAGCCTCCTCCTCCTCCTCCTATCCTTCCTCCTCTTTCTCAGCCTCCTTATCCTTCTCCATCTCCTCCTCTTCCTCTGCCTCCTTCTCCTTTTCCTCAGCCTCCTACTCCTCCTCCTCTTTCTCAGCCTCCTCCTCCCCTTCCTCCCCCTCCTTCTCCTCTTCTTCGTCCTCCTCCTCCTCTTCCTCTGCCTTTACCTCCTCCCACCTCTTATCCTTCCTCCTCCTCTCCCTACTCCTCTGACACCTCTTCCGTTCCTACTTTTCCTCCTCCTCCTCCTCCTCCTCCTCTTCCTCCTCTTCTTCCTCTGTCCCTCCTCCTAATCTTCCTTTTTTGATAAAGAACATCCTCGTCATCGACATAATCATCATGGTTAGCATCGGCGGGAGCAGCGTCGTCATCACTATTATTGTTATCGTTATCATCACCATATTCAATCTCATTCTCATTATTCTCTTGTTCTCCTCCTCCTCCTCCTATTCCTCTACTTTCTCCTCCTCCTCTACCTCTACTTTCTCCTCCTCCTCTTCCTCTACCTTTTCCTCTTCCTCCTCTTACTTCTCTTTCTTCTCTTCCTTCTCCTCTTCCTCTTCCTTCTCCTCCTCCTCTTCCTCTACTTTCTCCTCCTCTTCCTCTACTTTCTCCTCCTCTTCCTCTTCCTTCTCCTCCTTCTCCTTTTCCTCTACCTTCTCCTCCTTCTCCTTTTCCTCTACCTCCTCCTTCTCCTCCTCTTCCTCTACCTTTTCCTCCTCTTCCTCTACCTTTTCCTCCTCTTCCTCTACCTTTTCCTCCTCTTCCTCTACCTTTTCCTCCTCTTCCTCTACCTTTTCCTCCTCTTCCTCTACCTTTTCCTCCTCTTCCTCTACCTTCTCCTCCTCCTCTTCCTCTACCTTCTCCTCCTCCTCTTCCTCTACCTTCTCCTCCTCCTCTTCCTCTACCTTCTCCTCCTCCTCTTCCTCTACCTTCTCCTCTTCCTCTACCTTCTCTTCCTCCTCTCCTTCCTCTACCTTCCTCTCCTTGTCCTCTTCCTCTACCTTCTCCTCCTCCTCTTCCTCTACCTTCTCCTCCTCCCCATGCCTTTTCCTCCTCCTATTTTTCTACATTGCTCTTCCTTTTTCTTGTTAGTTTTTCTTTTACCTTCTCGTTCCTTTTGTCTTCTATTCGTTGTGTATCATTACCTTGTCATCTTACATTTCTTATCTGGCTTCTTTTTCACATTACCAGTTCTCTCCCCCCCCCTCTCTCTCTCTCTCTCTCTCTCTCTCTCTCTCTCTCTCTCTCTCTCTCTCTCTCTCTCTCTCTCTCTCTCTCTCTCTCTCTTTAATCCTTGTCCGACGTCGCCTTTCAAAGCATCCCCTTTCTTCCCCCGGCGCGGAATCTGAACTACCTTTGACTCTGACAAGAAGACTTGTGATTGGTTCTCATTGGGCAATTGGTCTTGGTCAAAAATCTTCAATATGGGGGACTAATTACCTTTGGGGGACCAGAGAATCTCACAATGGAGCTCAAAATCCCAAACCTAGTTGTAAGTTAGTGGATGCTAAGCGATATAATTAAGGTTTTGGGGAGTCGTCTTTGGGATGTCCTAGACAGCAGTCCATAAGGATGGAGCTTCTGGTCGAGAGGGCGATGTGGTCAGCAGACCCTAAGGGTGGGACGTCTGGCCAATGACTCCCAGGTACAAGAACGTCTTCAGCAACCCCCCCCTCCCCCCTCCCCCCGCTACACACACACACACACACACACACACACACACACACACACACACACACACACACACACACACACACACACACACACGACTCGATGGAGCGGTGGTAGAGCTCCCGACCGTCACTACGGGAGTCCGGGTTCGAATCCCGTCCAGGGATGAAATAATTTCAGTATCGCTGCGCTGCGAGTCGTTACTCCAACTCTCGTGGGCGGGGAGTTGGGTGTGTGTGTGTGCGTGTAAGGTCACAGCATTATCCATAGATCGGTCATATATGAGCTCTGAGCTCTCTTCCGGGAGGGAAATAGCTGTCGATCACGAGTCCAACACGTGATCCAAGACCATGGTGAATCACACACGTAAGGTGAATAAAATCTTCTGACGTTAACAGTAACAAAATATGTATAGTGTGTCATCAAAGGGATGGGTTATCATTACTATGAATTGTATCTTTAATCCAATTGCCGCCAGGCGATTTTATTACACTGAGGAAGTATCTTCTCTGCATCGGGATATTCGTATTTATTTTGGATAGAAGAGTTGGTGAAAGAGACTGTTAAATGCAACTCTATTACGATTCTTTCCCCACACCACTCCATTCCTCTCTCTCTCTCTCTCTCTCTCTCTCTCTCTCTCTCTCTCTCTCTCT
>NC_134792.1:56293539-56301039 GCF_046742065.1 Oratosquilla oratoria | reverse complement strand
CAACTCGTTCGAAATCCCCTCCAGGCATGATGCTTGAGCAAGAAGACCCTGTTTTTGTTGTTCATTTGCCCTGCGGCGTCAGACGAGACAACATCAAAGAGTTTCTTTCAATCTCTCTTTTAAGAAAACCCTCGTTCATTTTGTGTACCTGCCTCCCTTGTCCTTTTCCCTCTTGAGCCTTTATCTCTCACGTAACTTAGACTCTAAGAAAGCCCTCTAAGTCTTAGAGGGCTTTCTAACACAGGGGCTTGGTCGATAGTAGGGTAATGGGTCATTAGGTAGCACTAGCTAAAACATCACAACTAACAACACATTCGGACGAAAGAAAGAGTTGAGTAAGCGAGTACTACTGAAGAGGGTTGCAGTTAGCAGTCGAAATATATAGTTTCGCTTACTCAGTTCATTCTTTTCTCCGACTGTGGTGTTAGTTGAGATTTACAAATGTGTAACTACCTTTCTCACCAGTTAGATAAAACACGTTGCTCCATAATGCCTGGGTGATGACAAACTCAAAGACAAACATCCTCAACATTTTGTTTTAAGTAGATCTCCTCATCAATCCAAAAATATATATATACAATCAGATTGCCTTGTCTTATTAATTGACAGAACTATAAATGAACAGCGTAAGTGAAGGAGGTAATATACGTAGACAAATAACGATGTTATTGCGCAATACACACAGGAGTCAGATCACAATCTTGTGCAGCGCCGGCGTAACACTCTGACATAACAATGAAGATGAGGTTCACACTACCAAAAAAAAAAAAAAAATAATAATAATAATAATAATAATAATAAAATAAAATAAAATAAAATAAGAAAGATAAAAAATAGAAAATAAAAATAAATAAATGAAAATAAATAGCTAAATAAAATAGATAAATAAAAAATAAATAAATAGAATAAATAAATGAATAAATAAAATAGAAAATAAAATAAATAAATAAAAATAAAATACAATAGATAAATAAGTATATACAACAAATAAATAAAAATAACTGGTGAACAACCATTTAATATACAATGATCTACATAAATGGGGTTATTGGTCCGAATACCGCCAGTAGATCTATCCAAACTCCCTATTCCCCCCCCCCAAAAAAAAAAAAATCTTGTTCAAATTTAGATTATATCACTTATCTCTTTCACGAAATGAATGGATCCCTACCTTGATCGAATCTCTCTAGTGACATCAAAAACAAATAATTGAAGAGTCTTGCTGTTTAATTGTTATTTACTTAAATAATTATTTCCTATTCTCAAACAGAGAACACTTCAACAGTTGAATGAAACGGCCCAACTCTGCTCAGAAGAATTATGAGCGAAATGAAACTATTTGAGACCCGCAAGGACATTACAGTAAACACGACTGTTGACGATTTTTATTTAATAAATTCAGTGGAACTGCAAATCAGACCCAGAAACCCCAAAACACAAGACTTCAGTCATTTTCAGAAACGAACGAGGGGTCACAGTGTTCTGACAAGAGGTCGTAGCCACAAGGATCCTTATGTCCTAAGATTGACTTTGAAGATGTAGAAACTATCATATTTAAACATTTTCTACATTAGATAAGTAGGCCACCTTGATCGTTATTCGTTTTAACGTCGCGAACTCTCCCTATTAGGAGGCTAGGACGATGCCCCTTACAGAGAACTTTCTAGCGTAGAATTTTATAAACCATGCCCTTGGTCCAACTCGCTGGTGGAAAAGTTCGAATTGTCCTCACTTCGCCTTCCGTCACAAGTGGCGACGCTCGAAACTGCATCCAAATTTTGATACATTACATCTCTTTAAATCCTACAGATATTTATCTCTCAGTTTAATAGAATCGCCTGGCACCCCCCCCAAAAAGAAGAAAAAAAAATTACATAATTAGGGCAAAAGAGAAGGAGTAAGTCACTCGATTGAAAAGTTGATTGAGGACGAATCTGCCCATAGTGTTTGGATATTGTTTCTCATTAAAATAAATAAATAAATAAATAAATAAATAAATAAGTATATGGTACGTAGAAAACGCTTGTTATATATATAGTGTACATTATGTTTCAATTCTAAAGGAGCCAAAGAAAGGGTATTTTCTTTTTTCACAATATGGCTTGTTTTATGATTGTGTAGACACTGCCACATGATTTTATTCATTCTAACTAACCAGAGTCAATTTAAATGATCTACTTTTAGAACAAAAATATGAAGACATTTGGTCATCGGATCAAAAGGTGTTGATTTGTTGCCAATTATCATCAGCCGAACAGAAACATTTGAAACACATGACCAGGTATAAGGCCTTTCTTACAGAGCTGGGCGCGCTCCTCGGTGTGCTCCTAGGTGTTCTGACTAGCATGGCTTTGCTCAGGACACCGAGGAACGCACTGAGGAACGCGCCCAGCTCTGCTTTTTAGTCCCCTTTTTCACTTTAAAGACGTCTACTAGGTCTGTAAAAATTACACTGCTTCGTTGTATGAGCTACTTTAAGATGTTTGAGCTTGATTTACTGTTTCTTCTTGGTACAGATATATGTCACGGATGCGTGATACACACACACACACACACACACACACACACACACACACACACACACACACACACACACACACACACACACACACACACACTTGTGGCGCAGTGGTTAGAGTTCCCGGCCGCCACTACGGCGGTCCAGGTTCGAATCCCGCCCAGAGCTGAAATAATTTCAGTATCGCTGCAATGCGAGTCGTTACTCCAACTCTCGTGGGCGGGGAGTTGGGTGTGTGTGTGTGTGTGCGCGTGTAAAGTCACGGCATTACCCATAGATCGGTCATATATGAGCTCTGATCTCTCTTCCGGGAGGAAAATAGTTGTCGATCACGAGTCCAACACGTGACCCAAGACCATGGTGATACGCACACACACACACACACACACACACACACACACACACACACACACACACACACACACACACACACACACACACACACTTGTGGCGCAGTGGTTAGAGTTCCCGGCCGCCACTACGGCGGTCCAGGTTCGAATCCCGCCCAGAGCTGAAATAATTTCAGTATCGCTGCAATGCGAGTCGTTACTCCAACTCTCGTGGGCGGGGAGTTGGGTGTGTGTGTGTGCGCGTGTAAAGTCACGGCATTACCCATAGATCGGTCATATATGAGCTCTGATCTCTCTTCCGGGAGGAAAATAGTTGTCGATCACGAGTCCAACACGTGACCCAAGACCATGGTGATACGCACACACACACTCACACACACACACACACACACACACACACACACACACACACACACACACACACACACACACACACACACACACACACACACACTTGTGGCGCAGTGGTTAGAGTTCCCGGCCGCCACTACGGCGGTCCAGGTTCGAATCCCGCCCAGAGCTGAAATAATTTCAGTATCGCTGCAATGCGAGTCGTTACTCCAACTCTCGTGGGCGGGGAGTTGGGTGTGTGTGTGTGCGCGTGTAAAGTCACGGCATTACCCATAGATCGGTCATATATGAGCTCTGATCTCTCTTCCGGGAGGAAAATAGTTGTCGATCACGAGTCCAACACGTGATCCAAGACCATGGTGAAACACACACACACACACACACACACACACACACACACACACACACACACACACACACACACACACACACACACACACACACACACACACACACACACACACACACAAATTCTTCTCTAATTAATTTTTCGTGTGTGTGTGTGTGTGTGTGTGTGTGTGTGTGTTGTGTGTGTGTGTGTGTGTGTGTGTGTGTGTGTGTGTGTGTGTGTGCGTGCGTGCGTGCGTGCGCGCGCGTGCTTCTTCCATCCCGGAAGTAGAACGTGGCCATCTTCGGCCCGTGTTACCGACTAAGATTTCCACATATTTTCGTCAAACTGCCTCATACGACAAGTTACGTTCCTTCGTCCAAAGGTAGTCTCCTGTCTGGCCGGAAGTGACCACGTTAGCGTCACGTGCGTTACACAGAAGTGACGGGGTTTTGGCGAACTGACGCCGCTAAGTGACAGGGGTGTTCGTTAGTGTTGAAGGCGGGAGGCTCTTTCCGGTAATTTAGTGGTAATTTAGTGGTAATTACAAGTTGGAAGTATTACGTTCGCGGATGGGTGGACGGTGAGGGATGGTGAGGATGGTTGGGGTGGGAGGAGGGGGTTGTGTGTTTACGATCATCGTCATCATCCATTGGGGAGCATATGCCAGGAGGCGCGTTACTTCACTCACTCACCGGCGCCAGTCCTCACGGTCCCTCTGAGGAAGCTTCCATGCAGACGCCCTCCCATCCCACTCCAAACAATTACCCCAGACATGAATTCTGCGGACGTCCCCTTCTTCGCATCTTCCATCGAGGATTGTCTCCGGTTTGTGATGTTTTCGTAAAAGGATGTCATCACACACAGTATGATGACAACGACAGTGATGAAGATAATGATAATGTAATCATTGTACTTGATGTGTGATGATTAGTTATTGTAAATATATTACCAAAGCAAAAGGAAATAATTGACTTAAGCTATTCCATATATTCCAACTGAAATATATAATAATTTCAAGACTATGGTTAGAATTATTTTGTGACAATAAAACCCGATACGGATGAGAACAGAAGAATACGAGTATAGTTCACAGCATAAACACATTATCATCGTTAATAGTAAATTGAAGTACACAATAGTCTTCGGGTTACCTTGAAGTAACAGTAGAAAAGAACACGTGAACAAATAAGTGATGTCACAATCAATATGACTCTGTGTGGTTCACTGTATTATGTTGACTTGTTCACAGATGCAGTAGAAAAGAACACGTGAACAAATAAGTGATGTCACAATCAATATGACTGTGTGGTTCACTGTATTATGTTGACTTGTTCACAGATGCATTCAGAACAATGGAAACACAAAGAGAAAGTGGAAAAATAGGACATGGCATCCACAGGGTCGAGAGAAATGTCTTCGTATCTTTCCAAGACACATCAAATGATAGACTACAATTATCATATCTTCGTCATGACAACCAGTGATTTCGATTGTCGTCAATGTGGTGTTTCTTATTAACAAACGTGAGGTTTGATTAGCAAAGTTGCTTAGTATCCTCACGTTCTACACACGATTGGTCGTGGATAACAAAATGGAAACTGCAAACGACTTTTTGTAAACGCCGTCTTGACAATGCGTCGTGTACCAAAAATAAACAAAATTAATTGTAATTCACACCAGAGGGATGGCAAAGAAAAGACGCATTTATTATTTGTCCAAATCATATATATTTAGAAGACACACATTATATATATATATGTATATATATATATATATATAATATGTATATATATATATATGTATATATATATATGTATATATATGTATATATATATATATATATATATATATATATATATGTGTGTGTGTGTGTGTGTGTACAACTCTGTATGTCTCCCAGTGATTAGAGATACATTTTAACAACCACAATGCACTTTTAATTCTAAAGTACATTGTGGTTGTTACAAAAAAAAAAAATTATATATATATATATATATATATATTATATATATATATATATGTATATATCGAGCCCTTTTTCACTCCTTACAAGGGGGGTAGCCAAGTCAGAGGGACGTATCTATTCCCACCCATTCCACTCCCTTCCACCACCCCCTCCACTCTTCCATCTCAGCTCCTCACGGATGACGGGTCATTCATGCACCCGCCAACTGCCCTGGGTCAAACGCAATGCAACAAGACACAGTACATCCACAGCAACGCCGCTTCACTTACTCGGCGACCTCCCGCCTCTCCGTCCCCTCATGCAGAAAAAGAGAAGACGGGGAGAAATTCCTTCGGGCTGCGTCAAAATACCCTTCACATATAAGCAACCCCCCATCCCCCATACATCCCTTCCTTGTGTATCATTATCATCCATACACAGTCATTCTCCATTCATTCCTATCTCCAGCCTTCTTCTTTCCTTGCTCAACAGACATTACCCTCTTGCTCAACACCCCCTTTGCCCTATCCATCCATCTCATTCACGGTCGTCCCTTCAAGTTCACCTCCCCACCTATGCCTTCCACACCTCTTTTACTAATCTTTCATCACTCATTCTCTCCATGTGTTCAAACCATTCCAATAATCCCTAACAGCTTTCCCTTAAATCCATATATCTGCAAAACCTCACACAGTGCCTTCCTATCTACCCTGTCATAAGCCATTTCGAAGTCCATAAAGACCCAAAAAACATCCTTACCTTTCCCTAAAGCTTTTTCACATATCTGCCTTACCACAAAAATCTTACCACAAAAATCCTCTCAATCAGAACCCTCCCATAATCCTTCCCAACTACATTTAACAAACTGATCCCTCTGAAACTACTACATTCAACAAACTGATCTCTTTGAAACTACTACATTCAACAAACTGATCCCTCTGAAACTACTACATTCAACAAACTGATCCCTCTGAAACTACTACATTTAACAAACTGATCCCTCTGAAACTACTACATTCAACAAACTGATCCCTCTGAAACTACTACATTCAACAAACTGATCTCTCTGAAACTACTACATTCAACAAACTGATCCCTCTGAAACTACTACACTCAGAATTGTCCCTTTTTCCCTTGTAAAGTGGGACTATACAAGCACTCTTTTAGTCCTCAGGCACTCTACCCTCCCTTAAACACACATTAAACAAAATCACAAGCCAGTCCACTATTAATGTACCTCCTTCAGACACTTTGCATGACACCCATCTAACCCTGGTGCCTTACCTGTTCTCATCATTTTCAGAGAAACTTGCACCTCATTTTTCTTATTTCTCCTCAAATTTCCTTTCCCATCACTGTCGTTTTATTAACGCCTCCCACTACCACCAATTCCTCCCTATCCTCCTCCACATTCAACATCTCTTTAAAATACTCTGCCCATCTTCCAGTTACTGTATCCTCTTCGGTTATGATCTGTCCATCTGCGCCTTCTACCTTTTCTTCTTCACTTGACTTGCCTCTCCTTCCTCTTTTTGATTTCCTTCCATATATACACATACATCTTCACACGCACACACACACACACACACACACACACACACACACACACACACACACACACACACACACACACACACACACACACACACACACACACACACGACTCGGTGGCGCGGTTGGTAGAGTTCCAGACTGTCAGTATGGCGGCACCGGAGGTACCTGGTTCGAATCCTGCCCCGGACTGAAATTATTTCAGCACCACTGCGCTTCGAGTCGTTACTCCAACTCTCGTGGGCGGGGAGTTGGGTGTATGTGTGCGTGTAAGGTCATAGCATTACCCATAAATCGGTCATACGAGTTCTGAGCTCTCTTCCGGGAGGGAAAGAGCCGTCGATCACGAGTCCAACCCGTGATCCAAAGACCAAAGGTGAATCACACACACACACACACACACACACACACACACACACACACACACACACACACACACACACACACACACACA
>NC_134792.1:56253539-56286039 GCF_046742065.1 Oratosquilla oratoria | reverse complement strand
TTTTATCGTGGCTTGAAATTATATCGATTTGTGTCAACTTTATTTATTTGTATTTTATAAACAAGAATCGTTCTCGTCTTCATAATTATCTTTGTAAGACTCATTGTTGTTATCACCTGTGTTTTTATATCGTATTTTTTTTATCGTGGCTTGAAATTATATCGATTTGTGTAAATTTATTTATTTGTATTTCATAAACAAGAATCGTTCTTACCATGTCCACCATTGTCATCTGTATCCTTGTTATCTTTATCATCATTATTCATAACTATTGATAAATACCTCTTTATGACGATCCTGCGAAGTGCATGTCAAAGATAATCACCTGGAGGTGTACCCCATGAGGCTGGCATTCGTTCTTTGTACTCTCCCAAGATTCTATCATTATTTTCCCCTCATAACATGAATGGCACTGACAACCGGCGACAACCCAATGTTTATTCACGTAAAATTTTGTAAGAGGATCGTTGCTGGCAACTGTAGGGCTACGAGTTTCCAATTAGTGAATTTAGAGATAATATTTATCATTTGTATCATCATTCCTGTAGATGTCATCATCAGCCGGTTCAGTTATCTGCAGATGTCATTTCTACTCTATAAGAAGAGTAATAACAAGAAATATAAATAGAAACGTCTGTAGTAGAAGTAAAGATAGTACTAGAAGTAACAGTAGTAGTAGTAATAGTAGTGTAGCAGTAGTAGTAGTAATAGTAGCGTAGTAGTAGTAATAGTAGCGTAGTAGTAGTAATAGTAGCGTAGTAGTAGTAGTAATAGTAGCGTAGTAGTAATAGTAGCGTAGCAGTAGTAATAGTAGCGTAGCAGTAGTAATAGTAGCGTAGCAGTAGTAATAGTAGCGTAGCAGTAGTAATAGTAGCGTAGCAGTAGTAATAGTAGCGTAGCAGTAGTAATAGTAGCGTAGCAGTAGTAATAGTAGCGTAGCAGTAGTAATAGTAGCGTAGCAGTAGTAATAGTAGCGTAGCAGTAGTAATAGTAGCGTAGCAGTAGTAATAGTAGCGTAGCAGTAGTAATAGTAGCGTAGCAGTAGTAATAGTAGCGTAGCAGTAGTAATAGTAGCGTAGCAGTAGTAATAGTAGCGTAGCAGTAGTAATAGTAGCGTAGCAGTAGTAACAACAGTAGCAGTAGTAACACTAGTGTAGTAGTAGTAGTAACAACAGTAGCAGTAGTAACACTAGTGTAGTAGTAGTAGTAGTAACACTAGTGTAGTAGTAACACTAGTGTAGTAGTAACACTAGTGTAGTAGTAGTAGTAGTAACACTAGTGTAGTAGTAACACTAGTGTAGTAGTAGTAGTAGTAACACTAGTGTAGTAGTAATAGTAGTGTAGTAGTAATAGTAGTGTAGTAGTAATAGTAGTGTAGTAGTAATAGTAGTGTAGTAGTAATAGTAGTGTAATAGTAACACTAGTGTAGTAGTAACACTAGTGTAGTAGTAGTAGTAGTAACACTAGTGTAGTAGTAGTAGTAGTAACACTAGTGTAGTAGTAATAGTAGTGTAGTAGTAATAGTAGTGTAATAGTAGTGTAGTAGTAATAGTAGTGTAGCAGTAGCAGTAGTAGTAACAGTAGTGTAGCAGTAGTAACAGTAGTAGCAGTAGTGTAGCAGTAGTAGTACTAACAGTGTAGCAGTAGTAACAGTAGTGTAGCAGTAGTAACAGTAGTAGCAACAGTAGCAGTAGTAACACTAGTGTAGTAGTAGTAGTAGTAACACTAGTGTAGTAGTAATAGTAGTGTAGCAGTAGCAGTAATAGTAGCAGTAGTAACAGTAGTGTAGCAGTAGTAACAGTAGTGTAGTAGTAGTAACAGTAGCAGTAGTAGTAGTAACAGTAGTAGTAACACTAGTGTAGTAGTAGTAGTAATACTAGTGTAGTAGTAGTAATACCAGTGTAGTAGTAATAGTAGTGTAGCAGTAGTAGGAGTAGTAGTAGTAGTAGCAGTAGTAGTAACAGTAGTGTAGCAGTAGTAGTAGTAACAGTAGTGTAGTAGTAGTAGTAGTAACAGTAGTGTAGTAGTAGTAGTAGTAGCAGTAGTAGTAGTAACAGCAGCAGTAGTAGTAACAGTAGCAGTAGTAGTAACAGTAGCAGTAGTAGTAACAGTAGTAGTAACACTAGTGTAGTAGTAGTAGTAATACTATTGTAGTAGTAGTAATACCAGTGTAGTAGTAATAGTAGTGCAGCAGTAGTAGGAGTAATAGAAGTAGTAGTAGCAGTAGTAGTAACAGTAGTGTAGTAGTAGTAGTAGTAACAGTAGCAGTAGTAGTAGTAACAGTAGCAGTAGTAGTAACAGTAGCAGTAGTAGTAGTAACAGTAGCAGTAGTAGTAGTAACAGTAGCAGTAGTAGTAGTAGCAGTAGTAGTAGTAACAGTAGCAGTAGTAGTAGTAACAGTAGCAGTGGTAACACTAGTGTAGTAGTAGTAGTAATACTAGTGTAGTAGTAATACTAGTGTAGTAGTAATAGTAATGTAGCAGTAGTAGTAGTGTAGCAGTAGTAGCAGTAATAATAGTAGTAGTAGTAGTAGCAGTAATAGTAGTGGCAGTAATAGTAGTAGTAGTAGTAGTAGTAGCAGTAGTAGCAACAGTAGCAGTAGTAACAGTAGTGTAGTAGTAGTAACACTAGTGTAGTAGTAGTAGTAGTAACACTAGTGTAGTAGTAGTAGTAATACTAGTGTAGTAGTAATAGTAGTGTAGCAGTAGCAGTAATAGTAGCAGTAGTAGCAGTAGTAACAGTAGTGTAGCAGTAGTAACAGTAGTGTAGCAGTAGTAGTAGTAGTGTAGCAGTAGTAGTAACAGTAGTAGTAGTGTAGTAGTAGTAGTAATACTAGTGTAGTAGTAGTAATACCAGTGTAGTAGTAATAGTAGTGTAGCAGTAGTAGGAGTAATAGTAGTAGTAGTAGTAACAGTAGTGTAGCAGTAGTAGGAGTAATAGTAGTAGTAGTAGTAACAGTAGTGTAGTAGTAGTAGTAGTAACAGCAGCAGTAGTAGTAACAGTAGTAGTAACACTAGTGTAGTAGTAGTAGTAACACTAGTGTAGTAGTAGTAGTAATACTAGTGTAGTAGTAGTAATACCAGTGTAGTAGTAATAGTAGTGTAGCAGTAGTAGGAGTAATAGTAGTAGCAGTAGTAGTAACAGTAGTGTAGTAGTAGTAACAGTAGTGTAGTAGTAGTAACAGTAGCAGTAGTAACAGTAGTAGTAGCAGCAGTAGTAGTAGCAGTAGTAGTAGTAACAGTAGTAGTAACAGTAGTAGTAACAGTAGCAGTAGTAGTAACAGTAGCAGTAGTAGTAGTAACAGTAGCAGTAGTAGTAGTAACAGTAGCAGTAGTAGTAACAGTAGCAGTAGTAGCATTAGCAGTAGTAACAGTAGCAGTAGTAACAGTAGTAGTAGTAATACTAGTGTAGTAGTAGTAGTAATACTAGTGTAGTAGTAATAGTAATGTAGCAGTAGTAGTGTAGCAGTAGTAGCAGTAATAATAGTAGTAGTAGTAGCAGTAATAGTAGTAGTAGCAGTAATAGTAGTAGTAGCAGTAGTGTAGCAGTAGTAGTAACAGTAGTGTAGTAGTAGTAACAGTAGTGTAGCAGTAGTAGTAACAGTAGTGTAGTAGTAGTAACAGTAGTGTAGAAGTAATAAATTTACTAGTGTAGTAGAAGTAATACTAGTGTAGTAGAAGTAATACTAGTGTAGTAGTAGTAATAGTAGTGAATCAGTAGTAGTAGTAAAGCAGTAGTAGCAGTAGCAGCAATAGTAGTAGTAATAGTAGCAGTAATAGTAGTAGTAACAGTAATAGTAGTAGTAGTAACAGTAATAGTAGTAGTAGCAGTAATAGTAGTAGCAATAATAGTAGCAGCAGCAGCAGTAATAGTATTAGCATTAGTAGTAGTAGCAGCAATAGTAGTAGTAGCAGTAGTAGTAATAGTAGCAGTAATAGTAGTATTAGTAGTAGTAGCAGTATAAGTAATAGAAGAAGTATTAGTAGTAGCAGTATTAGTAGTAGCAGTATTAGTAGTAGTAGTAGCAGTAATAGTAGTAGTAGCAGTAATAGTAGTAGTAGCAGTTGTAGTAGCAGTAGTAGTAGTAGTGGTAGCAGTAATAGTAGTAGTAGCAGTAGTAGTAGTATTAGTAGTAGTAGCAGTAATAGAAGTTGTATTAGTAATAGCAGTATAGTAGTAGAAGTAGCAGTTATAGTAGTAGTAGCAGTAATAGTAGTAGTACCAGGAATAGTAGTAGTACCAGGAATAATAGTAGTAGCAGTAATAGTAGTAGCTGTAGTAGCAGTGATAGTAGTAGTAGCAGTAATAGTAGTAGTAGTAGCAGCAAGAATAGTAGTAGCAGCAGGAATAGTAGTAGCAGTAGTAATAGTAGTAGTAGTAAATAGTAGTAGTAAATAGTAGTAGTAACAGTAGTAGTAATAGTATGCAATAGTAACAGTAATAGTAATTAATAATAGTAGTAATAGTAATAAAAATAATGATAATAATAGTAATAGTAATAGTAACAGTAATAATAGTAGAAATAGTAATAATAGTAATAGTAATATTAATAGTAGTAGTAATAGTAGTAAAAGTAGTAGTAATAGTAACTAGTAATAGTAATAATAGTAATAGCAGTAATAGTAATAGTAGTGATAGTAGTAGTAATTGTAATAGTAATAATAGTAATAGTATTTAGTACTAGTAATAGTGCTAATAGTAATAGTAGTAATAGCAATACTAATAGTAATAATAGCAATAGTAGTAATAGTAAAAGTAAAAGTAATAGTAGTAATAGTAGTAACAGTAATAATAGTAGTAATAGTAATAATAGTAAAAGTAGTAGTAGTAATAGTTATAGTAGTAATAGTAAAAGTAGTAATAGTAATTAAAAGTAGTAATAGTAATATTATTAGTAGTAATAGTATTAATAGTAATAGTAATAGTAACAGTAGTAACAATCATCATAGTAATAGTAATAGTATTAGTAATAGTAGAAGCGGTAATAGTAATGGTTGTAGTAATAGTGATAGTAATAGTAATAGTAGTGATAGTAATAGTAATAGTAGTGATAGTAATAGTAATAGTAGTGATAGTAATAGTAATAGTAGTGATAGTAATAGTAATAGTAGTGATAGTAATAGTAATAGTAGTGATAGTAATAGTAATAGTAGCCATTGTAATAATAGTAATAGTAGTAGTAATAATAGTAATAATAGTAACAGTAGTAATGGTAATAGTAAAAGTAGTGATAGTAATAGTAGTAATAGTAATAGTAGTAGTAATAGTAATAGTAATACTAATAAAAATAATAATAGTAATAGTAGTAACAGTAGTAATAGTAGTAATAGTAATAGTAATAATAGTAGTAATAGTACTAGTAGTAATAGTAGTAAAAGAAGTAGTAATAGTAGTAATAGTAATAATAGTAATAATAGTAATAGTAAAAATAGTAATAGTAATTATAGTAATAGTGGTAATAGTACTAATAGTAATAGTAGTGGTAGTAATACTAGTAGTAATAGTAGCAGTAGTAGTAATAGTAGTAGAAATAGCAGTAATAGTAGTAATAGCAGTAGTAGTAGTAGTACCAGTAGTAATAGTAATAGTAGTAATAGTATGTAATAGTAATAGTAATTAGTAATAGTAGTAATAATAGTAGTAATAAAAATAATAGTAATAATAGTAATGGTAATATTAAAAAAGTAATAGTAATAGTAACAGTAGTAATAGTAGTAGTAGTAATAATAGTAGTAAGAGTAATGATAATAATAGCAGTAGTAGTAATAGTAATAGTAATAGTAGGAATAGTAATAATAGTAATAGTAGTAATAGTAATAATAGTAATATTAGTAAGAGTAATAATAGTAGTAATAATAGTAATAGTAGTAATAACAGTAAAAATTATAGTAACAGTAGTGATAGTAGTAACAGTAGTAATAGATGTAGTAGTAATAGTAGTAGTAATAATAGTAATAGTAGTAATAGTAATAGTAGTAGTAATAGTAAAAGTAGTAGTAATATTAGTTATAGTAGTAATAGTAGTAGTAATAATAGTAATAGTAACAATAGTAATAGTAATAGTAGTACTAATAGTAATGGTAGTAATAGTAATAGTAGTAATAATAGTTATAGTAATAGTAATAGTATAGTAATAGTAGTAATAGTACTAGTAATAGTAGTAATAGTATTAGTAATAGTAGTAATAGTAATAGTAGTAATAGTAATGGTAATAATAATAGTAATAGTAGTAGTAATAATAGTAATTGTATTAGTAGTAGTAATATAGTAATAGTAATAGTATTAATAAAAATAGTAGTAATAGTAATAGTAGTAATAGAAATAATAGTAATAGTAGTATTAGTAATAGTAATAGTAGTAATATTGATAGTAGTAATAGTAATAGTAGTAATTGTAATAGTAGTAATTGTAATAGTAGTATTAGTAGTAATAGTAATAGTAATAGTAATAGCAATAATAGTAATAGTAATAGTAATAATAGTAATAGTAATAATAGTAATAGTAGTAATAGTATAAGTAACAGTAGTAATAGTAATAGAAGTAATAGTAATAGTAATAAAAGTAAATAGTAATAGTAGTATTAGTAATAATAGTAGTAGTAATAGTAATAGTAATAGAAATAGAGGTAACAGTAGTAATTGTAATAGTAATGATAGTAATAGTAATAATAGTAATATTAACAGTAGTAATAGTAATAATAATAGTAGTAATAATAGTAATAGTAATAATAGTAGTATAAGTAGTGATAGTAGTAGCAGTAATAGTAGTAATAGTAGTTATCGTAGCAGCAATAGTAGTAATAGTATTAATAGTAATAGTAGTAATAGTAGTATTAGTAATAATAGTAATAGTAGTAATAGTAATAATAGTAATAGTAGTAATAGAGGTAACAGTAGTAATTGTAATAGTAGTAATAGTAGTAATAATAGTAATAGTATTAATAGTAATGGTAGTAATAGTAGTAATGGTAATAGTAGTAATAGTAATAGTAGTAATAGTAGTAGTAATAGTAATAAAAGTAGTAACAGTAGTATTAGTAATAGTAGTAATAGTAATAATAATAGTAGTAATAGTAGCATTAGTAATAGTAGTAATAGTTAAAGAAGTAATAGTAATGGTAGTAATAGTAGTAATAATATTAGTAATAGTAATATTATAGTAATAGTAGTAATAGCGAAAGTAGTAGTAGTAATAGTAGTAGTAACAGTATTAATAGTAATAGTAGTGTAGCAGTAGTAGTAATAGTAGTAATAGTAATAGTAGTAGTAGTAAAATAGTAATAGTAGTAATAGTAACAGTAATAGTAACAATAGTACTAATAAAATAATAGTAATCGTAGTAATAGTAATAGTAGTTATAGTATTATTAGTAACAGTAGTAATAGTAGTAATATTGGTAGTAATAATAGTAGTAATAGTATTAGTAGTAATAGTAATAAAATTAGTAGTAATAGTAATAGTAGTAATAGTAATAGTAGTAATAGTAATAGTAACAGTAGTAATAGAAATAGTAGTAATAGTAATAGTAGTAATAGTATTAGTAGTAATAGTAATAGTGATAGTAATAGAAGTAATAGTAGTAGTAATAGTAATAGTAATTGTAATAGTAGTTATAATAGTAATAGTACTTAGTAATAGTAGTAATAGTAATAGTAGTACTAAAAGTAGTAATAGTAATATTAGTAATAATTGTAATAATAACAGTAGTAGTAATAGTAGTAGCAATAGTAGTAGCAGTAATAATAGTAGTCGTAGCAGTAATAGAAGTAGTAGTAATAGCAGTAGTAGTAATAATAGTAATAGTAGTGATAGTAGTAGCAGTAATAGCAGTAGTAGCAGTAGTAGCAGTAATAGTAGCAGTAATAGTAGTAGCAGTAATAGTAGTAGCAGTAATAGTAGTAGTAGCAGTAATAGCAGTAATAGTAGTAGCAGTAATAGTAGTAGTAGCAGTAATAGTAGTAGTAGCAGTAATAGTAGTAGCAGTAATAGTAGTAGCAGTAATAGTAGTAGCAGTAATAGTAGTAGTAGCAGTAATAGTAGTAGTAGCAGTAATAGTAGTAGTAGTAGTAGCAGTAATAGTAGTAGTAGTAGCAGTAATAGTATTATTATTAGTAGTAGTAGTAGCAGTAATAGTAGTAGTAGTAGCAGTAGTAGAAGTAGTAGTAGCAGTAATAGTAGTAGTAGTAGCAGTAATAGTAGTAGTAGTAGCAGTAATAGTAGTAGTAGTAGCAGTAATAGTAGTAGTAGTAGCAGTAATAGTAGTAGTAGTAGTAGTAGCAGTAATAGTAGTAGCAGTAATAGTAGTAGTAGCAGTAGTAGTAGTAATAGTATTAGTAGTAGTAATAGTAGTGGTTGTAATAATAGTAGTAGTAGTAATAGTAGTAGAAGTAACAGTAGTAGTAATAGTAATAGTAGTAATAGTAGTGATAATAGTAATAGTAATTAATAATAGTAATTAATAATAGTAATAGTAATAATAATAGTAATAGTAGTAACTAATAATAGTAATAGTAGTAGTAAGAGTAATAATAAAATAATAGTAATAGTAGTAATAGTAGTAGTAATAGTAATAGTAGTAATAGTAATATGAGTAGTAATAGTAATAATAGTAATAGTAGAAATAGTAGTAAAGTAGTAGTAGTAATAGTAATAGTAGTCCTAGTTATAATAGTAGTAGTAATAATAATATTAATAGTAGTGATAGTAATAGTAGTAATAGTAATAGTAGTAATAGGAATTAGTAATAGCAATAGTGTAGTAATAGTAGTAATAGTAGTAATAGTAATACTAATAATAGTAATAATAAAAATAACTAATAAAAATAATAGTAATAGTAGTAAAAGTAATAGTAATAGTATTACCAGTAGTAATAGTAGTAGTAATAGTAATAATAGTAATAGTAATAGTAGTAGTAAAAGTAGTAGTAATAGTAGTAATAGTAATAATAGTAATAGCAATAATAGTAATATTAGTAATAGTATTAGTAGTAATAGAAGTAATAGTAATAATAGTAATAGTAGTGATAGTAGTAGTAATAGTAGTAATAGTAGTAGTAACAGTAGATATAGTAATAGTAATACTAATGATAGTAATAATAGAAAATAATAATAATAATAGAAATTGTAATAATAGTAAAGTAATAGGAACAGTAGTAATAGTAATAATAGTAGTAATAGTAATATTAGTAGTGGTAATAGTAAAAATGTAATAGTAATATTTATAGTAGTAATAGTAATAATATCAATAATAGTAATGCTAGTAATAGTAATAATAGTAATGCTAGTAGTAGTAATATTAATAATATTAATAGTAATAGTACTAGTAATAGTAACTGTAGTAATAGTAATAGTAGTAACGGTAGTAATAATAATGGTAGGCATAGTAGTAATAGTAATAATAGTCGTAATGGTAATAGTAGTAGTAATAGTAGTAATAGTAATAGTATAGTGGTAATAGTAATGGTAGTAATAGTAATAATAGTAGTAATAGAAATGGTAGTAATAGTAGTAATAGTAATAGTAGTAATAGTAATAGTAATAATAGTAATAGTGGTAATCGTTATAGTAGTAGTAATAGTAGTAATAATAGTAATAGTTTTAATAGTAATATAGTAATAGTAATAGTACTACTACTAGTAATAGTAGTAATAATAATAGTAATAGTAATAATAGTAATAGTAATAATAGTAATACTATTAATAGTAGTAGTAATAGTAGTAGTAATAGTAGTAATAGTATTAATAGTAACAATAGTAATAGTAGTAATAGTAATAGTTGTAATTGTAATAGTAGTAATAGAAGTAATGGGAATTAAAAGTAGTAATAGTGATAGTTGAAATAGTAATAGTAGAAATAGTAATAATAGTAATAGTAGTAATAATAGTAATAGTAGTATTAGTAATAGTAATAGTAGTAATAGTATTAATAGTAACAACAGTAATAGTAGTAATAATAGTAATAGTAGTAATTGTAATAGTAATAGTAATTAAAAGTAGTAATAGTGAAAGTTGTATTGGTAATAGTAGTAATAGTAATATCAATAGTAGTAATAGTACTTATAGTAGTAGTTATAGTAGTATTAGTAATAATAGTAGTAATAGTAGTATTAGTAATAGTAGTAATAGTAGTAATAGTAATAATAGTAATAGTAATAGTAATGATAGTAATAGTAATAGTAGTAATAATAGTAATAGGAATAGTATAGTAATAGTAGTAATAGTGAATGTAGTAGTAGTAATAGTAAGAGTAACAGTAGTAATAGTAGTAATAGTAATGTAGCAGTAGTAGTGGTAATAGTGTAGCAGTAGTAGTGTAGCAGTAGTAGTAATAGTAATAATAGTAAAGTAGTATTAGTAATAGTGGTAATAGTAATAGTAGTTATAGTAACAGTAGTAATATTAATAATAGGAGTAATAGTAGTAGTAATATTAATAGTAGTAGTAATAGTAATAGTTATAGTATTAGTAATAGTAGTAATAGTAAAAATAGTAAAAGTATTAGTAGTAACAGTAATAATAGTAATAGTATTAGTAATTGTAATAGTAGTAATAGTATTAGTGTTAGTAATAGTAATATTAGTAATAGTAGTAGTAATGGTAGTAATAGTAATAGTAATAATAGTAATAATATTAGTAATAGTGAAAGTAGTAGTAGTAGTATTAGTAGTAATAGTAGCAGTCACAGTAGCAATAGTAGTAGGAGTAATAGTAGTATAGTAGTAATAGTAGTGTAGTAGTAGTAATAGTAGTAATAGTAGTGTAGCAGTAGTAGTAATAGTAGTAGTAATAGTAGTAATAGTAATAGTAGTAGTAGTAATATTAGTGAAAGTAGTGGTGAGAGTAGTAGTAATAGTAGTAATAGCATTAATAGTAGTAATAGTAATAGTAGTAATAGTAGTATTGGTAATAGTGGTAATAGTAATAGTAGTAATAGTAGTTATAGTAACAGTAGTAATAGTAATAATAGGAGTAATAGTAGTAGTAATATTAGTAGTAGTAATAGTTATAGTAATAGTAGTAGTAATAATAGTAAGAGTAGTAATAGTAATAGTAGTAGTAATAGTAATAGTAGTAATGATAGTAATAGTAGTAATAGTAATAATAATAGTAATAGTGAAAGTAGTATTAGTAGTAATAGTAGAAATAGCAGCAGTAACAGTAGTAATAGTAATAGTAGTAATATTAGTGTAGTACAAAAAAGTAGTGTAGTAGCAGTAGTAGTAATAGTAGAAATAGTAGTGTAGTAGTAATAGTAGTAGTAGTAACAGTAGTGATAGTAGTGATAGTAGTAATAGTAGTAGTAGTAGTAGTGAGAGTAATAGTAATAGTAGCAGTAATAGTATTAATAGTAATAGTAGTAATGGTAATAGTAGTAATAGCAATAGTAGCAATAGTATTAGCATTAATAGTAGTAATAGGAATTAATAGTAGTAATAGTAGTAATAGTAGCAATAGTAGTAATAGTAATAGTAGAAATATTAGTAGTAATAGTTGTAATAGTAATGGTAGTAATAGTAATAGTACTAATAGTAATAGTAGTAATAGTAGTAATAGTAATAGTAGTACTAATAGTAGTAGTAATAGTAATAGTAGTAATAGTAATGATATAGTATTAGTAATAGTGGTAATAGTAATAGTAGTAATAGTAGTTATAGTAACAGTAGTGTTAGTAATAATGGGAGTGATAGTAGTAGTAATATTAATAGTAGTAGTAATAGTAATAGTTGTAGTAATAGTAATAGTAGTAATAGTAATAATTTTAAGAGTAGTATTAGTAATAGTAATAGTAGTAATAGTAGTAATAGTAGTAGTAGAATAGTAATATTAGTAATAGTAGTAGTAATGGTAGTAATAGTAATAATAATAGTAGTAATAGTGAAAGTAGTAGTTATAGTAGCAGTAACAGTAGTAATAGTAGTAATAGTAATAGTAGTGTAGCAGTAGTAGTAATAGTAGTAATAGTAATAGTAGTAGTAGTGATAGTAGTAGTGATATTAGTAGTAATAGTAGTAGTAGTAGTAGTGGCAGTAATAGTAGTAATAGTAATAGTAGTAGTAATAGTAGTATTAGTAATAGTGGTAATAGTAATAGTAGTAATAGCTAGTTATAGTAACAGTAGTAATAGTAATAATTGGAGTAATAGTAGTATTAATATTATTATTAGTAGTAATAGTAATAGTTATAGTAATAGTAATAGTAATAATAGTAAAAGTAGTATTAGTAGTAATAGTAATAATAGTAATAGTATTATTAGTAATAGTAATAGTAGTATTAGTAATAGTAGTAATAGTAATATTAGTAGTAGTAGTAATGGTAGTAATAGTAATAGTAGTAATAGTAATAATAGTAATAATAGTAGTAATAGTGAAAGTAGTAGTAGTAGTAATAGTAGTAGTAATAGTAGCAGTAACAGTAGTAATAGTAATAGTAGTGTAGTAGCAGTAGTAATAGTAGTGTAGCAGTAGTAGTAATAGAAGTGATAGTAGTGATAGTACTAATAGTAGTAGTGGCAGTAATAGTAGTAGTAGCAGTAATAGTAGTAATAGTAATAGTAGTAATAGTAGTAATGGTAATAGTAGTAATAGTAATAGTAATAATAGTAATAGGAATTAATAGTAGTAATAGTAATACTAATAGTAATAATAGCAATAGTAGTAATAGTAATAATAGAAATAGTAGTAGTAATAGTTGTAATAGTAATGGTAGTAATAGTAATAGTAATAGTAGTAATAGTAGTTGTAATAGTAGTATAGTAATACTAATAGTAGTAATAGTAATAGTAGTACTAATAGTAGTAGTAATGGTAATAGTAGTAATAGTAGTACTAGTAGTAGTAGTAAATTTAGTAATAGTAGTAATAGTAATAGCCTTAATAGTATATTAGTAGTAATGGTAGTAATAACTGTAATAGTAGTAATAGTAGTTATAGTAACAGTAGTAATAATAATAATTGGAGTAATAGTAGTAGTAGTAGTAATAGTAGTATTAATAGTAGTAGTAATGGTAATAGTAGTAATAGTAGTACTAGTAGTAAATTTAGTAATAGTAGTAATAGTAATAATAGTATAGTAGTATTAGTAATAGTAGTAATAGTAATAGTAGTTATAGTAACAGTAGTAATAGTAATAATTGGAGTAATAGTAGTAGTAATATTAAGTAGTAGTAATAGTAATAGTTATAGTAATTGTAATAGTAGTAATAGTAATAATAGTAAGAGTAGTATTAGTAGTAATAGTAATAGTAGTAATAGTAGTAGTATTAGTAGTAGTAATAGTAATATTAGTAATAATAGTAGTAATGGTAGTAATAGTAGTAATTGTAATAATAAAAGTAATAATAATAGTAGTAATAGTAAAAGTAGTAGTAATAGTAACAGTAATAGTAGTAATAGTAGTAGTGATAGTAGTGGGGTAGCAGTAGTAATAGTAGTAATAGTAGTGTAGCAGTAGTAGTAATAGTAGTAGTAATAGTAGTAATAGTAATAGTAGTAGTAATAGTAGTGATAGTAGTAGTAATAGTAGTAGTAGTGGCAGTATAGTAGTAGTAGCAGTAATTGTAGTAATAGTAATAGTAGTAATAGTAGTATTAGTAATAGTGGTAATAGTAATAGTAGTAATAGTTATAGTAACAGTAATAGTAATAATAGGAGTAATAGTAGTAGTAATACTATTATTAGTAATAGTTATAGTAATAGTAATAGTAGTAATAATAGTAAAAGTAGTATTAGTAGTAATAGTAACAATAGTAATAGTATTAGTAGTAATAGTAATAGTAATAGTAGTAGCATTAGTAATAGTAGTAATAGTAATATTAGTAATAGTAGTAATGGTAGTAATAGTAATAGTAGTAATAGTAATAATAGTAATAGTGAAAGTAGTAGTAGTAATAGTAGTAGTAATAGTAGCAGTAACGGTAGTAATAGTAATATTAGTGTAGTAATAGTAGTGTAGTAATAGTAGTGTAGTAGCAGTAGTAGTAATAGTAGTGTAGCAGTAGTAGTAATAGTTGTAGTAATAGTAATAGTAGTAGTAGTAATAGAAGTGATAGTAGTGATAGTAGTAGTAATAGTAATAGTGGCAGTAATAGTAGTAGCAGTAATAGTAGTAATAGTAATAGTAGTAATAGTAATAGTAGTAATGGTAATAGTAGTAATAGTAATAGTAGCAATAGTAATAGTATTAATAGTAGTAATAGGAATTAATAGTACTAATAGTAATACTAATAGTAATAATAGCAATAGTAGTAATAGTAATAGTAGAAATAGTTGTAATAGTAATGATAGTAATAGTAATAGTAGTAATAATAATAGTAATATTAGTAATAGTAATAGTAATACTAATAGTAGTAATAGTAATAGTTGTAATAGTAGTAAAATAAATACTAGTAATAGTAGAAGTAGTAATAATAGTGGTAGTAATAGTAGTAGTATATAGTAGTTTAGTAGTATTAGTAATAGTGGTAAGAGTAATAGTAGTAATAGTAGTTATAGTAACAGTAGTAATACTAATAATAGGAGTAATAGTAGTAGTAATATTAATAGTAATAGTAATAGTTAAAGTAATAGTAATAGTAGTAATAGTAATAATAGTAATAGTATTAGTAGTAATTGTAATAATAGTAATTGTAGTAATAGTAGTAATATTAGTAGTAATATAGTAATAGTAGTAGTAATGGTAGTAATAGTAGTAATAGTAATAATAAAAGTAATAGTGATAGTAGTAATAGTGAAAGTAGTAATAGTAGCAGTAACAGTAGTAGTAGTAGTAGTAATAGTAGTGTAGTAGTAATAGTAGTGTAGTAGCAGTAGTAATAGTAGTAATAGTAGTGTAGCAGTAGTAGTAATAGTAGTGTAGGAGTAGTAGTAATAGTAGTTGTGATAATAGTAATAGTAGTAGTAGTGGCAGTAATAGTAGTAGTGGCAGTAATAGTAGTAGCAGTAATATTAGTAATAGTTGTATTAGTAATAGTGGTAATAGTAATAGTAGTTATAGTAACAGTAATAGTAATAATAGGAGTAATAGTAATATTAGTAGTAGTAATAGTAATAGTTATAGTAATAGTAATAGTAATAATAGTAAAATTAGTATTTGTAGTAATAGTAATAATAGTAATAGTATTTGAAGTAATAATAATAGTAGTAATAGTAGTAGTATTAGTAATAGTAATAGTAATATTAGTAATAGTATTAATAGTAGTAATAGTAATAATAATAGTAATAATAGTAATAGTGAAAGTAGTAGTAGTAATAGTAGCAGTAACAGTAGTAATAGTAATAGTAGTGTAGTAATAGTAGTGTAGTAGCAGTAGTAGTAATAGTAGTAGTAGTAGTAATAGCAGTAGTAATAGCAGTAGTAATAATAGTAATAGTAGTGATAGTAGCAGTAATAGCAGTTGTAGCAGTAATCGTAGTAGTAGCAGTAATAGTAATAGTAGTAATATTAGTAATAGTAATAGTAGTAATGGTAATAGTAGTAATAGTAATAGCAATAGTAATAGTATTAATAGTAGTAATAGGAATTAATAGTAGTAATATTAATACTAATAGTAATAATAGCAATAGTAGTAATAGTAATAGTAGAAATAGTAGTAATAGTTGTAATAGTAATAGTAGTAATAGTAGTAATAGTAATAGTAGTTGTAATAGTAATAGTAGTAATACTAATAGTAGTAATAGTAATAGTAGTACTAATAGTAGTAGTAATAGTAGTAATAGTAATATTAATATTAATGGTAGTAGTAATAGTAATAATAGTAATAGTAGTAATAGTAATAGTAGTAATAGTAATATTAATATTAGTGTAGCAGTAGTGGTAATAGTAGTAATAATAATAGTAGCAATAGTAATAATAGTAATAGTAGTAACAGTAGCAATAGTAGTAACAGTAGTAGTAGTAGTAACAGTAGTAATAGTAGTAATAGTAGTAGTAATGGTAGTGTAGCAGTAATAGTAGTAATAGTTTAGCAGTAGTAGTAATAGTGTAGCAGTAGTACTAGTAATAGTAGTGTCGCAGTAGTAGTAATAGTAGTGTACCAGTAGTAGTAGTAATAGTAGTGTAGTAGTAGTATTAATAGTAGTGTAGTAGTAGTAATAGTAGTGTAGCAGTAGTAATTGTAGCAGTTGTAGTAATAGTAGTAATATTAGTAATAGTAATAGTAATAATTGTAATAGTAATAGTTGTAATAGTGGTAATAGTAATAGCAGTAATAATAGTAATATTAATAGTGGTAATAGTAGTAATAATAGTAGTAATAGAAATAGTGATAGTAATAGTAGTATTAATAGTAGTAATAGTAATTAGTGATTTTAGTAATAGTAGTAATAGTAATAGTAATAACAGTAATAGTAGTTATAGTTGTAATAGTAATAGTGGTAATAGTAGTAATAGTAATAGTAATAGTAATAACAGTAATAGTAGTTATAGTTGTAATAGTAATAGTGGTAATAGTAGTAATAGTAATAGTAGTAATAGTAATAGTAATCGTAATAATGGTAATAGAAGTAGTAGTAATAGTAGTAATAGTAGTAATAGTAATAACAGTAATAGTAGTAATAGTTGTAATAGTAAGTGGTAATAGTAGTAATAGTAGTAATAGTGGTAATAGTAATAGTAATCGTATTAATTGTAATAGAAATAGTAGTAATAGTAGTAATAGTAGTAATAGTATTAGTAGTAATATTAGTAATAGTAGTAATAGTTGTAATATATAAATAATAGTAGTAATAGTAATAGTAGTAATAGTATATTAATAGTAATAGTAGTAGTAACAGTAGTAATAGTAATAGTAGTAATAGTAGTGTAGCAGTAGTAGTAATAGTAGTGTAATAGTAGTAGTAATAATAGTGTAGTAGTAATAGTGTAGCAGTAGTAGAAATAGTAATAGTAGTAATAGTAATAGTAGTAGTAATAGTAATAGTTGTAATAGTAGTAGTAGTAATAGTAGTATTAGTAGTAATAGTAATGTATTAGTATTAGTTTCTAATAGTGGTGTAGCAGTAGTAGTGTAGCAGTAGTAGTAATAGTAGTGTAGCAGTAGTAGTAATAGTAGTGTAGCAGTAGTAGTAATAGTAGTGTAGCAGTAGTAGTAGTAATAGTAGTGTAGCAGTAGTAGTAGTAATAGTAGTGTAGCAGTAGTAGTAATAGTAGTGTAGCAGTAGTAGTAGTAATAGTAGTGTAGCAGTAGTAATAGTAGTGTAGCAGTAGTAGTAGTAATAGTAGTGTAGCAGTAGTAATAGTAGTGTAGCAGTAGTAGTAATAGTAGTGTAGCAGTAGTGTTAGTAATAGTAGTGTAACATTAGTAGTAGTAGTAGTAGCAGTAGTAGTAGTAGTAGTAGTAGCAGCAGTAGTAGTAGCAGTAGTATTAGTAGTAATAGAGTAATAGTAGTAGTAATAGTAGTAACAGTAATAGTAGTAATAGTAGTAATAGTAATAGTAGTAATAGTAGTAGTAATAGTAGTAATGGTAGTAACAGTAATAGCAGTAATAGTAGTAATAGTAGTGTAGTAGTAGTAATAGTAGTGTAGCATTAGTAGTAGTAGTAGTAGTAGTAGTAGTAGTAGTAGTAGTAGTAGTATTAGTAGTAATAGTAGTATAGTAGTAATAGTAGTAACAGTAGTAGTAATAGTAATAGTAGTAATAGTAGTAACAGTAATAGCAGTAATGGTAGTGTAGTAGTAATAGTAGTGTAGTAGTAGTAGTAGCTGCAGTAGTAGTAATAGTATTAGTAGTAATAGTAATAGTAATAATAATAATAGTAGTAATAGTAGTAACTATAATAGTAATAGTAGTAATAGTAGTAGTAATAGTAGTAATAATAGTAGTAGTAATAGTAGTAATCATAGTAGAAGTAGTAGTGAAACCAGAGCACTTTGACAATGCCAAAATCCTCTTTGAGAACAGTGAAGTGAAGGTAACAAAAGAAGGGGAAAGACATCTCGGTGCAGTGATCGGCTCAGAATCCTTTAAAAAGCAATATATTGAAAAGAAAGTTAACGATTGGGTGGCGGAAGTTAGGCTCCTAGCTAACTTTGCAAAGACCGAACCGCAGGCGGCATATGCCGCATTCATATATGGGGTTAAACATAAGTGGAACTACATATTAAGGACGGTACCGAACATCACAGGACCTACTAAGACCTCTTGAAGAAGCCATTAGAAACGAGCTAGTACCGGTCATCACCAACGGACGGACATTAAACGAAGAGGAAAGAAAACTCATTGAACTTCCACCTAGAATGGGAGGGCTAGGCATCTCCAACCCGCTAAACCTAGCCAAAATAGAACACCAAAACTCTATGAAACTCACGTCCTCCTTGACAAACAACATCGTGTCACAAGATCAACGGAAGGAGACTAACATGGAGGAGATCAGAGAAATTAGAAGAAACATTTCAAAGGGAAGGGAGGAGAGGCAGAAGGAGGAACTTCAAGCACTTCTAGCTCGGCTATCGAATTGTATGAAAAGAAAGATATCATTGGCGCAGGAAGTTGGGGCGTCCAATTGGCTGACAGCACTACCAATCAGGGCAAAGGGATTCACCTTAAACAAAAGAGAATTCACGGATGCCATTGCCCTGAGGTATGGATGGCCATTGGGAGGGCTGCCTAACAGATGCTCCTGTGGTGCACAGTTTACTCCGGACCATGCGATGATATGCAAGCAGGGTGGATTCATTTGCATGCGACATGATGAGGTAAGAGATCTCACTGCCCAAATGCTTCAGAAGGTGTGTAAGGATGTGACTATCGAACCAACATTACTTCCACTAGGAGGGGAGAACTTCAGATACCGCACGTCCAACACATCAGATGAAGCAAGAGTGGATGTCAGCGCAAGGGGTTTCTGGACACGGGGACAATTGGCTTTCTTTGACATGCGAATATTTGATCCGATGGCCCCCTGTTACAACAACCTAACTATTGAGGCATCTCACTTCCGGAACGAGTATGAGAAGATCAGGATGTACGAAGAGCGTATACAGAATGTAGACCAGGGCTCATTCACTCCTATAACCTTTACGACCTCAGGTGGGATGGGTCCTAAAGCAAAGGCATTCTACGCTCGGCTGGCAGAGGTAATGGCTGAAAAGAAACAACAACCCAAAAGCAGCATTGTTTCATGAATGAGATGTAGACTGTCATTCTCACTCCTAAGATCAGCCCTCCTATGCCTGAGAGGTACAAGGTCCCCACCGCCCAAATCGGCACATATACAAAACCTAGATTTTGAGCAGACGGTGGTTGACAGTAGGATAAATGAACTTTTGTATTAGGCATTGTTAATAAAAATTAATCGATAGATAAAAGGGTTCTCGACCACAGTCATTGGCGGGAGAGGGGCCAGTGAACTATGTCTGTGGGAGACAGATCCTGCTGCTTCCACCACACAGTTTCACGAGGATGGAGGTCGTATCTGAAAAAAAAAAAAAAAAAAAAAATCATAGTAGTAGTAGTAATATTAGTGGTAATAGTAGTAGTAATAGTAGTAGTAATAGTAGTAATAGTAATAGTAGTAATAGTAGTAGTAGTAATAGTAGTAGTAATAGTAGTTGTAATAATTGTAGTAGTAGTAATAGTAGTAGTAATAGTAGTTGTAATAATTGTAGTAGTAGTAATAGTAGTAGTAGTAGTAGTAGGAGTAGTAGTAATAATTGTAGCAGTAGTAGTAGTAATAGTTGTAGTAGTAGTAGTAATAGTAGCAGCAGAAGTAGTAGTAGTAGTAGTAAGACTAAGAGTAGTAGTAAAAGTAGTAATACAAGTAGAAGTGGTTATTCTACAAGGACTTATCTTTGTTTCTTTGACGTGCAGGGTATTCCATGCATGCTTCCGGTGCTAAGAGGACGACGACGAGGAGGAGGAGGACGAGGACGAGGAAGAGGAGGAGGAGGAGGAGGAGGAAAAGGAAGAGTCGGAGGAGAAGGACGACGACGAGGAGGAGGAGGAGGAGGAGGAGGAAGAGTAGGAGAAGGAGGACGAGGACGAGGAGTAGGAAGAATAGGAGGAGGAAGAGGAAGAGTAGGAGGAGGAAGACGAGGAAGAGAAGGAGGACGAGGAAAAGAAGGAGGAGGAAGAGTAGGGAGGATGAAGAGGAGGAGGAGGAGGAGGACGAGGAGGAAGAGTGGGAGGAGGAGGAGGAGGAGGAGAAGGGGGAGGAGGGAGACCTCTGTGCCTCTTATGTGATTGGAACCTAATCTCTTAAAAAAAAATAATAACGCTGATCATTCTTAACTTCTCTCTGTACTTCCTCTAATCCATCTTAAATCTCTCCTTCACTCCCTGTACTTTTTATTTTCTTTATTTACTTATCTATACTTTTTATTTATTTATTTATTATTATTATACTTTTTATTTATTTATCTATTCATTATTTTTTTTTTTCGCATCCGACCTAGTCATGGACCAAAAGGTCTCCTGTCGGCATGCTCCGCCTTTGTAGTCCTTTGTAATCCTTTGTAATGAATCAGCCTCTTCGGCAAGAAGGTCCTTCCGTGAAATCTAGTTTCTCCTACCACAGTTTCTACTTTTATGTGAAATCTGCAGGCACACAGACACTCACAAATCAATCACAGTCTCTAGCCTAAAGCATGTTCCTGATGTCACTAAATGTTATGTGTTCAGGGCCTCGTAATATCGAATTCGCGAAGAAACTTAAGGATTTTTTTTCATGAGGACTGACCCAAACCAGAGGGACACACACACACACACACACACACACACACACACACACACACACACACACACACACACACACACACACACACACACACACACACACACACACACACACACAGATATAGATAGATAGATAGAGATAGATAGATAGAGAGAGAGAGAGAGAGGGAGAGGGAGAGAGAGAGAATAAGAGAGACAGGGATACACAGACATAGAGTGAGAGTGAGAGATAAAGAGAGAGAAACAGAGATAGAGAAAGGAAACAGAATAAAAGAGACGGGGTTACATAGATATACATAGAGAGAGAGAGAGAGAGGGAGAGAGAGAGAGAGAGAGAGAGAGAGAGAGAGAGAGAGAGAGAGAGAGAGAGAGAGAGAGAGAGAGAGAGAGAGAGAGAGAGAGAGAGAGAGAGAGAGAGAGAGAGAGAGAGAGAGAGAGAGAGAGAGAGAGAGAGAGAGAGAGAGAAAGAACGATCGAAACTTAATGGGAAGGCAAACGAGATTATTGGAGGAAGAGACATCATTGAGTTTATGAAGAGTTGCATCCGATTGTTTGCCCTTGACTGTGGCTTAGACTTCGAGAAAAAATTCAGCACGAACGTTGTTCGGACACAAGTAAAGTTACATTGTCCTTTCGGCCGAGGGAGTGATGAATAACGTTTATATAGATTTCTTTCCCATCGGTAACCTATACACAGAGGATAATCGGAAACGGGTCTGTGAACTGAGTGTACATCCATTGGATACGGGTCTTTGTTCTTCTTCATCGCGGTAAGTCCCTCTTCCACGCAAGCCATAAAGCTCTAAACCCCTCGACCGTTTTGCATAACTCATGACCCTTCTGCGTTCGTCACATAGGAGCGTCATCGTCCCGGCGTCCGTCAAACCGCGAAGCCGCTGGGCCGCACGCACAACCGAGATTGTATCGGCAGGAGTTTAAATATGCATAAATTACTGGGTTTGGCCAATTAATACAGCACCCAGCAATGGGTACCGAACCACTCTCTGTCACCAAGTCTCCCAGCCAATTGGGAAGCACCCAGAGGCTGATCCAGAAGGACTCGAACCTCCTACAAGACATTTTCAACTCGCTGTCCCCGTACCTCTACAGAGCGCGCAAGTGAGGCACAAGCACCTACGAAGACTTCTTATAAGCTCTAACGAGTTCCCAGACAGGCAACAATAAACATAACTTATTAGCGTGACGGTTGATACTGTTAATAAATTCATTTGCGTATGGGAGGAAGGAGTGAGGATGGACGAGGAAGGAAAATATTAAAATAACAATTATCTTGCCGGGGATGACCGGTTAGGGTAAAATTCGTTCATTATCCTGTGCTCCTGCCGGCAGACACAAAAGCGAAAATAAACGGTGTGTTTTGTGAAGAAGATCCGCTAAATACCTTTGACATTTGCAAGGCAACAGTCATCAACGAAAATTCACGGGAAATGTTACAGTTCTCATGATAAATACAATGTGCAGTATGCAATAAATGAATTATAAATTGGATGTCTGTGTAGATAAAACTGCTCTTCTTCTACCGTCAAGCTTTGATAGACGAACATTCTCTAATCATGTCCACAATAAGATTTTGCAAATATGCTACAGCCTCTTATGTACAGTTTCAGCTCTAGCTAACTATTATCATTATAATTTCATCCTTATTGTTATTATTATTATTTTCATTGGCTACCTCCCTTGTAAAAGAGAAAAAGCCTTTTGTATATTTATCATTATCTTTTTTATCATTATTATTATTATTGTTATTAGTTATTATTATTGTTATTAGTTATTATCATTGTTATTATTATTATTATTATTATTGTCATTATTATTATTATCATTATCATCATTATTATTATCATCATTACTATTATCATCATTACTATTATCATCATTGTTATTATCATCATTGTTATTATCATCATCATCATTATTATTATTATTATTATTAATGTAGTGAGTGGAGGGATGATGAAGCAAAGAAAGTTGTAGAAGAGAAGAAACGAGCATTAACAGATTGGTTGCAAAATAGGACGAGATAATCATATGAGAGGTACAAAAAAAAAAAAAAAAAAGTAAAACATAAAAGAGACAAAAGGTGAGATGTGAAATGGGGTTCGAGTATGACTAATTTTTTTTAAACAAAAAAATATATGTTTTGGAAAGAATTTAAGAGAGGAAGGGAGGCAAATCAAATAGAGAAGAAAAAACAAAAGGTGTAGATGGAGAGATGATAATGGAAGAGATGGTAGTATGAAGAAGATGGGTAGAGTATTTTAGGGAGTTGCTAAATGTGAAGGAGGATAGGGAAGGAAAGGTAGTTGCATTGGGAAGTGCTAAGAAAATAGCAGTAATGAATGAGGAAAGTGGAGGGGAAATAAGGAAAGATAAGGTTAAAGCAGTTATTGAAATGATATGTGCAGGTAAGGCACCTGGGTTAGATGGATGCCATGCGGAATGTATAAAAAAGTGAGGTACAGTGATGGTGGACTGGCTGGTGAGGTTTTTTAATGTGTGTCTAAAAGAGAGTAGAGTGCCTGAGGACTGGAGGAGTGCCTGCATAGTTCCGCTTTCCTAAGGTAACGGGACAATTGTAAGTGTAGTAGTTTCAGAGGGATCACTTTGTTGAGTGTAGTTGGGAAGACTTATGGGAGGGTTTTGATTGAAAGAATTAGGAGAGGAACAGCGGGAATAATTGAGAGGAATAGTGTGGGTTTAGGACAGGTAGGGGTTGCGTGGATCAGATTTTTGTGTTAAGACAAATATGTGAGGAGAACTTTAGGGAAAGGTAAGGATGTTTTTTGGGGCTTTTATGGACTTGGAAAAGGCTTATGATAGGGTAGATAGGAAGGCACTTTGGGAGGTACTGCAGATACATGGGATAGGGGAAAATCTGTTAAGAGCAGTGAAGAGTTTTTACGATAGTGGAGCCTGTATTAGAATTAGAAATGGAGGGAATGAGTGGTTTGAGGTAAAGATGGGACTTCGTCAGGGATGTGTCATGTCGCCTTGGCTGTTCAATTTATACATGGATGGGGTGGTGCGAGAGGTAAATGCAAAGTTAATTGGCCAAGGATTGGAGATGCTTAAAGAAAATGGAGACAATTGGGAGATAAGCCATTTGTTGTTTGCTGACGACACTGCGCTTGTGGTAGGATCAGAGGAGGTATTAGGGGTGTTATTGGCGGAGTTCGGGAAGGTGTGTGAAAGAAAGAAGTTGAAGATAAATGTGGGTAAAAGCAAGGTAATAAGATGTACAAGGGAAGAGTATGGCAGCAAATTGAAAGTGAGTATTAAGGAAGAGAGACTGGAAGAAGTGGATAGTTTTAGATACTTGGGTGCGAATGTTGCGGGAAAGGGAGGAGTGGAGGTGGAATGTAGATTGAAAGAAGCACGTAAATGCATTGGAGGATTAAAAGGTGTAATGAGAAATAGACATTTAGGAATGGATGCTAAGAAGATATTGTACGGAGTAATTGTACCGACAGCACTGTATGCGGCAGAAACATGGAATATAAGATTTTGAATCTGTTTGAGATAAAATATCTGAGAGGTATGGTTGGGGTTACTAGGCTGGATAGAGTGAGAAACGAGGAGGTGAGGAGAATAGCGGGGGTGAAAAGGGAATTGGGAGAATAGGTTGATGAAAGAGTGTTGGGATGGTTTGGACACTAGGAAAGAATGAGTGAAGAAAGATTAGTAAAAGAGGCGTGGAAGGCAGAGGTGGAAGGATTGAACATGAGAGGGCGACCAAGGATGAGATAGATGGATGGGGTAAAAGAGGCACTGGAAAAGAGGGGAATGTCTGTTGAGTAAGTAAGGGAGGAGGTAGAAGATAGGGGTGAGTGGAGAATGGTTGTGTATGGATGATGCTGTAATGCATGGAAGGGGGTGGATGGGGGATGGGAGGTGAGGGAGTATGTATGAGAAATAAATTGACGCAGCCCGAAGGGATTTCTCCCCGTCTTCTCCTTTTCTGCATAAGGAGACGGATAGGGGTTGTCGCTGATTAAATGAAGTGGCCTTGCTGTGGATGTGCTGTGTATTGCTGCATTGCTTCTGACCCAGGGCAGTGGGTGAGATGCAGGGATAACCCGTTATCCAGGAGTCAAATAAAGAGGAAGGGAGGGGTGGTAACTGGTAGTGGAGTATGTGGAGATGAAATGGGTGGGAGTGGATTTAAGCTTTAGACTTTAGCTACCTTCTTTGTAAGGGAGAAAACCCCTTGGTATATGAATGTATTATTGTTATCATTATTATTATTATTATTATTATCATTATTATTATTATTATTATTATTGTTGTTGTTGTTCTTGTTGCTGTTGTTATAATCATTATCATTGTTATTATTACTATTGTTATCATTATCATTATTATTGATATTAGCATTAATATTATTAATTCGATTATCATCATTATTATTAGCTTTATTATTATTGTTATTAGCACACTTCACACAGTATATATATATATATATATATATATATATATATATATATATATATATATATATATATATGTATATATATATACATGCGTGTGTGTGTGTGTATGGGTGTGTTTGTGTGTGTTTGCGTGTGTGATGGTGTGTATTGTAACCTGCTGTTACACATGAGGAATCGTGTGCTGAGCAGTGCTTAAGAAGCGTTGTTTATTAAAAACTTAAGGTTATAATTACTTAAGTAGTGCTCTTTGGAGTGAATTATGAGTTTCCTGTCAAGATCTTTCCCAGGAGAAGTCGTAGTGACGAGTTTAGGGACAAAAACTGTGATGCTTGTGAAAGATACCAAAGTCACCCAAGCACCCGTCAAGGATTTCTTGACGTTAGGAAATTCATCATCACTTGCTGACAATATAAATGCCGGTGGAAGTTTGATGGAACATAAAGCTAATTGGTACACACACTGGAGCAGGAGCCTCATTGGGTTGATCTGGTTAAGTTAGAAAAGGGGACAATAACTTCAGATCTAGCAGAGGGTAGTAAAGTTAAGTAAAATAACTCATTCCTGTTGTGACAGAACATTAAACATTTTGGCTGAGAGGGACGCGTTTTGTGGCAAAGACCAAAGAGAAATGCGTCAGGTAATGGTCGAGATGTTGAAGCCAATAACTCAAAGAATTATTCACAGAATTTTTCCTTAAGATATATATCAGAAAACAGCCACGCAATGTACAAGCCTTGGTATCATTTTGAGTTAATAACAGTCTCAAATATGTTAGTGGTAATAATAATTAAAAAATATGTATCAGGACGCTCAAGAGTAATTGGCAAAAATTTCCTGAGAAACAATGAAACTGAGGCAGAGCATTTCGCTAATTTAATGACCAGCCAATTATGGTGCAGTCGGAAAATTCGACAGTAGGTGTTTCCAACAAATGGATAATTGTGGCCTCAGATGTCCAAAAAAGGTTAGAAGTTTATTCTGTGAGGATGCCGGTAGGAGACCTGTAGGTTGATAAGGGCTACAAAACGATGGCGATAATGTACTGTACAAGCCACACAACTGCCGTGGTTCAGGCTATTGTCTTTTAACGACAAGGAAGAGTTAAAAGAAATACGAATCATCTCGAAAAATACGGGAAGGAAATCTGATACCATTCTGCTCCAGTCATGATGAGGTTCCTTGGAATTTTTATTTACTTTTTTTTTTTTTTTTTCTTTTTTACCCAAGTTGTGTGCCATTGTGACAAATGGAAATAAGATCCACCGCAAGGACTCGAATCTTTGCACTAGCGACTACTTATTATGAAGCAAAGACGATAGCTTTGAGCCAACCGGACCATACAAAAGGAACGACCTGGCTACCTGGTAATTCCCCGACGATACTTAGCTCAGTCTCTATCTTATTTCACCGAGTCTTTATCATGGCGAGCAATTTTTCCCAAGATATGTCAGGATAGGAATAAACCTCTGCATTTGCACACAAAGGGAAGAAAGATTGCATAGGAAAAGCAAAGTGAATGTAACACTTCAACACCAGAGTCAAAGTAGAAATTTATACTTGTATCGAAACGATTTGCGATGTTGTCACAAGAGAAAATCCAACACAAAATCTATATGACAAGGAAGTATCTTTACCAAAATCTATAGAACCACAACAGGCCCTGTTCACACTAGCGGTTTCGACCGCGACGGTTTTATTGCAGAGTAAGTCAATGGAAGCCTGCACACACAACCGCGTATTTTTTCATGACTATGCGCTACTACCGCGGTTTCCGCGCGCTCAAACCGCTGGTGTGAATAGGGCCTTAAGGAAACAAGGACTTGACTAGGGAACGTGTACAGTCAAAGGTACGATTTTCCGGGTAGACTACAAGAAGAACAGGTAATATAGCAGGTATTGTGTAACTGTCTGCACATTCTCAGTCTCCTTAACACCACCGCTTTACTTGTATGTATGGCTGTCTGTCTGTCTGTCTGTATGTATATGTGTGTATATATGTATGCATGTAGGTATATATACATACAGTATTTTATATATATACTGTAGATATAGTATATATATATATATATTATATATATATATATATATATATATATATATACACACATTCACGTACGCATGCAAGTATGCATTTATGTTTGCTTATATGTATGTATGTACGTATGTATGTATGCATATATGTGTTTGTATATGTATGTATTCATATGTATGTTTGTATGTGTGTGTGTGTGTGTGTGCATGCATTTAAATATACGAGTATATACATGTATATATATATATATATATATATATATATATATATATATATATATGTATGTATGCAGGTAGGGACGTAGTATGTATGTATGTATGTATACATGCATGTATAATATTCAAGTATATAATACATATGCACACTTATACCAGAATTCTCTTTTTAATTTACAGATTCCCTTTAGTATCTCCTCTTGGTCAATCTTCTTCCACGCCAAGAAGCTCACCTGTGGTCTGGTACCTGACCAACCTCTCCATTCTCTTTATCGTCCACTGTTCTTCTGGTATTCAGGTCGACCCAATGCCTTGGACAATGCTTACGTAATGTGAAATTAATGAAGCGAATCTGCTCCCACCCCTACATGTGCCGCGAGACGGGATTTTGGACAACAAATTCAGCCAAGCGTCGGATGAAGCTTCTCGTGTTTGGTGGTCTGCTTACTGTATGGTATTCGTCGCAACGTGTATATATATATATATATATATATATATATATATATATATGTATATGTATATATATATATGTATACATATATATGTAGAGAAGAAAGAACAATTGAGAGATTGCGTGGTGGGAATAGCACGAAGATGATCTGGGAATTGATTTACTTTAACGTTTCGACCAGCTTGGTCTCCTTCAAATAAGTCTCTGAAGAAGACCAAGTTGGTCGAAACGTTAGAGTAAACCAATTCACAGATAATCTTTGTTTTACTCCTACCACCCAATCTCTCATATATATATATATATATATATATATATATATATATATATATATATATATATATATATATATATATATATATATATACATACATATATATATATCTTGATGGCACAATCGGTTAAGTCATTAACACTTGTCACGTGCTAGCGCAGATTCCAGTCATTGGCTATACCAAGTTTCAATTTCTTCATGTTGGCCTCCTCGAATCTCTCGATTGTGATGGCTTAGACATAAAGTGTTTTGTGGTTGATAAGAATGTATATCTGTTCACTAAGACCCATTCACTGTTGTACACACACACACACACACACACATATATATATATATATATATATATATATATATATATATACACACACACACATTGACCCCGCAGATGACTGACTGCGTCCTTTACTTTCACCACACAGTAACGCATATGTTGGTTTCCGTTGATTACCTCATCACCTGCAACAGCCACAAGCTGGACGATCAGAGTGCTCCAATACATACAAACTATGCTAATGCAATCAGAAAAATAATGTCGACCAAATTCGTGATTGAACATTTCCCGGAAAGGCATCAACCAGTAGTGTGGATTAAAGCAAAAATTCATTACCCAAATAGAAAATATGTATATTGTCGTAACCCCACCCTAAAAAAGTACCCCTAAAATTATATATAAATGTCAAAATGGTCCGTCATAATCTACCTCCTGCCCCCGCCGTGAAAAAAAAAAAAAAAAAAATCTAAACGCCCTACCGAGTGTGTTCGGTTTGTGTTCTTTCCAATTATGCTCATTGCGGGGCGACTGTGTTTACACCGCATTGTCTCATATTTGCATATAACGTTTTGATGTAAATTGCCATTGCGTACCCCTCTGCGGTTTTGCGTTAAACGCAAGCGTTGGGCATTTTTTCCACATCAGACTGCTAATCTCCATTAAACCCCAATACCTATCGACTGCATGTACAAACTGTTCAGAACGAGAGTGCCATCATGTAACGTTACACGGCGAATCATGCTATGCAGTTACCGTTACGTGTTGAGATAACTTCAATCCTCGTTACGTGACATAAAGGGCTACAAAGGAGGATTATGCTGACAGGAGACCTTTTGGTCCATAACTAGGTCGGATGCAAAAATAAACAAATAAAATAAAATAAAATAACTAAACCAAACCATAACTAAACCATAACTATAATATAACTATAACATAACATAACTAACATAACCATAACTAAACCATAACTAGGGCGGATGCCAAAATGAATAAATAAGATAAAATATAATAAGAAATAATAATAATGATAATAATAATAATAATAACAATAATAATAATAATAATCATAATAATAATGATAATGATAATAATGACGATAATAATGGAAAGCGTTACACTCGAAGTCAACTAAGTGACTGTGAGCGATGCAGGTGACAATGGTGGGCGGCAAAAACGTCACCTTAACCTTTACAAATGATTTGCACAGAAAACCTGTTCTACAAGGGCCACACAAGATATCACGAGACTGTGAAAGTCATATCATTCAGCACCTGCTCTCTCTCTCTCTCTCTCTCTCTCTCTCTCTCTCTCTCTCTCTCTCTCTCTCTCTCTCTCTCTCTCTCTCTCTCTCTCTCTCTCTCTCTCTCTCTCTCTCTCTCACACACACACTCACTACATATATATATGTGTGTATGTGTGTGTGTGTGTGCGCGCGCTGAGACATTGTGACAAATTGAGAAAGGCGAAAAAAGAAGTCACGGGTCTAGTTCCGAATTGGCAATTTATTCCTGACCGGTTTCGTTCTACGCATAGAGCGTAGAGCGATACCGGTCAGGAATAGATTCGTAACTCTGAGCTAGACCCGTGAATTCATTTTCCACCTTCCTCATATATACAGTATATATATAATATATATATATATATATATATATATATAATATATATATATATATATATATATTATATATATATATATCTTCAGTAGAAGAGGATTGCAGTTTGCAATCGAAATATATAGATTTCCTGTCTCCAGTCTTTTTTTACTCCAACCGTGGTTTTCACGTGATTGACAAATGTGGGATTACATTGTTCACCTGTAATATGTACATATATGTACAATATACGTAAAGGAATTAAGTCTGTGATCACTTAAGTGCATTGGTGATAATATATGTGAAAACGTCTTTTAGCGTTAGCTTGGCGAAACTAGGAATTACAATCTTACAGAGGAATTCTGATGTAGCATTGTTAATTCCTCGTCCCGTGAATGATAATTGTTGTCGCATTAAGCAATGGATAATCATGACCTCTCGTATTTAAGGCCAACTAAAGGTTTTAACCCATTCAACTCCGATGACAAGATGTCTTGTCATTTGGTCAAATAAAACAAAAAATCATAAAACACCAAAATGTTTGATCAAACACCAGAAAAATATGACGTCAATCCTCGCTTCGCTCTCAGCGAAGCGAGGATTGACGTCATATTTTTCTGGTGTTTGATCAAACATTTTGGTGTTTTATGATTTTTTGTTTTATTTGACCAAATGACAAGACATCTTGTCATCGGAGTTGAATGGGTTAAACAGACATCTGTTGGCTATGCAAGTTAGATGGGATTCTAGAAAATGGTCTTTTAGGTCCTTAGGATATGTGTTCATATTTCTAAGTATTTGGTTGTAAGTCTCTTGTTTGAAAAAGAACAGAAAATCGAGTGTTTTATTATGATTTTATTTCCTTTCTATATTAGGAATTATATCTGCCTCTTAAGGTCCTGAAAATATTAATTACGAATCATGTAGCATTACCTATGAGTTTTCTAAGCTAATTTTGAATTAGCATCACAAAAGAGAGGAATCATATCTAACTTCCTTTCTATCTTAGGAATTATATCTGTCTCTTAAAGTCCTGAAAATATTAATTACGAATCATGTAGCATACCTATGAGTCTAAGCTAATTTTGAATTGGCATCACAAAATAGAGGAATCATAACTATCTTCCTTTCTATCCTAGGAATTACATCTGTCTCTTAAAGTCCTCAAAATATTAATTACGAATCATGTAGTATTACCAATGAGTGCCCTAAGCTAATTTTGAATTAGCATCACAAAAAAGAGGAATCATAACGAAATAAATAGGATAAGTAATCCTTCTAATTGGGAAATAGGGTTTTCGAATTTGGGGAGTATTCATTAACGCGAAGTAAAATTATTCTTTTATTCCAAACCTTCCCTCCGTCACTTCATTGTTAAACTTTCAATTCTGAAGAGAAAAGAATATATAAAAAAGAAAACAAAAAGAAAACACATAAATCAGGATCAGATAACAGAAGTTCATAAATGGGGTTACTCTACCACAATACATCTGATCTTTTTTTTTTTGTAAAAAAAAAACACGTAGATCATAATCGGATAACAGAAGTTCATAAATGGCGATTACTCTACCACAACACATCTAATTTTTTATATAAGAATAACGTAAATCATGATCGGATGACAGAAGTTCATAAATGGAGATTATTCTACACACATCTATTTTTTTTATATAAAAAAAAAACATATAAATCATGATCAGGTAACAGAAGTTCATAAATGAGGATTACTGTACATCAACACATCTTAAACTATAAAACCCGAGTGATATGATTCCTTACAGATCTGTCGCGGCTTTCCTGTCTCTGCAGCTGTGGTTACTGGCCCCAATCGCCGCCAGAACTATTACAATCATTCACGCTGTCACTCGCTCTCCAGAAAAACGAAGAGTGTAGGGTGATCTAATAGAGGTATTCAAATGGGTCAATGGTTTCAACAAGGGTGATGCAGGCAAAGTCATCATATTAAGACAGCAGGGCAGGACTCGTAGTAATGGATTTGGATTGGATAAATTTAGGTTTGAGGAGGAAATAGGCAAGAATTGATCAACGAATGGAATACTCTCAGTAACAATGTAATAAACACTGAAACTGTTGATTTAAGAGAAGTTTAAATAAATTTATGGAATGGGATCAGAGGAGGTAAGGGACATGGAACTACCTACTGTGGGCCTTATGGCCTCTTGTAGTCTGCTCTATTCTTATGTTCTTATGCTGTCATCCCTGAGGCCATAGCTGATGCACCTGCTCCAGGATCCTGGAATGTCACCGATGTTCCAGACGAAAACGCCATTCCTATTCTCTCGGCTCCGTATTTTTCGTCCCTTGTTCCGCATCATACATTAGGGTAAATAATACAACTTTTCTATTCTATCTATCTATATATATATATATATATATATATGTATGCAAGTGTGACAACTGGGAAAGAGAAACTAAACGAAGCAGAGCGCTTTCGTATATTTGATCCAGTGCAAAGAAATATACGAAAGTGCTCTGCTTTGTCCGATTTCTCTTTCACAGAGGTCGCTCTTGTATAATTGAACAAAAGTTACCA